>NC_091469.1:487467337-487819337 GCF_036971445.1 Narcine bancroftii | reverse complement strand
CGGGGGGGAGGGGGTTCATTTATACATGCAGGTGGCTCAAGCTTTTGGGCTGGATGGGCCTGAAAGCCTGCTTTATCTCTAAATTCCATATTTTTTATTAAAAGCCACTGCAGGTGAATCACATGCTACAAGCAGATTCATTCTAATTGTTTGCCAGATGCAAATTTATACGGTTCTCAAAGTCCTAAAAATGTTCTTGATTTGACTTGACAATTTCTTTCTTTCTCGAACGTACCTTCCCATCTCTGCTCTTCTCCTGTCAGGAGAAAATAGAAACACTTCAACGATTGCTCGGATCATTATGCATGTACACTCTATCCAATCTTCTCCCCCCTCCCCCACCCCAAGAAGGAGAAGGCCGGCACAGGACCCCGCAGGGTGGGAGACCACAGCGGCGTACCACCGAAGAGCTTGGGGGTCCCAAGGACTTGCACCTGGAGACCGGGCTCATGGGAACTGACCCATGAGGGTCCTTGAGGATAGAGGCTGCTTTCTTGAGGCATTGCCTCTTGTAGATGTCCTCGATGGAGTGGAGACTGGTGCCCGTGACGGAGGTCGATATTGATGCCTGCAGTGAAGTGGGATTCACTGGTAGGGTATGGTGCTGACGGCCGGTTCTGCCCTCATCTGCTCACATATAACCTTGGTTTCCTGCCTAAACCCAGAACCCTTCCAAACACCACTGTGAAACCCTACCCATAGTTATAAGCTAATGAAAACGTTTGTTCTCCCTCCAGTCATAAGATCTTCTACTCACCCTACAATGCCGTCTGTGGCTGGAGAGTGTCTGAACATCTGCAGACGTCTTGCTTCCCCTGCTGGACCTAACCCCATGTCCAGCAGCAAGATGCTCAGATTAACAAAGTTCATTTGTCAGAAAATGCCTGGCACAAAGAGAAGGGTTCTTCTGCGAGCATGCCAGCAGGCCATCTCTAACAGGGGTTATCTCAGGGAACGGGAGGGAACCACCAGAAGGGGAGGGGGGGGGATCAGGTTAGAGAATCACGGAGTCCCACGGCATGGAAACAGGTACACAGGCCTAGCTTGACTCCACCAAACAATGTTCCCTTCTGCTTTTACATCCAGTCACCTGCATTAGGCCAAGATAAACATCCATTCTCCATAGTCCATAAGTCCATAGATCATAGTCCATCAACGATGGTCCACATGACATGACATAGAACAGAAATAGGCTATTCAGCTCATTGACTCTGCCCTGCCATTTAATAATTTACCCACTCGTCCCCACTGCCTGGCCTTCTCCCCATAACCTTTGATGCCCTGGCTCATCAAGAACCTATCAATCTCTGCCTTAAATATACCCAATGACCCGACCTCCACAATTGCCTGTAGCAACAAATTCCACAGATTCACTGCCCTCTGGCTGAAGAACTTCCTCCGCATCTCTGCTCCTAGTGGACGCCCTTCAATCCTGAAGTTGTGCCCTCTTGCCCTAGACTCTCCCACCGTGGGAAACAACCTTTCTACATCTACTCTGTCTACACATTTCAATATTGAAAATGTTTCAATGAGATCCCCCTCCCCTCATTTTCCTAAATTCCAATGAGTACAGGCCAAGAGCTGTCAAACACTCCTCATATGATAGCCCCTTCATTCCCGGAATCATCCTTGTGAACCTCCCCTGAACCCTCTGAAATGTCAGACCATCTTTTCTTCAATGAAGAGCCCAAAACTGATCACTACTCCAAGTAGCGAACGCAAGCATTGCATTTGCTTCTTCACCAGTGACCTAACCTGCAACTTTATCTTCTGGTCATCCTGTGCGAGAACTCCCAGCCTCCATTGCATCTGGGAATTTTCAACTTTCTCCCCATTTTGAAAAGAGTTTATCTCTTCTACCAAAAGACCGTACTCTTTCCGACCTTGTATTTCATTTGCCACTTCTCCCTGCTTCCTCAACACTACCTGCTCCTCCACCTAACCTTTATATCATCCGCTGACCTTGTCCAGTTCAATGGGCTGGGGAGGAGCCCACTTACCTTCTGCGTCCGTGCATTTGCTGGCCTGTGGTAAGAAATACTCAAGATGGTACAACAAAGACAAGAGCTACTGGTGTTGAGGGTCAGTTTCAATTCTGAATCGAACCACTTTCAGAGGGAGTAGCCAATCACTTGCATCCAGGAAAGGTGTGATTTTCCCGCCCCCCCACCCCCCCCCCCCCAGCCCCCCAAATTCTTCCTGCCCCTGAAATTGGAGTGTCATATGTTAACTCACCCAGTGGGCATGTTGAGGGAGTATCGCTGGTCATAACCTGAATGACAGGCCGTGACCCCTTTACATTCCTGGAAACATTTTTCTTCCAAATTTTGACCATTGGGTTCCTTTGAACTGAATGTGAGAAGAGAAACTAATTAGTTTTTTTTCCCCTCTCGCTTGAGACCCTACTTTGGAGTGCACATCATGCCATAAGTGAAACTTTCTGAAGTCACAGAATTCCACATCTCAGAAGGAGGCCCAATATCTGTCCTGACCCCAAGTTGTCTTCTCAAACTTTCAGATACCCTGAAGCATTCCCCAAACAAATAGACGCACAATTCCTACGCCTCGTTTACAGCTCCGTCAAACATTGGGGAGACTACAAGTGCTTGGGGGGCAACATCATTGACCCCAGTGGGTATCGATAGATTGATTCCATGGATGAAGGAGTTGGTCTATGAGGAGAGATTGAGTCATTTGGGACTGGACTTGATGGAATTCAGAAAAATGAGAGGGGATCTTACAGAAACTTACAACATCAGGAAAGGAATAGATAAGATAGAGGGAGGTAACTGTAGGAGAGATGAGAAATTAGGGCCATGGCCTCAAGATCAGGGTAGTAGGTTAAGGATGGAGATGAGGAGGAACTGCTTTTCCCAGGAGTGGGGTGTGCCTCTGTGGAATTTGCTGCCCATTGAAGCAGTGGAGACAACTTCAGTGAATATATTTAAGACAAGGTCGGATAGATTTTTGCATAGAGATGGAATTAAAGGATATATGGAAATGGTCGGTGGAGATGAGCCTATCATCAGACCAGCCATGGCCAATCCCTGCTCCTATTTCTTGTACATGGTTACGAGACATCAATGCTTTTTTAGAATCATCATACTTGGCCTTGGGCAAAGTGCCGGAAGACTGGTGGGTGGCCCATTTGGTGGTGTTATTTCAATAGGGCAGCAGGGACAAGCCAGCGAATGGCAAGCCGGTGAGCCTGACACCAAGGGTCGGGAAGTTGCTGGAGGGGATTCTGAGGGGCAGCATTTGGATAGTGTAAGGTAAAACATCATGAGATGGGAATGTGTAGGGAGTTACCCTGTACAGGGCAGTAACAAGAAGGGGAGGTGTCCTTGTACTCCTGTTAGGTAAAACATCATGAGATGGGAATGTACAGGGCTGTAACAAGATGTGAATGCATCCTTGTACTTACAAGATAAGAGAGACATTGATGGATTGAGAGGCAGGAAGCTAGCAGGGAAAGGATAGCAACAGTTTTAGTCATTGGACAAGTAATGATATGATGATGTTCTAAGCACGTATCCAAGGGTATAAAAAATCACCATTTTGCTGATAACGGCAGAATGCATTCTCCGACTAACAAGGTTAGTCGCAAGTGTTACAATCCGGTAATAAAGAACAAAGAACCCTGATTTCGACTCAGCCTGGTGTTTGTCTCACTCATTCATGAACAAAGCAGACCTAACAATAGTCAGAGGCTGAATGCAGGTGGTCAGCAAGGATCTCATAGTTTATTGAAGAGGTGTCCAAGAGGGTTAATGAGAGGCAGGGCAGTGGATGTTGTAGATGTGCTCTTCGACAAGGTCCAACATGGCAGGTTTGACTGGAAGGTGAACTCACTCGGGATCCAAGGGGAGCTAGTCCATTAGGTGGAAACCAGGATCGGAGGATAGTAGTGGAGGGATGTTTCTCTGATTGGAGGCCTGCATCCAGTGGTGTGCTGCGGAGATCGGGATTGGGTCCACCGCTGTTGGTTATCTATGTTTAGAATGGCAAGGCAGTTAACTTGATTAATAAATTTGTGGAAGCCACCAAAATTGGTAGTGTGGTGGACAATCAGGATGGATACTGAAGTGAAACGCGGAAGTCTGCAGACGCTGTGTTTGTAGTGAAAACACAGAGATGCTGGAGGAACTCAGCAGGTTTGGCAGCGTCCACAGGAGGGAAAGATCTATAACCGACCTTTCGGGCCTGAGCCCTTCCTCAAGATGTGAGTTAAAACCAGGCATGCATCAGAATTAAAAGGCTGGGGAGAAGGGAAGACAGGGCAGGGGGAAGAGCACGGACCCACAGACAAAAGGTGACAATTGAAGACAGAGGACACGAGAGGAAAGTGAGAACGTAACGGGGAAGGAGGGTCGGCTCTGTGAATGCAGAGCTGGGGGAGGGAGGGAGGGAGGGAGGGCAAGGGGTTGGGGGGGGAGAGAATGGGGAGGTTGGATGGGGAGAGAGAGTGGGAGGGGGAGAGAGGGAGGGAGGGAGAGAGGGAGGGAGAGAGGGAGGGAGAGAGAGGAGGGGAGAGAGGGGGAGAGAGGGGGAGAGAGGAGGGGAGAGGAGGGGGAGAGGGGGAGAGAGGGGGGAGGGGGAGAGGGGGTAGAGGGGGAGAGGGGGAGAGAGCTTAAAGGAGAAATAGGGATAAATGGGGATGCTAATGGAGATTGGAGAAGTCGCTGTTAATGCCATCCGGTTGGGAGGGGACCAAGACAGAAGACGAGGTGTTTTTCCTCTAAATTTGCAGGTGGTCTCAGTCCGGCAGTGCATGAGACCATGGACAGATATAACAGCAAGGGAATGTGCCGGGGAATTGAAATGGGTGGCCACTGGGAGATCCCTGCTATCGTGGGGCAGAGCAGATATCCAAATCTACAGCAGGATCGAAATCAGTTGGGAAAGTGAGCAAAGAAGTGGGAATGGAATTCGACTCTGGCAAGTGTGAGGTATTGCATTCAGGTAAGTCAAACCAGTGTAGCACTCACACGGTGAAGGGTAGGGTTCTGGAGGATGGTGCGGATCAGAAATGTTGAGGGGGACAGGTGCAGAGTTCCTTGAAAGCCCACCAGCCCTCATTGGGCGAGATGTAGAGTACAAATGTTGAGAACTCATGATTCAGCTGGGTTGGTGAGACCACACTGGGAGTTCAGGGTGCAATTCTGGTCACCCAGCTGTCATAAGGCAACAATCAATCAGAAAGGGGTGCAGAGGAGATTCGCCAAGATGCTGCTGAGACCATGGAGCTGGATCTTTATTCCCCCGGAGCAAGGGAGGCCGAGGGATGATCTAGCGTGGTTCTAGAAGTAGAGAGAATGGGTTAAAGGTGAGAGGGGAGAGCTTCAAGAGGGATTTGAGGGGCCACAGTTCCAGTCAGAGGGTGGTCTGTATCCACAACGTTCACTTCGAACCCAAACGTGGAGAGGAAGGGTTTAGAAGGATCAGATGTCACAGTAGGATCAAGCTTCCCCCGTTCTATAAGGCCATGGTCAATCTGGATGTGGACAACTCCACCTACCTGCCTTCCCCCACCCCCTCTCCCCCGCCCACAATTCCTCGATTCTAAAAAAAAATCCAGGCAACGCGGACGAGCCCAGAATGCCAAGTTGAGCCTGTTCCGTGCTGCGTGGCTCTATCGTCATCTACTCAGGGGCGAAATCGCACGCACGCTCCACTCCGATTACCATGAGCAGGGACGGAGAAAGGACAATTGCACGTTACTCCCAAAAGTAACTTTAAATGACAGGACTTACGGGGGGAGAGCCGTTTCGGTTTTCGCCGTCGCTCCGTATCCCACTGAACGCTTTGCTTGATGTCTGTTGAGGAGGTAGGAATCAGTCAGGACAAAGCGGCAAGAATCAAAAGTATAATCACTTTCCAAATCCAGCTGGAGAAAGTGTCCTTATAGGAATGTAAATCCACATTCAGGTGACTGTAACACCATCTGGTTTGGAAACTTGAGAGCATCTCAGGCACCCACGTCAGTTCAAACTGAACACCTGATAGATATCTTAATTGTGCTGCCCTGTAATAGTTTTTGACATTTGGTAACTACAATCCTCTTTGTTTATACATTGTGATAGACCTGGATACTCTCACCAATGTATATATTTACCTATAGTTGTGATTGGCTGAGAGCCGTAGCCCCACCTAGTGGCCAGGTCATAACCAGACCCAGGTCAGTCTGGACTGGTCGACCTCGATGTACTACGCTCCAGTCTTTTGCTAATAAAAGCCTTAGTTTGAGTCAACAAGTCTTTGGGTCATTTGACGTGCTACATACATGCATATTAATTTTTCTAAAGCCACTCTTGATTTTTTTTAACCCTTCCATTAAAAACTTTCCTATTAATTTATTCAGTTATCGGTAGCATTTGGAACAGATATCGTATCCGTGGAAATATATTCATCTTGATGCAGTTCACTCTTCCTATTAAAATTAATGGTAAATCTTTCCATTTCTCTAAATCTTGGTTTTTTTTAAATTAACGGTGGGTAGTTTAATTCATACAAATGATTTAAATTGTTAACCATTCTGATACCAAGGTAAAGTACTGCCTGTGTTTGCCATTTAAAAGGGGATTCCTTTTTACATTTTGTATAATCGAGTTTGTTCATTGACATCATTTCATTTTTATTTCTCCATGTTCTTTCAATTTTATATATTACCTTTTTATTGATTTATCTGGGGTCTGTTAAATATGCTATAATGTCATCCGCAAACAAGCTAATTTTAATAATCCTCCTTATAAAATACCTCCTCCTTATAATATCAGAATTTATTGTCATGAGGAAGTCGCCAAATTCATTGTTCTGCAGCAGCGTCTTAGGGTAAATCTTCATACAAAATTAAATAAAAATAGGGCACGAAAAGTCAGGCCGTGTCCGTGGTTCGTTGATCATTCAGGAATCTGATGGCAGCAGGGAAGAACCTGTCCTTGTGCCGCGGAGTGCTCGTCTTTAGGCTCCTGTACCTTTTCCTCCCCAATTAGTAGCAGGGTGAAGAGGGCATGGCCTGGGTGGTGGGGGTCCTTGAGGATAAAGGCTGTTTCCTTGACGCGGTCTCTTGTAGATGTCCTCGACGGAGAAATCTGTTCACACTGCTGAGATATGACTGCTCTGCCAGATTCCGTGCCAACGGAATCACCATGTTTGTGGGTGATACAAGAATAGTTGGCCTCATTGGAAACTGAGATGAGACGGCTTACATAGAAGAGGTTGGGAGGCTTGTCAAACGGTGCGACACCCTGAGTCCCAACGTGGACTAGACAAAGGAGATGTGGACTTCAGGAGGACGAAGGTCGACCATTCTCCATTACTTATCAATAGCTCCGTCATGCAGAGTGCAAACTACGTAGAAAGGATGACATATCCCAGACTTCCCACAGCTCCTCACTACAAGAGGTTGAGAGCAAAGCTCCAATGGCACAGGGTTTACTTAAGGTGGGATGTGGGTGGGAAGGGAAGGTTGAGAATCTCTGCTCTAGACCCAAATGTTACTGAAATATTTTGCTTGAGAAAAATTGTCATTGGCCCATTTCCTTTGGAGTTCTGAAGCCGTGCACATAACGAGTCCATTAGAGACAATTAATACAGTGGGTTTCAACCTTTTCCTTTCCACCCACATCCCACCTTAAGCAATCCCTTAATCCACAGAACACTGATGGCAAAGGGAATACTTAAAGTGGGATGTGAGTGGAAAGAAAAAGGTTGAGAACCACTGGGTTGTGGAGAGAAGGCAGGGGAGTGGGGCTGAGTGGGAGAATGGATCAGCTCATGATGGAATGGTGGGGCAGACTAGATGGCCTAAACGACCTACTTCTGCTCCTCTTTTGGTGCCGGAGGTAGCGAAGAACATGGATGGAAATTTGGGGGTTGTGGTGGGGGAGGGGTGTGATTAGGAGGGGGGGATGGGGTTAGTGAAGGTGATACCAGATGGTGGAGGGTGTTGTGGCAACACAGGGACCCCCAGTGCTAGGACTGTGGAACGGCTGAGAGACTTACCCCAGGCTCCAGGCATGGGTTTATGGGCTCGTTGACGCCACAGCCTCGCGCGCATTATGCTGTATTCATTCTCAATCTTCAGCCGCTGCTCCTCGGGTATCCACGACTCTGCGATCTGCAGCTTGTTCAAGTACGCCTGCTGGACTCGGAGCGTCAGCTGTTGTTGTCGAATCATGGCCTGGATTCGTCGTTCTGGGACAGGCACAAACAGATTCTCAAGAGTTATTTCATTATAACACAGAACAGTCCAGCACAGTTCAGGCCATTCAGCCCACATCGTTGGGCTGACCTAAATAAACCTACACAGCAATCTAACCCTTCCCTCCCTCACACCCATAACCCTCTTTTTCTTACATCCCTGTCTTTTAAATGTCCCCATTGTACCAGCCCTGGCCACACATTCCAGCCACCCACCACTCTTACCCCTGACGTCTCCCCTAAACTTCCTTCCCCTCACCTTGTACTCATGTCCTCCAGTGTTTGCTACTCCCGCCCCGGGAAAAAGTGCTAGCTGTCCACCTCTCATTTGAAGACACAGCACGGTTACAGGCCCTCCTGCGCCATGAGCTCGTGCCGCCCAATTAACTGACCCACCCTGCATGTGTTTGGAACGAGGGAGGGAACTGGAACACCCGGAGGAAGCCCACTCAGACACGGGGAGAACGTACAAACTCCTTACAGACAGAGCCATTTGTGAACCCGGGTTGCTGGCATTGCAATAGTGTTGGGCTGACTACGACACTAACCATACCGCCACCTCGAGGCTTTGTCCCTCAGTTCTGGTCTCACCTACCGGTAGAAACAACCTCCCTGCCTCCATCTTATCTCTCCCCTTCATAACTTAATACGTTTCTGGGATTCCCTCTGAATCCCTGCGAGTACACTCCCAGTCCCAGGCTCGATCTCCCTTCATGGCATCACCCCCACCCCCCAACCAAATCTCTGGAACTAGCCCAGTGAACCTCCTCTGCACCGCAATTCAGGGGAGATCTGGGGGGTGGGGGGGGGGAGCGCATTCTCAGAAGCGGGGAACTCACCGTCAGCTGACATTCCTGACCGAATGTCCTCCGCTGCCTGTTCCCTCTCCTCCCGCGCTGCCGTGATTCGGAATACCAGAAACTTGTTGTTCAGCTTCTCCAGCAGGTCTTTTGGCATCCAGGCTTCCGCCACTTGCAGTTTGTGCCCCATGATCCGTTCCTCCAGGGCCCTTTCTACAACAGATGCAAAGAATTGTTCTTCAGTGAAATTTTAGAAATGCTGGACAAATGCAGGTCCCGCAGCGTCCATCAGAGGCACGGAGGCGGCAACACTCAGGACCAGAAAAAACTCCTGAGGGTGGTTAACTCGGCCTGCTGCGTCACAGGCACCAGACTTCACTCCATCGAGGATATCTACAAGAGGCGGTGTCTTAAGAAAGCAGCCTCTACCCTCAAAGGCCCCCACCATCCAGGCCATGCCCTCTTCACTCAGCTACCATCGGGGAAAAGGTACAGGAGCCTAAAGTCGAGCACAAGATCAGCTTCTCCCCCTCCACCATCAGATTCATGAATGATCAGTGAACCAGACACTGCCTTACTTCGACTTTTCGTGCACTATTTATCCCTTCTCTCTCCCCCCCCCCCCACCCCACCCCTTTCCCTCTCTGTTCAGAGAGCTGCCTCCCCTCCACCTATCACTTCTCAGCATTTTTCTCTTTTCTGCCCACCCATCCACATCTGCCTCCTGGCTGTTGGCCTGTGTTCCTCCCCCTGCTCCTTTCTTTCCTCTCCCACCACCTTAGTCAGGCGCCTGTCCACTTTTTACTCATACCTTGATGAGGGTTCAGGCCAGAAACGTTAGTTGTATATCTTTTCCTCCTCTGCAAGACTTGCTGAGCTCCTCCAGCACATTTGACTCTCGCTCCATACCCTGCATCCGCACCTTGGAGGAACAACTCCTCATATTCCATCTCAACACCCTCCAACGGAGGCACTAACGTCGACTTCTCCACTTTCCATTACCCCCCCCACCATCAATCCCTATTTCTCCTACCTCTCTCACTCCTCACTCCTCTACCTCCTTTCACAAAGTCAAAAACAACCCCCCATCGATTCTCATCTTTAGTGAGGCTTTTGACAAGGTCCCACATGGGAGGTTGGTCAGGAAGGTTCAGATGCTCAGTATTCATGGTGAAGTAGTGAATTGGATTCGACAATGGCTGGATGGGAGAAGCCAGAGAGTAGTGGTGGATGGTTGGTACTCAGGCTGGAGGCCTGTGACTAGTGGTGGGTCTCAGGGATTAGTGCTGGGACCATTGTTGTTTTTCATCTATCTCAATGATCTGGATGATAAATTGGATCAGCAAGTTTGCAGATGACGCTAAGATTGAAGGTATTGTGGACAGCGAAGATTTTTGAACTCTGCAGAGGGATCAGGACCAGCTGGAAAAAGGGGCTGCAAAATGGCAGATGGAATTTCATGCAGACAAGTGGGAGGTGTTGCATTTTGGAAGGACAAACCAAGAAAGGATGTACACGGTGAGTGGTCGGGCACTGAGGAGTGCAGTAGAACAGAGGGATCTGGGAATACAGATACACAATTCCCTCAAAGTGGCATCACAGGTGGATAGGGTTGTAAAGGGAGCTTTTGGCATATTGACCTTCGTAAATCAAAGTATTGAGTACAGGAGTTGGGATGTTATGGTAAAGTTGTATCAGACATTGGTGAGGCATTTGGAGTATCGTGTGCAGTTTTGGTCATCGAATTACAGAAAAGATATTAAAAAGATTGAAAGAGTGCAAAGGTTTACTCCCTAACTCCCTGAACTCTCCCTGCAGGACCTCCTCAATCTTCCTACCCACGACATTGGTCACGGCATGGACCACAACACCTGACTGCTCACCCTCCCTCCTGAGAATGACGTGAATTCGATCTGAGATATCTCAAACCCTGGCACTAGGGAGGCAACTTACCATCTGGGACACTCGATCTCTTCCACAGAACCTCTTATCTGACCCCCTAACTATGGAAACCCCTATCACTACAGCTCGCCCCCTCTCCTCCCTTCCCTTCTTAGCCACAGGTCCAGACTCTGTGCCAGTGACTTGATCGCTGTGCCTTGTCCCCCCCCCCCAACGGTATCCAAAATGGTGTACTTGTTATTGAAGGGGACGGTCACAGGGGTCCCCTTCACTGCCTGCCTGTTCCTTTTTCTTCTCCTGACTGTCACCCACCTATCCACCTCCAGCCTTCTAGATGTGATGGTGTCCCTGTAACTACCATCACCTCCTTTGCCTCCCGAATGATCCAGAGTTCATCCATCTCCAGCTCCAATTCCTTAACTCGGAATGTCAGGAGCTGCAGCTGGATGCACTTCTCACAGATGAGGTTGTTAGGGACACTGTTGGCCTCCGTGATGACCCACATCCTGCAAGGAGAGCATTCCCCTGCCTTGGATTACATTCGCACTCTCTATGAGTAGAGGAACAAAATATGATATCTAAAAGCCTGTCCTTTCCTGCACACATCAGTTGAATCCTTTTTGTTCCGTGAATAGGGTGGCCCTTTCGACTTCAATTCCAACTCTTCCTCACCTCTTACCTGTTCTCTCCAAAGCTTGTTGAGCCAAAGCCTTACCACTCTGGCTCAGCCCCCTCCAACAATGATCGCTCCCTCGATGACCACTCCACTACACAGTCCCTCACTTTTATAGGGACTCTCAGCTTCTTCCTCCAATTCTTCTGCGCTCCAGGGAATAAAGTCCTAACCTGTTTAACCTTTCCCTGTAACTCAGTTGCTGAAGTCCGGGCAGCATCCTAGTAAATCTTCTCTGCACTCTTATTGATATCTTTCCTGTAGTTCAGTGACCAAAACTCCACACACTACTCCATATTTGGCCTCACTAATGTATTCTACAACTTTATCCTAACATCCAAACTCCTGTACTCAATACTTTGATTTATGAAGGCCAATATGCCAAACGCTTTCTTTATAACCCTGTCCACCTGTGTCGTCACTTTCAGGGAATTATGTATCTGTATTCCCAGATCCCTCAGTTCTACCACACTCCTCAGTGCCCAAACATTTACCATGTACATCCTTTCTTGGCTTGTCCTTCCAAAATGCAACACCTTCCACTTGTCTGCATTAAATTCCATCTGCCATTTTTCAGCCCATTTTTCCATCTGGTCCAGATACTCTGCAAGCTTTAAAAATCTTCTTCGCTGTCCACAACGCCTCCAATCTTAGTGTCATCTGCAAACTTGCTAATCCAATTTACCACATTATCATCCAGATCATTGATATAGATGACCAACATCAATAGTCCCAGCACCAATCCCTGAGGCACCACGAATCACAGGCCTCCAGTCGGAGAAGCAATCATCCACCACTACTCTCTGGCTTCTTCCATCCAGCCATTGTCGAATCCACCACCACTTCACCATGAATACCGAGCGTCTGAACCTTCCTCACTAACCTCCCATGTGGGACATTGTCAAAGGCCTTACTAAAGTCCACGGAGACAACATCCACAGCCTTTCCTTCATTGACTTTCCTGGAAACCTCCTCAAAAAGACTCTATAAGATTGGTTAAACGTGCTCTACCAAGCACAAAGCCATGTTGACTAGCCCTAATCAGTCCCTGGTTATTCAAATAATTGTATATCCAATCTCTTCAAACATCTTCCATTAATTTACCTACTACTGGTGTCAGGCTCACCGGCCTGTAATTTCCAGGGTTACTTTGGGAACCTTTTTTAAACAACAGAACTGAACTAAACCAAACTTTCATTTTTGAAAGATGCCTCATGACAGATTCTTTTAAATGATTCTGATTGAAAAACAGCATTGAGACAAATTTGGAGTTTTGTGTGCAGTTTTGATCACCTAACTACAAGAAAGTTATCAATAAGATTGAAAGAGAGCAGAGAATTCACAAGGATGTTGCCAGGACTTGAGGAATTGGGTTATAGGGGAAGGCTAACCAGGTTAAGATTTTATTCCCTGGAACAAGGGGAGATTTGATAGAGGTATTTAAAATTATGAGGGGGACAGACAGAATAAATGTAGATAGGCTTTTCCCACTGAGTGTGGGTGAAATATAAACCAGAGGACATGGGTTAAGGGTGAAAGGGGAGAAGTTTAGGGGGAACATTTGGAGGAAGTTCTTCACACAGAGAGTGGTGGGGGTGTGGAATGAGCTGAAGCAGCTCGACTTTGACATTAGAACATTTGGATGGGTACATCGATGGGAGAGGTATGGAGGGATATGAACAGTGCAGGGGCTCAGCAGTATAATAATCCGGCATGGACCAGATCGTGTGAAGAAACTGTTTCAGTCTTGTGGTCTGCCATGGTTCATCATGACAAGAAACAAATTAAACTCTCCTTGAGTGAAAAAAATGCATCTTCATACCTTCGTTGGTCATTTCCTGTGTGGAAGATGACGTTGCTGTTTTTGCCAGTTCATTTTCACGGATGATTTGATTGCGTAAAATGTTGGTGTCGAAGTCAAGGTTTTTACGCATCATGGAAGGCAGCCACTGCAGGACCAGGTCGAGCTTCTTCTCCATCAGCCTTTGGAGGTCCGATGCCAGCCTTCGATTCATGGGGGCGTCCACCACTCTCTTCTCTGCAAAGAGAAGTGAGACTGAACCTTGGCTCTGGGCGAGAGCACGCACTGGACATTCGGGCTTGGGCATATCCTGAGGGGCACAGCCAGAAGGCCATACCAATCTCTGAGGTCATCTAAGACCCTGCTTCCTATATCCTAACCCGCAGCAGGTCAGAGACCCAGCTCCGTCGTTTAAATTATAGTTAACATAAGAAACAGATTCAGATTTCAGAGTACATACACATCACATACGGGCAGCACGGTTGGCGTGGCGGTCAGCGCAATGCTGTTACAGCATCAGTGATCGGGACCGGGGTTCGAATCCCGTACTGTCCGTATGGAGTTTGTACGTTCTCCTCCTGGCTGCGTAGTGGTTGTAGGTTAATTAGGGTATTTTGCCTTGTGGGCCAGAAGGGCCTGTTACCATGCTGCATGTCTAAATTTAAATTTAAAATTCAGTGTAACTCTGTTACAGGCCCTTACGGCCCACGGGCCTGTGCCACCCAATTGACCTCCAACCCCCGCACATTTTTGAAGTTAGCAGGAAATCGGAGCACCCGGAGGAAACACACGCATGCACACACATACAAACTCCTTACAGACGGTGTCGGATTCGAACCCGAGTCGCTGGCGCTATAACCGTCATGCTAACCATGTCTCTCTTTTTTATTTTCCCTCCGCAGATACTGCCTGCCCGGCTGAGTATTCCCAGTTCTTTCATTTCTATTTAAAATTCTCATCCCAAATCCCTCCAGGTCTCATCCTTGCTTTTGCAATCTTTCTCCACCCAGTTATCTATCAAGATATCAATTCTGGAGTCTCCTCGAAAAACTCTCAAGATTCATTAACCATGTACAAAGCCATGCTACTTAATCAGCCCTTGGCCGTCCAAATAATTGTATAACCGATCTCTCTGAACACCCTCTAATAATTTACCTACTACTGACGTCAGGCTCACCGGCCTGTAATTTCCTGGTTTACTTTTGGAGCCTCCAATCCTCCGGTACCTCACCCATAGCTAAGGGCGTTTTAAACATTTCTGCCAGGACCCCTGTAATTTCTTCACTTGTCTCCCTCAAGAGCAGAGCAAATATCAGTCAGGTCCGGGGAATTTATTTACCTTTATTCGCTGTAAAGCAACAAGCACCTCCTCCTCCTTAATCTCCATATGTTCCATACCACTACTGTTTGTTTTCCTTCCTTCTTTAGGCACTATGTCAATTTCCTGAGTAAATACTTTTAAAAATCTCCCCCATCTCGTGAGGCTCCACACTTAGACGACCACTCTGATCTTCTAGGGGACCAATTTTGTCCCTTACTCTTAATATACTTTAGAAACCCTTCGCGTTTACCTTCACATTATCTGCCAAAGCAACCTCGTCTCTTATTTTTGCCTTCTTGCATTTTCTATACTCTTCCAGTACCTCATTAGATACTTATGGCTTATATTTGCTATACATCTCCCTCTTCTTAACCAGATCGACAATGTCCCTTGAAAACCAGGGTTCCTTGTGCCTGTTAGCTTTGCCTTTAATTCTGACAGGAACATGCAAACACTGCACTCTCAAAATGGCACCTTTGAAGGCCTTCCACTTACTAAACACATCCTTGCTAGAAAACAATTTTACCCAATCCATTCTTCCTAGATCCTTTCTCATTTCCACAACATTGGCCTTTTTCCAATTTAGAATCTCAACTCAGGGACCAGACCTATCCTTCTCCATAATTAACTTGAAACGAATGACATTATGGTCACCGGATCCAACATGTTCGCCTACACATAGTTCTGTCACCTGACCTGTCTTGTTCCCTAATGGGTGATCAAGTATTGCATCCTTTCTCATTGGTACCTCTATATATTGATTTAGAAAACTTTCCTGAACACATTTGACAAACTCCAAGCCATCCAGCCCTTTCACATATGGGAATCCCAGTCAATATGTGGAAAGTTAAAATCTCCAACTTTCCATCACCACTTTCTGCTTCTGTTATCTCTCTACAGATTAGCTCCTCCAATTCTTTTGGACTATTGGAACTAGGTGTGAGCATAGTTCAGCTTAGTGTAGAGTCACGGAACAGACTCGATGGGCCTAGTGGCCTACTTCTGTTCCTTTACCTTGTGATCTTTTGTGATCTTGGTCTATAATACACCCCTATCAGTGGGGTCACACATTATCCGTTCCTCAACTCCATCCATATGGCCTCTGTAGACAAACCCTCCTGGTTGTCCTGACTTCACACAGCTGAGATATTTTCCCTGACCAGCAAAGTCTCTCCTCCCCCTTTCATTCCTCCCCTCTATCACATCTAATAGCAAGAACATCATAATCCAACATGCCAATCCGTGCCTTAAGCTCATCTGCCTTTCTGAAATAAATACACCCGAGAACATTTCTATCACGTAAAAACCTCTGATTTTTGTCTACACATGCAGCCCTCGCATGACCTTCATCCTCCTGCACCTCACTAACTACTCTAGCAATCTAGTTCCCACCCCCCTGCCAATCTGGTTTAAACCCCCCCCCCCCCGGAGCAGCAGTAGCAAACCTACCCGCGAAGTACATGACCCCTCCAGTTCAGGTGCAAACAATCCCATCAGAACAGGTCCCACCTTCCCATGAAGCTCTCCCTCCTGCACGATCTCTTTAGTCATGTATTTAGCAGCATTAACTTCCTATTTCTCACCTCACTAGCACGTGGCACTGGTAGCTCTCCAGAGATTGCAACCCTGGAGGTCCTGTCCTTCAATTTTACACCTTACTCCCTAAACTCCCTTTGCAGGACCTCCCCACCCTTCCTACCCACCTCATTGGTCCACGACATCTGGCTGCTCATCCTCCTTCCTGAGAATACTGAGAACTCGATCTGAGATATTGCAGACCCTGGCACCAGGGAGGCAATAGACCATCCAGGATTCTCGATCTTTCTCACAGAACCTCTTATCTGTCCCCCTAACAATTGAATCCCCTATCGCTACTGCTCTCCTCTTTTCCCTCCTTCCTTTCTGAGCTGACGGTCCAGTCTCAGTGCCAGAGATGTGACCACTACAACATCCCTGTTAGCTCATCCCCCAAAACGGATTACTTATTGTTGATGGGAATAGCCACAGGGTGCTCTGCTCTCCCTGTCTATTCCCCTTCCCTCTCCTCTTTTTTTATAATTTTTTACTTAATACTTCACCGTGAATCATTTCAATTACAATATATAGAAACATTCATCATTAAAATATACAGTGATATATTTTCCCCCTTTCCCCTCACCCTCCCCACCTCCTATAACATAAAGCAAGAATAGAAGAAAGAAGAATAGACAATAAAAGAACACAAAAGAGAGAAAAAAATGAAAGAAATTGTGTCGTCCAGAATTCCAGATTTAAATATTGTCATGCTTGTATCTTATCTCTTTAAGAGATGGAGGTCTGAAATCGGCGGTTCCTAACATACTCTATGTATGGTTCCCAAATTTGTTCAAATAAAGTATGTTTGTCTTTTAGATTGTAGGTAATTTGTTCTAATGGGATACACTTGTTCATTTCTATGACCCATTGTTGTATTTTTAAGGTTGCCTCCGTTTTCCACGTTATTATTACACACTTTTTTGCTGCTGTTAGCATAATCCTGGTAAATCTTTTTCAGGTTCTGTCTAATTTTAAGCCTAATTCTTTGTCTTTTATGTTATTTAACAGGAAGATTTCTGGATCTTTAGGTATCTTATTTTTTGTAATTCTGCTTAATATTAAGTTTAAATCCTCCCAGAAAGTTTTCACTTTTGTACATGTCCAAGTTGTGTGTCTTATTGAGTCACCCATCTACCTGCCTCCTGAATTTTTGTGGGTGGCTGTCTGTCTGAAACTCCTCTCTTATCATCCCTCTACCTCTTGAATGATCCAGAGTTCATCCAGCTCCAGTTCCCCAACTTGGTTTGTCAGGAGCTGCAGATGGATGCACCTTTTGTAGGTGGGACAATTGTACTGTCCCAGATTTCCCACATCCTGCAATCGGGGCATTCCACTGCCCTAGCTGACTCCATTACCTACACCTAATTTAATTAAATAATTAAATTACCTTACCTGTCCTTGAGTTAATATTGAGTTCTCTGGTTTCCTTTAAACCCCCTCCCCCATCAGTCCCCCCCCACCCCGTCTTGTTTCCTCTAGATCTCTCTTATCCCTTTTCCCTCTGTCTCCTTTCACAGAGCCAAAATCCATTTTCATCTCTCCTTTATCACATCCAATTAACACCTATTGTTCATTGGTCTGGATTCCTGCCCTTCCCATTTTTCCCCACCCCTTAATCAGACACCTGCCTGCTTTTTGCTCCTTCCTTGAGGAAGGGCTCAGGCCCGAAACGTCGGTAATACATCTTTACCTCCTATGGATGCTGCGAGACCAGCTGAGACCCTCCTGCATTTACTCTGTGTTTTTTGAGACCATGATTCTGCAGTACAAGGGGTTGGTGAGACCACACTTGACGTACAATGTGTAGTTCTGGTCACCCAACCATAGGAAGGACAATAATAAATTGGAAGGGGGTGCAGAGGAGATTCACCAGAATGTTGTCGGACTGGACGGGTTGAGTTATAGGGAGATGATAGATAGGCTGGGGCTTTATTCACCAGAATGTTGCCGGGACTGGATGGGTTGAGTTATAGGGAGAGGGGAGAGGATGGGTAGGCTGGGCCTTTATTCACTAGAATATTGCTGGGACTGGACAGGTTGAATTATAGGGAAAGGATGGATAGGCTGGGCCTTTATTCACCAGAATATTGCCGGGACTGGACAGGTTGAATTATAGGGAAAGGATGGATAGGCTGGGCCTGTATTCACCAGAATGTTGCCGGGACTGGACGGGTTGATTTATAGGGAGAGGATGGATAGGCTGGGCCTTTATTCACCAGAGCTTAGGAGAATGAGGGGATGATCTAGAATGATTCCAGATTCTAGAACGTCGCCTGCGGGAGGCAAAGTTGGTATAACGGTGAGCAGAACTCTGTTACAGCATCAGTGGCCCATGGTTTGAATCTGGCGCTGCCTGTAACGAGTTTGCACATTCTCCCCATGTCGGTGTGGTTTTCCCCCAGGCACTCAGATTTCCTCCCACCGTTCAAAAATGTACAGGGGTTGTAGGTCAGTTAGGTAATTTGTCAGCACGGGCTTGTGGGCCGCAAGTGTCTGTTAACATGCTGTGGGCCAAAATTGAATTAAAATAGAACTAGAGGCAGGGGCATAAAAGGGAGAGGGGAGAGATTTAAGAGGGACTGAGGTCTATAAAATCATGGCATAGATGAAGTGAATGCTCACAGACTTTTTCCCAGGGCAGACGATTCCTGATCTCGAGGTGACTGGTTACAAGTGAGACGGGGAAGAGGTTTAAGGGGGGCAAGTTTTTCACTCAGAGGGCGTTCTGTATCTATAACAAGCTGCCAGAGGAAGCTGTAGAGGTGGGAAGAAGATTGTCGTTGGACAGAGTTATGGACATGAAGGCATTACAGTGGTTTTCAACCATTTTTCTTTACACTTACATCCACTTTAAGTAATCCCTACGCCATCGGTGCTCTGCTGCTTTTATTTGACATTAAATTAAAATTTTAAATTTAAATTAAAGCAGAAATGCAGAGAAATTTCTTCAGCCACAGGTGGCTGTGGAGGCCAGGTCGTTGGGTGTATTTAAGGCAGAGATTGGCAGATATTTGATTGGTCAGGGCATCAAGGGTTATGGGGAGAAGACAGGGGAGTGGGAGCTCATGATTGGAATGAAGGGGCAGGCTCGCTGGGCCAACGGGCCTAGCTCTGCTCCTATATTGTGATTTTGTGATCAAAAGAAGAGAAAATACCTGGGGTTCATCGCCCACTCAGAGATCTGATGACGGAGGGGAAGAAGCTGTTTTCAAACCATCGGGTTTAAGTGAAAGCAACGCTGGAGAAACTTAGCAGGTCAAACATACAGCAAAAGGTAAAGGCTTGAGCCCTTCATCGTAAAAATGTCCTCAGGTGTCCGAATAAAATGATAAGGGGGGAGGGGTGGTCGCAAAGGCAGGAGGTGATAGGTGGAGAAGGGAGGGAGAGGACAGCAGCCAGCAAGGGGAGGGGGGATGGCTGGGTGAACAGAGGGAGGAAAGGGGAGAGAGGGAAGAGGAGAGCAGGTCAGCAGAAACCGGAAAATCGACGTTAATGCCACCCGGGTGGAGGGCGCCCAGACAGAAAGTCAGGTGCTGTTCCTCCAATTTGTGGGTGGTCTTGGTGGGATAGAACATGAGGCCGTGGACGGTGTGTGAGTGTGGAAATGGGACACAGAACTGAAATGGTCGGCCACTGGGACGTCTCTGTCACTGGTGCGGATGGAGCGAAAGTGCTCAGCGAAGCGATCTCCCAGTCTGCGCCCAGTCTCTCTGATGTAGAGAAGGCCACAAAGGGAGCACCAGAGTGTTGCTTCACTTGAAAGGCCTGCTTGGGGAAATGTGGGTGCAAGTGTGGCACCTCCTGCAAGTCATAGGGGAAGGTGCTGAGGAGGCAAGACGATGGGTGAGGAGGAATGAGTGCACGAGGGAGTCACGGAGGGAGCAGAGAGGGGAGGAGAGAGGAAGATGTGTCTAGTGGTGCTATCCTGTTGTAAGTGCTGGAAATTCCAGAGGATAGTGTGTTGGACACGAAGGCTGATGGGGTGGTAGGCAAGGACGAGGGGGATTCTATGTTTGTTGTGTCTGGTGACAGAGGGGTCCAGGTAGATGAGCGGGAAATGGAGGAGATGCAAGTTAGAGCTGAGCTTGTGGAAGATGGCAAACATTTCAGAAGATCTGGACTGGAAAACCTCAATCTTGGGAGCAGATGCAGCGCAAACAGAGAAATCCTTGCGGGGGGAGAGGCAGGGTGCGAGGTGGTTGTGGGAGTTGGAGGGTTTGTAACATGTGTCAGTGAAAAGCTTGCCTCCCGAGATGGAGACAGAGATATCCAGGAAGGGGAGAGCATTGCTCGTCTTCAGGCTCTTGTACCTTCTTTGTGATGGCAGCAGTCTGGAGAAGGCATGGCTGGGGGAGGGGGGCAGCGGAGGGGTGAGGGTCCTTGACGGCAGAGGATGCTTTCTTGAGGCACCACCTCATAAAGATGTTGTGTTACTCTACAACTGATAAATTACCCGCTGCAGTCATGTCGGGCCTGTGCTTGGAGCGCTGCTCTTGCTGAGCCAGAAGGACAAGCTCATGTCGGTAGAGGTCAAATTTGTTTTCAAGTTCTTTGTATTTCTGCTCGGGCATCCAGTCCTTCGCCTCATTTATTCTGTAATTATAGATGCGCTTGTGCAGCTCGCTTTCTGTAACGGTAAGAACAAAGCACGTAGTTTACACAAAAGTGCTGGAGAAACTCAGCAGGCCACGCAACGTTCTTTATGGTTAAAGGGGGGCACAGTTAGTGTAGTGGTTAACGCAACGCTGTTACAGCACCCGGGCTCGAATCCCACGCTGTCTGTAAGGAGTTTGTACGTTCTCCCAGTGGCTGCGTGGGTTATCCCCGAGGGCTCCGGTTTCCTCCCATCATTCGAAACGTACTGGCGGGTGGAGGTCATTTGTGTGTAATTGGGTGGCACGGACTCATGGGCCGGAAGGGCCTGTTACCGGGCAGCATGTTTATCTAAATACAAAACTAATGTTTCTAAATTTTAAATCTAAATGTTATTTCTGGCCATTTAAACCCATGCCTCCCAATTACACCCAAATGTATGTGTTGGAGGGTGGAGGAAACCAGAATACTCGGAGGAAACCCACGCAGATATGGGAAGAGCGTACAAATTCCTTACAGACAGCGCAGGATTTGAACCCGGTTCACTGTCGCTGTAATGACATTACACTTACTGCACCAACTGGAGACATTCATCAAGGAGTGACCAAAGAGCAGGCAGGCGTATGAATAAAATATATGGGGGAAGGGGCGGGGGAGGAGCACAGGGTCACAGGTGAGTAAGGGTGGGAGCCACAGGAGAAAACAAACAAGTGATAGGGTGAGAAGATCGCTCTGAATGAGGAGGGAAGGGATAGGGATTTGGAGAAAAGGAGAGAGATGAGAGGGAGGGGAGAGAGAGAGGGGAGAGGGAGGGAGAGGGAGGGGGAGAGAGGGGGAGAGAGAGGGGGAGAGAGGGGCGATAGAGAGGGGATAGAGAGGGGAGAGAGGGAGAAAAGAGGGGGAAGAGAGGGGGAGAAACCGTGTAAGAGATTCGGGCGGCCGATGGTTTGGGCTGGACGCTACGGAGGCTGCAGGAGCACTGGAGGCGAATCCACGGACAGTCGGTGACGCTGGGGGTCTCCCTTTTGCTTCCCTCCATGCTGACGATAAAAATCTTTATCTTCCTTACGACAAACTCGAGGAAATTTCATGTAATATTACATTTCCTCCTTTTATTAAATGAGAATAAAAGAATCTTGCATTTTAAACATGGAAAGAGTCACCAAAGTGGTGGAGGCAGGGGACCTTGGCTTCCTTTAAGAACCACTTGGACAACTCCTTGGGTGGGAGGGGATTGGAGGGGTCTCGGCCTGATGCACACAGTGGGGCGAAAGCAGGAGGGCTCGTTGTTCAGCTTGGACGTTCTGGGCTTGTGGGACTGTTTCCATTACTCTAAATGCACAGCTAAGTAGGGTAGAGAGGAGGAGAACTTATCAGAGCAGGAATCCCGCTGTTATCAACAGCCCTGCCATGGGGAGCGGAGACATCGCCCAACCCCGTGGGGACAAACTGCCCAGTTCTCTTTCTTACAGCCCCCTACAGGCTTTAAATGGCCTGTTAAAGGAGCAGACCATGGCTCATTTAAAACTCTGCGGCCACAGGGTCTGGGCTAAAGATGGCAGCGCCTGTGCTCAGCCGTGGCCACAAGGGGTTGCCGACTCCGGTGGGGAGGAGCAATGAACCAGCTCAGGGCACCAGAAACAGGGAGAGAAGCCCCCATTGAGAAGGAGAAGTAGAGGCGACGACCCTAAAGATGGTGACCACGGTGTCAGGCCAGAGAGGGGTTCTGTATCTGAAAGACACTGCAAGATGTGAGCAACTGGCAGGCGAGGAACCAACGCAGGGTACGGGGCTACTGGAGACTGGCTCGTGAGAACCAGGAATCGGATCCGGGATTCAAGATGGCACTGAGGGCAAGAAGGGCTCTCAAAGGGGCCCCAGCTACTAAGGGCTTCCTGATCACGTCGGAGGTTCAGATCCGGAGCTCGGGCAGCCGATAGATTGAACGGGGATCTGTGCACCTGTAGAGGTTGCAGGAATCCACGGACACTCAGTGTCTCTGAATCAGTGGTTCTCAACCTTTTTCTTTCCACTCACATTCCACTTTAAGTAATCCCTGTGCCATCGGTGCTCTGTGATTAGTAAGGGATTGTTTAAGGTGGGATGTGGGTGGGAAGGGAAGGTTAAGAATCACTGCTCTGGACCCAATTGTTACTGAAATATTGAGAAAAATTGTCTTTGGCCCATTTCCTTTGGAGTTCTGAAACCGTACACATAACGAGTCAATTAGGAACAATTAAAACAGGGGTTTTCAACCTTTTTCTTCCCACACACATCCCACCTTAAGCGATCCCTTACAAATCACAGAGCACCAATGGCTGAGGGATTACTTAAAGTGGGATGTGAGTGGAAAGAAAAAGGTTGAGAACCACTGGTCTGAAGGGACTCCCTTTTGCTTCTCTTTCTCTAACTAAGGGGGCTGAACAATACTCAGTAATTTCTTGTAATATTACATTTCTGTTTTATTACATGACAATAAACAGCATCTGTTCCAAAAGAAATGCAGAACTTACCAGGTGGGAGTGTGGCAGCGCTAGGAGAGACAGCAATTCCAAGTTCGGTGAAAAATTCCTGTACTCTCTGAGTGTAGTCTATAAAATGAAGGAAAATATTCAGTTCATTCTCTGGCACAAGCAACTGGAGTTAATTGGTATTTCTATTTGGAATTTTCACGACACAGATATTGAATTCCCCACTCAGTTAAAACTGGCCTCCTTCCCTCTCCACTCGGCCTCAAGCTGAAACATCGACCCTTCCTTTCCCTCCATGGATGCTGACTGGAAAGGTGAGCACCTTCTTCAGCTGGTTTCGTTGACACTAATATTGGAGGCATTGTGGACAGCAAGGAAAGATTTCAAAGCTTCCAGAGGGACCATTGCCAGCTGGGAAAGTGGGCTGAAAAGTGGCAGATGGAATTTAATGCGGACAAGTGTGAGGTGTTGCATTTTGGAAGGACAAACCAAAAAAGGATGTACATGGTAAATGTTTGGGCACTGAGGAGTGTGGTAGAACTGAGGGATCTGGGAATACAGATACATAATTCCCTGAAAGTGACATCTCAGGTGGACAGGGTTGTAAAGGGAGCTTTTGGCATATTGGCCTTCATATATCAAAGTGTTGAGTACAGGAGCTGGGATGTTATGATGAAGTTGTACAATACGTTGGTGAAGCCAAATTTGGAATATTATTGGCAGTTTTGGTCACCAAACTACTGGAAATATATTAATAAGATTGAAAGAGTGCAGAGAAGATTTACTAGGATGTTGCCCGGACTACAGGAACTGAGTTACAGGGAAAGGTTAAACAGGTTAGGACTTTATTCCCTGGAGCATAGAAGAATGAGGGGAAATTTGATAGAGGTATTTAAAATTATGAGGGAGATAGACAGACAGGCTTTTTCCACTGAAGGTAGGTGAGATACAAACCAGAGAACATGGGTTAAGAGTGAAAGGGAACATTAGGGAGAACTCCTTCACACAGAGAGTGGTGGGGGTGTGGAACAAGCTGCCAGCTGAAGTGGTGAATGTGGGCTCAATTTTAACATTTAAGAGGAATTTGGACAGGTACATGGATGGGAGAGGTATGGAGGGCTATGGACTGGGTACAGTTAAGTGGGTCAAGGCAGAATAATATTTCAGCACAGACTAGAGGGGCAAAAGAACATTACTGCACAGAAAACAGGCTCTATGGTTCTATATGTCTCCCATTCCCCCAGTTGACACCTTCGATCCTTCATCCTTTCCCTTGTCTCACACCCCCTTTCTCCCCTCCCCAGTTAAAACCATCCCTCTCCACTCATTCTCGATGAAGGGGATCCCCTCCTGCAGCTCATTTCATTTCCCTGGACTCTAGTTTCTGCATTCTCCTGCATCTCCCATGCAGACTGGTCTTCCGCAGCATTTGTCCCTTGACCCGTGCCTTCCAGATCTCTTCCTCTGTCTCTCCTTCCTTTCCCACCACCCCCCCCCCCCCCCACCACCCGTCTCCTCACCCAAGTTCATTTCCTGCTGTTCTAGTTTCAGCGCAGCAGGACACCGTCCCACCCCACTCCCGCCCAGGTGGGCTTTTCTCAACCCAACCTCCACAGAATTGTGCGTAGGTGAGTTGGATCCAGCAGCAATAGGATCAACTTTTCCGGTATCTGCTAAACCTTCCCTCCTTCCCTTCCCAATTCTCCTCCCTCCTTTCACCCAGCCATCCCTCCTCCCCCTCCACAATTGCTGCTGTCCTCTCCCTCCCTTCACCTATCACCTCCCACCTTTGAAACCACCCCTCCCCCCCTACCCTTTTGTTCGGTAGCCCGCCGACATTTTTCCAAACATCGATGAGGGGTTCAAGCCCGAAACGTTTGTTAAGTATTCTTATCTTTGGCACATAGAGAGCACTGCTTGATCTGCCTAGTTTCTCTGGCTTTTTCCTTAAAAAAGGAATTTAGGGATATCGGGGAAAGATGGTGGAGTTGAGTCAATCATCAGATCAGCCATGATCTTATTGAACGGTGGAGCGGGCTCGACAGGCCAGATGGCCGACTCCTGCTCCTGTTTCTTGTGTTATGTTCTTATGTTGTGTTTTTATTCCACAGAAATTCACTAGAGTTTTGAAGGATGAAGGGGGGGATCTATTCAAAACATTCTCAATATCAAAAGGGCTGGACAGAGTAGATGTGGAGATGTTTCCAGTCAGTGGGACAGAGGGCACAGCCTCAGAATAAAAGGATGTCCCTTTAGAACAGTGATGAGGAGAGAAATTAATTCAGCCAGAGAGGGCAGTGAATCTGTGGAATTCGTTGCCATGGACAGCGGTGGAGGCCAGGTCATCGGGTAGATTTTAACCAGAGGTTGATGGGTCAAAGGTCATGGGGAGAATGAGGTGGAGAGGAAAATTAAATCAGCCATGATTCAAATAGAATTGCAGGCTCGATGGGCCAAATAGCTGAGTTCTGGTCTGGGCAGCTGGAGAAAAGGGGTAGGGAAAGAGAGGGGTCGGGGTGTGTGCTGGACGGGATGCAATGGTGGGGTTAAACACTATTCTCAACCTTTTTCTTTCCACTCACATGCCACCTCAAGTAATTCCCTTACTAACCACAGAGCACCTACAGCATAGGATGCCAATGGTGCTCTGTGGTCAGTAAGGGATCATTTAAGGTGGCATGTGAGTGGTTAAAAAAAATGGTAAAAAACACTAGTGTAGATTAACCCAGAACTGAGATTTCAAGGCAGGCTCATGAATAGGAACACAGGTGTAGCTGGTCAACGCATCGTGATTAAATATTTTCATATCCCTGCTCCCGCACCATCTCTCCGGCCACAGATTCACTGAGATAGTAGCATGGGTTTGTTAGACTGAATGGCCCTCCCTTCTGTAACCGCCCAGTGGGACTTTGCAGATCTACGGCTTTTCCGACTTACTCTGGTCACAGGGGAGATCTGTGGATAAGTCTGTTGGCAAAAAAAAAGATGTGTTAAAAAAATCAGGTATTAAAATTCAGCAGGTACAGAAAATACAGATTTGTTCTATTGCTGGATAGACTTGGGCCGATCAGGCTGTGGGATGGATGAACAGTATCCGGTAACCAAGTAAATCATCTCAAAATATTTAAATATATTTATTTTAAATTACATTTTTATGTCTTCTTTCTTTGGCTTGGCTTCGCGGACGAAGATTTATGGAGGGGTAATGTCCACGTCAGCTGCAGGCTCGTTTGTGGCTGACAAGTCCGATGCGGGACAGGCAGACACGGTTGCAGCGGTTGCAAGGGAAAATTGGTGGGTTGGGATGGGTGTTGGGTTTTTCCTCCTTTGTCTTTTGTCAGTGAGGTGGGCTCTGCGGTCTTCTTCAAAGGAGGTTGCTGCCTGCCGAACTGTGAGGCGCCAAGATGCACGGTTTGAGGCGATATCAGCCCACTGGCGGTGGTCAATGTGGCAGGCACCAAGAGCTTTCTTTAGGCAGTCCTTGTACCTCTTCTTTGGTGCACCTCTGTCTCGGTGGCCAGTGAACACGATCTTGGGACCTATCCAGCGCAGTTGGATCTTCAGCAGCGTGGATTCGATGCTGTCGGTTTCTGCCATCTCGAGTACTTCGATGTTAGGGATGAAGTCGCTCCAATGAATGTTGAGGATGGAGCGGAGACAACGCTGGTGGAAGCGTTCTAGGAGCCGTAGGTGATGCCGGTAGAGGACCCATGATTCGGAGCCGAACAGGAGTGTGGGTATGACAACGGCTCTGTATACGCTTATCTTTGTGCGGTTTTTCAGTTGGTTGTTTTTCCAGACTCTTTTGTGTAGTCTTCCAAAGGCGCTATTTGCCATGGCGAGACTGTTGTCTATCTCGTTGTCGATCCTTGCATCTGATGAAATGGTGCAGCCGAGATAGGTAAACTGGTTGACCGTTTTGAGATTTGTGTGCCCGATGGAGATGTGGGGGGGCTGGTAGTCATGGTGGGGAGCTGGCTGATGGAGGACCTCAGTTTTCTTCAGGCCGACTTCCAGGCCAAACATTTTGGCAGTTTCCGCAAAACAGGACGTCAAGCGCTGAAGAGCTGGCTCTGAATGGGCAACTAAAGCGGCATCGTCTGCAAAGAGTAGTTCACGGACAAGTTGCTCTTGTGTCTTGGTGTGAGCTTGCAGGCGCCTCAGATTGAAGAGACTGCCATCCTTGCGGTACCAGATGTAAACAGCGTCTTCATTTTTGAGTTCTTTCATGGCTTGCTATCCGGAATTCAAGCAACCAACAGCCGCAAATATAAACCAGCAACAAAAATCACGGAAAGTAACTAGGTAAGAATTATTGAAGTTTAAAATTGGCATGCCTCACTGTTAGTTTGCCAATCCAAGCAACACACAATTTAAGTTTGAGGCATACAGCACCGTAACAGGCCCACGAGTCCGTGCCGCCCAATTAACCTACAACCCCCTGTACGTTTCCCCAGGGAAAACCCATGCAGACACAAGGAGAATGTACCGCCTCTTACAGACAGCGCAAGATTTGCACCGTGGCCTGGAGGAACACTGTTTTGTCTGATTGTATTTGCAGAGACAGATGGTAATAAACTTGAACTTGAATGACCAGAGGTATTTTTCCCAGGGATGAAATGGCTAACATGAGGGGGCATAATTTTAAGATGCTTGGAACTAAATACAGAGGGGATGTAAGGCAAGTTTTTCACAAAGAAAGTGAGGAGTACATGGAATGAATTGCCAACAATATTCTTGTAAATCTCCTCTGCACTCTCTCTATTCTGTTTATATCCTTTCTATAAATCGGAGATCAAAACTGCACACAATATTCCAAATTTGGCCTCACCAATGCCTTATACAACTTCAACATGACATCCCAACTCCTGTACTCAATACTCTGATTTATGAAGGCCAACATACAAATGCTTTCTTCACCAACATGTAACTCAACTTTCAGGGAATTATGTTCCAGAATTCCTAAATCCCTTTGTCCTACTCCACTCCTCAATTGTCGGCCATTTAACGTGTATGACCTTCGCTGATTTGTCCTATCATAATGTAGACCCTCACATTTATCAGTATTAAACTCCATCTGCCATCTTGCAGCCCACTCTTCTAACCAGCCTATATCCCACTGCAAGCTTTGATAACCTTCCTCACTGTCCACAACAACCCCCAACCTTTGTATCATCTGCATACTTACTAATCCAATTTACCACCTATCATCCAGATCATTAATACATGACAAACAACAATGGACCTAGTACTGATCCCTGAGGCACTCCACTAGTCATTGGTCTCCAATTTGACAAACAATTTTCCACCACTACACTCTGGCATCTCCCATCCAACCATTGTTGAATCCATTTCACTACTTCAAGATTAATATTAATGCTTGAACCTTCCTAACTAACCCCTTATGTGGAACCTTGTCAAAGGCATTATTAAAGTCCATACAGGCAACATCCACAGCCTTCCCCTCGCCAACCTTCTTAGTGACCTCCTTGAAAAACTAAGATTTATTAAACATGATCTACCACGTACAAAACTGCATTGACTACTCCAATTCAATCCCTGTCTTTCCAAATAATTGTATATTCCATCTCTAAGAAAACTCTCCATTAATTTACCCACCACCGACTTCAGACTCACAGGCCTATAATTACCAGTTTTACTTTTGGAACTTTTTTAAACAGAGGAACAACATGAGCTACCCTCCAATCCTCCAGCACCTCCCCCGTGGCCAGTGACATTTTAAATATTTCTGTCAGAGCCCCCACTTTTTGTACGCTAACCTCCCTCAGGGTCCTAGGGAATATCTTGTCAGGACCTGGCAATTTATCTACCTTGATTCTCTTTAAAATAGCCACTTGTACCTCCTCATTAATCTGTATATGATCCATGACCTCACTACCAGATTTCCTTACTTCACCTGGCTCAATATTCCTCTCCTTAGTGAATACTGAAGAAAAAAATCATTTAAAATTCCCCCCATCTCTTCTGACCTCACATGTCCAACCCCTGTGATCCTCAAGGAGCCCAATTTTATCCCTCGCTATTCTTTTAATGTACCTGTAGAAATCCTTTGGATTTATTTTTACTTTCCCAGCCAAAGCAGCCTCATATCTCCTTTTAGCCTCTCTAACTTCTTTCTTAGGATTTTTTTCCCTCCTTATATTCCTCAAGCACCTCATCGATTCCCTGTTGTCCACATCCCTCTTCCTCTGAACCAAATTCCCAATATCCTTCAAAAAACAAGGTTCCTTATATTTTCCAATCGTTCCTTTAATCCTCACAGGGACAGACCGATTCTGTAACCTCAAAGTTCCCCCTTTGAATATCCTCCATTTATCTCTTACATCCTTCCCTGAAAATAAATTGTCCCAATCCACACCCACTAAATCCTTTCCCATCTCCTTGAAATTTGCCTTATTCCAAACAAGAATCTCAACCTTAGGCCCAGCCCTATCCTTCATTATTAACTCAAATAGAATAGTATTAGGATCTCTAGACCCAAAGTGTTCCCCAACACAAACCTCTGTCCCCTGACCTATCTCGTTCTTCTCTGTATTGATTTAGAAAACTTTCCTGAACACATTTGACCAACTCCAACCCATCCAGCCCTTTTACAGTACGAGCGTCCCAGTCAATGTGTGGAAAGTTAAAATCTCCTACAATCACCACCTTATGTTTACTACATATATATGCTATCTCCTTACAAATTTACTCCTCTAACTCCCTCAGCCCATCAGGTGGTCCCACTCTCATTAGTGTTTTCATGCCTTTCCCATTCCTGTTTCACCCAAACAGCCTGACTGAATGAGCCCTCCAATCTATCCCTGCCTTAGCCCCGCTGTAATGTTTTCTCTAAAAAGCCATGCAACTCCTCCACCTTTTCTCCACACCACCCCCCCCCCCCCCACTCCACCACCACCGCCCCATTCTATCACACCTAAAACAATGGAATCCTGGAACATTTAGCTGCCAATCATGCCCCTTCTGCAACCAAGTTTCACTGGTGTCCAGGCAGAAGGGGTTCTCCTCTCCTCTCTCTATAAACCCTTCATCTGAAGCAGCATGGAACCGAAAGGCTCTGGGCTGGAATAAACCAGTTAATCTCCATCCTGAGGAAGAGCTCAGGCCCAAAACGTCGGTGATATATCTTTACCTTCCACGGATGCTGCTGAGCTCCTCCAGCATTTCTGTATTTTTACTACAATCCCAGCGTCTGCACTTTTCATGTATCACTCAACTTAGGGCTTCGGTCTGTTTGGGAACCCCTGCTCTTTATAAAAGACTTTGACGAACAGGTGGAAGGGTGGGTCAGTCAGTTTGGATACGAAGGTTGATGGTGTTGTGGATGGTGCAGAAGGTTTTCAGAGATTACAATGGGATATAGATAGGATGCAGACTTGGGCGGAGATGTGGGAGATGAGTATAATCTGGATAAGTATAAAGTGATGCATTTTGGAAGGTCAAATTCGAAGGCAGAGTACAGGGTAAATGGTCGGAAACTTAATAGTACAGAAGGACAGAGGGACCTTGGGGTCGAAATCCATTGATCTTTCATGGTTGCCATGCAGGTTAATAAGGTTATGGGATGCTGGAGGATTGAGTTCAAGAGTTGCAAGGTCATGTTGCAGCTCAATAAATCTCTGGTTAGACCACACTTGGAACATTGTGTTCAGTTTTGGTCACCTTATTACGGGAAGGATGTGGAAGCTGTGGAGAGGGTGCAGAGGAGATTGACCAGGATGTTGCCTGGATTGGAGAATGTGTCTAATGAGGTAAGGTTAGCAGAGCTGGGACTGTCCTGTGCTAAATGTTCCAAGTTCCAATTCTGAGCATTAGATGACAAATTACTAGATTTATTGAATTTTAGCTGTGGTAATGGTGGCCCTGCCTCTGGTGCAGTCCTGGGAGAACTAGGAGCGGAGACACAATACCACTCTACAAGGTCCAACTGTCCCATTGTTCCACCGACAGCCCTATACCCAGGGAAGCAGAAACACAGCGATGCTCCACAGGGTTCTATCACCCAGTCCTTACCCCGAAGTCCTCGACCTAGGGCAACAGAGGCACCATGTTCCTCTGCAGGGTCTAACTGCCCAGTCTTGCATTCACAACCCATACCCAAGAAGGGGGGGGGGGGGGTGAGGAGAAGGAGGGGACACAGGGTTCATCCATTGGGTCCCGCTGTCCAGTCATTACGCTGTTGGCCCCCTACAACTTAAATGGCTGACAGGATGGGGCTAGTGGCATTTGTTCATGGAGGTCCATGCCCAAGATGGTAGCGCCCACGCTCAGCATTCCAAGCGACAAGGGTCACAGGCTCTGGGGGAGCAACGGGTGGCACAAGGCAGGGGAACATCCCTTTTCTCACTCTCAACCCCCCACCACCACCCAAGAAGTCTGAGAGAGGGAGCCTACAGAGGCAAAGGGGCTCGGTGATCGAAGGACTCACACCAGGCCCACCGGATGCTGGAGACCGGCTCGTGGGAACCAGGTATCCGTGAGGGTGCCGACAGTGAGAAGGACTCTCAAAGCCCCTCGTGTAGGAGCCAGGAACCAGGGGTTGAGGAGGGAGACTCAGTCACCTGGAGTTGGTTGGTCACTGCTGGACCAGACCGGAGGCCATGTGGCCAGAGAGGTCACAGGGGGGTGGGAGGCAGCAAATCCAGAGGAGGTGACACATTCCATGGACACTCAGCATCTCTGAAGGGACTCTCTTCTGCTTCCCCATTTCTCCTGGATGGTTGGCACTTTTTTACGTGGCTTCACAGGATAAAGGAAGGACAGCAATTTTTGTTGTGTTGTGGCAATACAGGAATACAGTAAAACCACTGATTATCTGGAATTCAAGCAACTGGAAAAAATATCGAGGAAAATAAATGAGTAAAAAACATGTTTAAAATTGGCCGTTGCCAATCACCCAACCACACAATCTCAAGCAAATGGAAAATACACTTATCCGGCATCTACCAATCCACATAGGTGTCGGACACCAGGGGTTTTCCTTTATTGCATCTTGAACATCGGCACACTACTGTCAAATGGCTTGTAATCATTGTGTAAAACAACCATTTGGTCTCAGTTGGGCAGCGTCACAGGCAACGGACAGCTTGTATCAGCACACATGATGAATCATTACACTGGACAACAGGTTTTTTTTCCCCAAAAGGTTTGCTTCCTGAACAAGGCACAGGGATTGCATTGGGCAACTTCAAGCTGGAAGCCAAGATAATTTCAGATTTGCTGCATCATGTAGGAAGTTGGAGAAACATTACGTTAAATTTTATTGAATTTAACATTGCATAATGATGTCAAGCCAGGCCCTCCAGTTGACTGCACACGTAGCACAACAAATGTTAGGGCTCGTCTTCAGCACCAGTTTTACAACCCAAGTGGAGTTCATTGGCTTTCTTAATAAGTGCAGTTTTTTAAGCCTTAAACCAGTGGTTCTCATACTTTATCTTTCCACTCACATCCTACTTTAAGTAATCCCCGTGCCATCGGTGCAATGTGATTAGTAAGGGATTGCTTAAGGTGGGATGTGGGTGGGAAGGGAAGGTTGAGAATCACTGCTCTAGACCCAATTGTAACTGAAATATTTGGTTTGAGAAAAATTGTCATTGGCCCATTTCCTTTGGAGTTCTGAAACCGTGCACATAACGAGTCAATGAGGGACGATTAAAACAGGGGTTTTCAAACGTTTTCTTTCCACTCACATCCCACCTTCAACAATCCCTTACTAATCACAAAGGACCAATGGCACAGGGATTACTTAAAGTGGGATGCGAGTGGGAAGAAAAAGGTTGAGAACCACTGCCTTAAACAGATACTTGCCACAAATGTAACAGAGCACCACCGCTGTGGCTGCGTTGACGAGACATTTCAGCTGCATTGAATCTTCCTGAGGACAATAAATGCTGCTGTTAAGTGTGCTCACTCGGCTATTGCCTGAAGAACACGTGCATCAACATGCACTCAGTCTGTATCAACATGATGCACAGCAACTGTATACGTGAGCTGCTTTTATACCCTGTCTGCATCTATCCGGCCAAAGCATACTCAGGCCCAAGACAACATTTGTACTGCACCTGCATTGACTGCATGCCCAGGCATACTTGGGCTGACCAAAACAGCTTGCTTTCTGGGCAATAAACTAGTAAACTTAAAATATACAATAGGAAATCACAAAAACAGGCCATGTTTTAAAAAGACAGGATGTGATAGGAAACTTTTAAGTCAATTTCCGTCAGCCCAAAATCCATAAAATACATCCAAAAGTGTTTAGGAAGCACAATCTTTGTTGTCCAATATTATCAGATCTTTCACATTCTTCTTCGACTCACCAAGTATTTGCACATCGTCCAAAATACCTCCTGTCAACAGAGAACAAATGTCTTTAGTACAGATCTTGAGCATCAAAAGACTTCTGAAATGCCGTAATGGCGTAAGATGGTTATCACATGAAAATTTTCCCTGTGATGCTGCCGCAAGGAAGAATTTAAGTGCATCTGTATGCATGCATGCGACATTAAACTCTCTCAATAGGAGCAGGAGTTGGCCATCCGACCTGTCAAGCCTGCTCCACCGTTCAATAGGATCATGGCTGACCGGACTATGGACTTGGCTCCATCTACCAGCCTGTTGTCCATAAGCTTAATTCCTTAACTGAAGTGCAGAGGTATCTGGGAGTCAAGGTCCATTGATCATTGGAAGTGTCCACACAAGAAGGTGTATCGGGGTGGGCAATCTTTTAGACATACAGCACAATAACAGGCCATTTCAGCCCACAAGTCCATGTTTCCCAACTAACCTACACCCCCGGTTCATACCTACAGGCTGAAATGGCCTGTTACCATCCTGTATGTCTAAATTAAAAGGTTGCCCACCCCTACCGTATGGTGTGCTTAGCTTCAATGGGTGGGCTGCTGTATAGAAAAGGAAGGAGGTCAGGTTGCAGCAATGTCAAATTTTGGTGAGGCCACTCTTGGAACACTGTGTCAGCCCATTTGAAATTTAAATTTAGACACACAGCACAGCGACAGGCCCTTTTGGCCCATGAGCCCGTGCCGCCCAATTACACTCAATAATTACCCTTCATCCCAGGTAAATTTTTGGAGGGTGGGAGGAAAACGGAGCACACAGAGGAAACCCATGCAGACACGGGGAGAACAGACCAACTCTTTGCAAACAATGCCGGATTCAAACCTCAGTGACTGGTGCTTTCACAGCGTTGCGCTAACCACTGGGCTAACCGCTCAGCCCTGGTTAACAAGGACAAACTGGGGTGGGACATAAATGGTCGGTCACTGAGGAGTGCGGTAAGAACAGAGGGATCTGGGAATACAGATACACAATTCCCTGAAAATGGCATCACACATAAACAGGGTTGGCACCTTGGTTTTCATAAATCAAAATATTTAATGCAGGAGTTGGGATGTTATGGTCAAGTTGTACAAGTCATTGGTGAAGCCAAATTTGGAGTATTGTGTGCAGTTTTGGTCACCGAACTACAGGAAAGATATCAATAAGATAGAAAGAGGGCAGAGAAGATTTACTAGGATGTTGCCCAGACTTCAGGAACTGAGTTACAGGAAAAGGTTAAACAGGTGAGGACTTTATTCCCTGGAGCGTAGAAAAATGAGGGGAGAATTGATCGAGGTATTTAAAATTATGAGGGGGACAGACAGAGTAAATGTGGATCGGATTTTTCCCACTGAGAGTAAGTGAGGTAAAAACCAGAGGACATGGATTAAGGGTGAAGGGGGAAAAGTTTAGGGGAAATTCTTCGAACAGAGAGTGGTGGGGGTGTGGATGGGGAGGTGAAGGGGACATCAGGGAGAATGTCTTCGCACAGAGTAGTGGGAGAGTAGAATGACTGGCCAGCTGAAGTGGTGAATGCGGGCTCAACTTTAAAATTTGGACAGGCACATGGATGAGAGGGGTATAGAGGGATATGGAATGGGTGCGAGTCAAACAGAATAATAGTTTGTCAATGTAACCCCAATGCTTGAGGAAGAGCTCAGGCCCGAAACATCGGTAATATATCTTTACCCCCCCCCCCCCCCCCATGGACGCCTTGAGACCAGCTGAGTTCCTCCATCATTTCTATATTTTAACTACAATCACAGTGTCTACAGACGTTCGCCTTTCACTCCTGAATAACAGTTCGGCACAGACTAGAAGGGCCAAAGGGCCTGTTGCTGTTCTGTAATGTTTGATGATTGCATGTTTCTACAGATAGGAAGGGTTTTGAGAGATAAGGGCCAAATGCAGGCCGGTGGGAGTGGGTGGCACATTTAGGTTGGCATGGGTGGGGTAGGCCGAAGGGCCTACTGCCACGCTGCGTGACCATCAAGCAACCACCAAAAGGAAAGCCCAGCTTACTAACCGGTCGGAGAAGATGCTGCCTCGCGGGATTGAGAAGGTGAAGGTAAGATGATGGCAGCAGTTTCTGTGTGGACAAAGTAGTAAAGGCCTGTTAGCAGCAGCCCCCGAATGCTGCCCGCCCAAGAGCCGGTGGGTACTCACCAGTTGGGCTCGTTGGAGCCGAGTCCTGAGGCGGTGCAGGGTTTTCTGAGTCACCGACCATCTTTTCCTGCTCCTCTGCTTTGAGGGCGGTTGTCTAAAAGCACAAGGTGAGCAACCTTGCCCTTCGATGTCAACCCAAGGCTTTGTGACACGCAGGACAATGTGTGATGTAATCCTGTTGTCAGCATTGCACATTGCTTCACTGAGTGAATAATTCGGTCTTTCATGCGAACGATCACCAGGGGTAATTGGAAACAATTTTAAAAAATCGGGGGGCAAAAGTAGTATCCAAAAGGCTTGGTTGAGGAAGGTGTTTTGGGCATAACTGACAGTTCGAATCAGAATTTTGTGTTATGAATAAGTCACGAAATCCGTTCTTTCACAGCAGATCACAGGGCGAGCATTTATATAAACCACCTTGCAACAATAAATAAAAATAGTGCACGAGAAGTCAGGCAGTGTCTGTGGTTCATTGATCATTTCGGAATCCAATGGCAGCGGGGAAGAAGCTGTCCTTGTGCCGCTGAGTGCTCGTCTTTAGGCTCCTGTACCTTTTCCCCAATGGTAGCAGAGTGAAGGGGGCATGGCCTGGGGGTGGGGTCTTTGAGGATAAAGGCTGCTTTCTTAAGACACCGCCTCTTGTAGATATCCTCGATGGAGTGAAGTCTGGGGCCTGTGTCGTCACAGGCCGAGTTAACAACCCTCTGGAGTTTATTCTTGTCCTGAGAGTTGGCGCCTCCATACCAGGCATTGACGCAACCAGCCTGAATGCTCTCCATGGTTCACCTGTAGAAGTTTATGCGAGTCTTCGGTGGCGTAACGAACCTCCTCAGACACCTCGCAAAGCATAGCCGCTGGTGAGCCTTCTTTGTGATTGCATCAACATGGAGGCTTCATGACAGAGCCTCGGAGATGTTGACACCCAGGAATTTGAGGTTCTAGACCATCTCCACTGATGAGCCTTCGATGTGGACTGGGTCGTCTTCCCCTGACTTTCCCCTGACGTCCACAATCGTCTCCCTGGTTTTGCTGACGTTGAGCACAAGGTTGTTGTTGTGACACCACTCAACAAGCTGACATATCTTCCTCCTGTACACTTCCTCATTTTGGACAACAGAGAATTGGGTGGAATGACAGATGGGTCCTTCCATAAGAACATAAGAAATAGGAGCAGGAATAGGGCAATCCGGCCAGTCGAGCCTGCTCCGCCATTCAACGAGATGTGATGATCGGCTCATCTCCACCTATCTGCCTTTTCCCCATAATTCCTTCATTCCACTACTAACTAAAAATCTACCCAGAAGTAAAACACGAAAGTCTTCAGACATCTTGGTTGAAGTAAAAACACAATGTTGGAGAAACTTAGCAGGTCAGTGTCCTTTACGCTCTGGCTGGGGCCAAGGTGAGCGTACCGTGATGAAGGCTTCGAGCCTGAATCCTTGGGTATGTATCTTTACCTTTACTCTGTGAACTGTTCGACCTGCTGAGTGTTTGAAAATCGATCCAGCCTTGCCCCTTCCTCTTCCTTCCCCTCAACATTTTATTCAGACTTATACCACGACAAAGGGCTCAGGGCCAAATTAGGTCCTGTTTACTTCCTTTGGACGCTGCGTGACCTGCTGAGTTTCTCCAGAATGGTTACGTAGTGCAGAGATAACTCTTTGAAGATAACCAAAAGAAAAGCTGGAGTGATCTCCTCTCCCAAGGGATGGAAATACTCCTGGGGGGTGCACCAGGGAGCCGGTATTTGGAGCACTGGACTCGTCCTCCTCAGGAAGCAGGTTCCATCTGGCCTTGCTCATTCCTCCAAGTGCTCTCGTGTCGTTTGACCGCCTCTCGACTCTTGGGGGGGGTGTGCACTCAGCCAAGAAGCACGCAGGTCTAAAGCCACCATCCGCTGGATTAGAACTAAACGCTTCTGAGTCAGTGTTCAGCACAAGATGAACCAGAGCTCCAAGGAGGCATGGATTTGTGCACAATTCGGTCCCGGTGACAAGACCGTAAAATATAGGAGTAAAGGTAGGCCCATTCGGCCCATCTGCTCAGCCATTTCATCATGAGGTGATCCATTCTCCCACTCAGCCCCACTCCCCTGCCTTCTCCCCATAAAATTTTCTACCTGAACTATTCAGGTAGCTCGCGATCTCCACCTTTACACCCAATGGCCTGGCCCAGAGTTGCCATGGAAGCAAGTTTCAGAGGTTCACCATTTGCTGCCAAAAGAAATTCTGTTTTAAATGGGCTCCCTTCGACCCTGAAGTTGAGCCCCCTTGTCTTTGACTCACTGACCGTGTGAAACAATTTTGCCACATCTACTCTGTTCAGGTCTTTAACAGGCCCTTCAGCCCACAATGTTCTTCTGACCTATTTTTACCTAAAACAAACCCTAAACCCTCCACATATCATAATGCTCCATTTTTCTTTCATCCTATGCCCATCTAAGAGTCTCTTCAATGCCACCACCACCCCTGGCGAGGCATTCCAGGTGCCCACAACTCTCTGTGTCAAAGACTGTACCCCTGACATCTCCCCTAAACTTCTCTCCCTTCTCTTTGTACACGTGTCCTCTGGTGTTTGCTTCTCCCACCCTGGGAAACAGGTACTGGCCGTAAACCCTATCTATGCTGTTACGAGCCCAGAGGACCCTTAACTCCAGCAGCAATAGATATTCACCAAGACAAATGGTTACTTATCTTTAAACATGAAAACAGAATCACACTTTAACTTATCACTATTGACTTAACTGACCTAATTTAACCCCCTTCTAATTCTAAGCATACGTGTATGTAATGTGTGGGTAAGTTCAGAAAAGGTCTTTGATTCACAGTTCAATCTCACTTCTCACTTCTCCAAGTTCACTGGTTGCAGACAATTCTTATACTGTGCACAGAATTTATGAAGTTCACCAGGCTTTGGTGCTTGAAAGGTAAATGATTACCGCTCAGGAAGGTTCTTGTCAGTTTTCAGAGAGAGATTCATTGTACGATGACACCCACAATTGATTTATTTCCATCAGCCACTTCAGTATCTTACTGAAGAAACTTTCCCCATCAGGGTTCTTCAGATGATAATCTCTTTCTTTCAGGTCACCAGTGTTCCTTCTTGATGCCCTTATTTCAAGTGAAATATTAGACAGCTGGTCCTCTCCTCTTGTATGAAACACAAGGGCTTTGACCAGGCTGAACTAACCAATCTTCCAAATGGGGTTTTCCACAAGCTTTCCAGCTTGTCCTGTTTCAGTTCCAGTTACTACTGCTTACTTTTGAAGCAGGATGGAAGCCCTCTTGAAGCCAGGCTTGCTTCAGGTTGACCCTCTGTCCCCAGAGGCCCCAGAAGAATTCACCTACTGATTGGAGTGCTTCCAATCCTACATAGTGGCCACTCAAGAAGTCTTCCACTCGATGGCCTCCAGAGATCGGCCCTCCCGTCTTGATTCGGCCCCAAGGGATACGCGGTCATCGGGGAGTGTGCGATGTACGAGATCGCCTGAAGACCCACTACATGAGGCCCCAGAATGGCGTGCTGGTGAGACAATGACTCTCACAACGTTGGCAATGATGGGATGAGTCACTGGACGACTACATACTGGAACTATGGACACTGATGAGAAAGTGCCACTAAGAGATGGTCTCAGCCTGGGTGAGGGAAGAAGAGCAAGTCCGGACACTCTTGTGGCTGGAGTGCGTTCGATGTACATTAGGCAACGACTGCTGAAATTGAGGAAGAAGGACCTTGCCAGTACCCTCGATCTGGCAAAATCCCTGTAGATTAGCCCCACTGGCAAATGAAAGTGGCGTCTTGTCGGAAAGCCTGGCATGCTGAGCACAGCTATCTCAGGTACAGAATTCCATGGCCACATGTGACTGGGAGTGGTACTTCTGAGGACAGGCCAAACATCCCCACGCCAGATGCCCTGCAAAAGACTCCGTGTATTCAGGATGCATCAAGAGGTGACTCTAGGTGAAAGTCCGTCGCACAAAGGGGAACCCCAGGAAGGCTACCGCGTGCGTGGCCCATGAACAATCGTACACCTTGTGCCAAGGTCCAGATGTGCAGGGTCCCGCCTCTCCATACTGCTCGCTGCCGCCATTTTGCTGCGCCTCGTGGCGGGAATTGCAACCAGAAGAGAAGCCACTCCTCGGCGCAGATTTCCTCTGAGCTCACAGCTGCTCGTGGACCTCAAAGCTAAACACCTGGTGCACGCCCAGCATTCTAGACCACCAGCACTTCGGGACCAGAGAGTGGTCACTGTAACCACCCCCACCAACAGGCACAGCTGCATCTTGGCCAAATTCCCACCTCTCCTCAGGCCCCAGTTCATGTCCACCATGCCAAAACACGGTGTGCAGCACCACATTCTGACACAGGGCCCACCCCTTCATGCAAAGGCCAGATGGCGTCCACCAGATGAGCTGCAACTGGCCAAGGGGGAATTCAAAAGGATGGAAGAGCTGGGGATTGTCCATAGGTCTGACAGCTCATGGGCTTCCCCTCCTCACATGGCTCCCAAGGCCACAGGGGGCTGGCGATTTTGCGGAGACTACCGGCACCTCAACAATTCCATTACCCCGGACCACCACCTAGTCTCACATAAACAGGACTTCACAGCCAACCTGCCTGGTACGATCATTTTCTCCAAGGTCAACTTGGTGTGAGGCTACCACCAAATCCCCATCCACCCAGACGACATCGGGAAGACAGCCATCAACACTCCCTTCATCTCTGAGTTCCTGGGCATGCCTTTCTGGCTTAAAAACGCAGTGCAGACCTTCCAGCACCTCATGGACACTGTGGGCAAGGACCTGGACTTGGTTTTCATCTGCCTGGATAACATCCTCATTGCCAGGAAAGTGCTATCCACCTACACAAATTCTACTCCTGCCTGGCAGACTTTGGCCTCACAGTCAACCCAGCAAAGGGCCAGTTCGGCCAGGAGGTGATCAATTTCCTTGGCCACAGGATCACCAGGGACAGAGCGATACCATTTCCAGAGGAGTTGGAGGCCATTCGCGATTCGCGAGGTTCAACACGTCCAAGGGCCTTCAGGAATTCATCAGCATGGTCAATCTTTACACCCACCATGCCCCCTCTTCACCATGAGCAACCTCACCCTGCTCTGCGATGTGTCCACCGGCCAGCCCCAACCAGTCATTCTGGGTCAATGGAGGTAACGGGTCTTCCACGCTATCCACGACCTCCAACTGGACCACAGCACACATGGTCACAACATGGTTTGTACGGCATGGCTTACGAGAACAGGTCACTGAGTGGGCCCGCACTTGCACACATTGTCAGACTTCTAAAGTCCACAGACATACAAATGTTCCTGTACAGCAGTTCGAAACACCCAGCCAACGATTCGACCACATCCACGTCGACATTGTCGGTCCCCTGCCTGTTTCATGAGATGGCCAGAGACATGTCCACAGAAGCCTGCACCAGGGCAGTGTTCACACATTGGATATCCCCATTTGGGACACCGGGCCCTATCTCTACGGACAGGGGGGCACAATTTGCCTCCGTCCTTGACACAAAACTCCACCACACCACTGCCCACAATCCAACGGCCTTGTGGAACATTTCCACCACCACCTAAAGTTGGCGCTCATGGCCTGCCTGACCGGACCCAACTGGGTGGACAAGCTCCCAAGTGCTCTTTGGCATCCAGACAGCACCCAAGGAGGACGTCTCGGCCTCCTTTGCCAAGTTGATATATGGAGCCCCCTTAACCCTTCCCGGACAAATCCCCCCCACCCATCACCAAAGAGCACTGACACGGGAGGAGGGGCAGCACTGCAGAAACTGAGGGACAGGTTGGGCTCCCTCACACCACAGACACCCGCCCACCACAGACACCACCCCACCTTGGTGCTCGCAGACTGACTAGGTGTTCATTCAATGAGGTGCACACACACCCCCACCCTTCCTCCTCCAGTGACCCTACGAAGGCTCCTACCAAGGTGGTCTGCAGTAGCGGCAACACGTTCACACTGGACGTTGGGGGTAGGAAGAAACTGTTCACAGCTACCGCCTGAAACCCATGCACCTTGACTTCAGCCAGCAGGTTACCTTACAGCCAGCCAAGTTTTGGGGCAGGCCCCCTAAGACAAAACCAATACAGGACTCGGGGCACGACACATTATCACCGGTTCGGGGGGGGGGGGTGGGGTTGTGTCACAGTGCACTCTCTGACGGCAGGCAAACTGGCTCCACGTGTCACAGTCGTGGCAGCGGAGCAACCGCATCAAGATGGTGCCACCAGGGTCGTCTTTTCCGCAGGCCGGGTCAGTTCCGCATGCGCGCGGGTCAACGTCATGATGCGGTTTCCAGCATGAGGACAGGACTTTCCCATGGCCTTATAAGGTATAAGGCACAGTGCAGGAAGTTTCAATAAACAACTGGAGTGCAGACAAGACCACCGAGTACTGGTCTCGTTCTTTCCACTCCCATTTAGCTGCCGCGTCAGACCAAACAAAGTGAAAACTTTCACTTGAGCTCCAGTCACAGTTTGTGCTGTAAAGTTCCCAAGTGGTATGGCTTCTGGAAATCGAGAAGTTGTGCACGAGAAGTTAACAAATATTCATTCCCAGTTTTTGTTTTGGACAATAACACAATCCACAATAACTTTAGAAAAAGGTTCTCCAAAGAGAGGAATAGATTTTAAAGGTGTCACTGTGGGACCTTGATTAGGTTTCCCGGCAACCTGACAAGTGTGACAGGATCTGCAAAATATCACGATATCTATTCTCAGACTAGGCCAATAAAATTGCTTCACAATTTTTAAAATAGTTTTCTTTACCCCAAGAGTATGCTTTGGGCCAAGGATAAAATTTCATCCCTATAAGCTTTAGGGACTACACTCTGGTGAACAACTGCTGCCCATTCTTCATTGGCAGGGATATCAGGTGATCACCACTTTCTTATTAACATACTTCCACTGAAATAAAATCCAACTGCCACTTTCTTAATTTCTTCAGCACAGAGAGAGCCTCATCTCGGACTTCAGCAAGGTCCAGATCTTCTGCCTTTTTACTAATTCTTGTCAAGATAAGGACAATTCATCATATAACCATAGAACAATTACAGCAGGGAAACAGGCCCTTCTTGTCTGTGCCGAAACACTTATACCTTCCTAGTCCCACTGACCTGCATTCTGCCCATAACCCTTTTACATCCATATACCTAACCAAAGCTTTCTTAAAAGATAATATTGTACCTGCCTCCACCAGAAACTCGTTCTACACAGACCCCGCTCTCTCAGTAAAAAAGCTTCCCCTTATGTTGCACCTAAACATTTTCCCCCTAACTCTCAGCTCATGTCCTCTAGTTTGAATCTCCCCTCTCCTCAATGGAAAAAGTTTATCCACATCTATCTATCCCCTTCAGCATTTTAAAGACCTCTATCAAATCCCTCCTCAGCCTTCCACACTCCAAGGAATAAAGATCTAACTTGTTTAACCTTTCTCTATAACTCAGGTGCCGAGACCCAGGTATCGTCTGGTGCATCTTCTCCGTCCTATCTCTATTTGTTCACATCCTTCCTATAAATGGGTGACCAGAACTGAACACAATTTCCAGATTTGGCCTTGCCAGTGCCTTGTACAATTTTAACATGACCTCCCAACCCTTATTCTCTATATTCTGATTTATAAATGGCAGCGTTCCAAAGGACGCCTTCACTACCCTCTCCACCTGAGATTCCACCTTCAGGGAACTGTGGACCATTATTCCTAGATCTCTCTGTTCAATTGCCTTCTTTAACGCCCGACCATTCACCACATATGTCCTATTTTCATTAGGCCGACCAAAATGTAGCACCTCACACTTGCCAGCATTAAACTCCATTTGCCAACTTTCAGCCCACTCTTCTAACGTGCCCAAATCTCTCTGCAAGCTTTGAAATCCTTCCTCACTATCCACAACGCCACCGATCTTAGTATCACCCACACACTTATTAATCCAATTTAGCACCCCATCATCCAGATCGTTAATGTATATTTCAAACAACAATGGGCCCAGTCTAGATCTTTTTCCGAACCAAATTTCTAATTTCCCTTGAAAACCAGGGCTCCCTTAATCTTTCAACCTTTCTTTTCAACCTAACAGGAACATAAAGATTTTGTACCCTCAAAATTACACCCTTAAATGACATCCTTCCCCTAAAACAAATCACCCCATTCACTCCTTTAAAATCCTCTCTCATTACCTCAAAGTTAGCCTTTCTCCAGTCAAAAATCTCAACCTATCCTTCTCTCTAAGTATTTTGAAACTTCTGGCCTTCTGATCGCTGCTCCTGCCGTTCTCCTGAACACACACAACTCTGTCGCCTGACCTATCTCATTACCTGACAGGAGATCCAAAGCGGCTTCTTCTCTAATTTATGCACTGCTACGCAAAAATTTTCTTGCACCCATTTTATAAACTCCAAACCATCCAGCGCTGTTACTGTCTGAGTCTCCCAGTCTATGTTTGGAAATTTAAAATCTCCCCACCATCACCACTCTTGAGTTTACTGCACAGGTCTGCAACTTTGCTCCTCCCATTCTCGCTCTCCATTAGGTGTTCGACAATACAAGCATTACTTGGCCTTTCCCATTCCTCAATTCTGCCCAGGTAGGCCTCTCTCGACAATCCCGCTAAACTATCCTGCCAAAGCACCACAATTATATTTTCTCTGACAGGCCATGCAACAGGCCATTGTCCCTCCCACTCTACCACACCTGAGGCAACGAAATCCAGGACTATTTAATTGCCCATCGCACCCCTCCTGCGACCACATCTATCTTTCTTACAATGCTCCTGACGTTAAAATAGACACATTTAAGATCTTCTCCACCTCTAACGTTCTGCTTTATACCTCACTGTGTGAACAACTTTCCTTCTCCCCCTTCTTATCTAGTCTAAATGCACCTTTGCCTCTCTACCTGCATGAATATTTGAGCCCCTCCAGTTCAGATGCAAACCATCCTGTCGGAAGAGGTCCCACCTTCCCTGGAAAACTGCCTAGTTGCCAATAAATCTGAGCCCCTTGCCCCTGCACCACACCTCCTTACTATTCCTAAACTCACCTGCGCGTGTCACTGGTACCAACACTGAGATTGCTATCCTGGAGGTCCTGTCCCTAAATTCACCTTTCTGAACCTCCTCACTCTTCCTGCCCACTCAGACCACGAGATCAGGCTGCTCACCCTCCCTCCTGAGAATTGGGAGAATTCGATCTGAGATCTCTCGGACCCTGGCACCAGAGAGGCAACAAGCCATATGGGATCACAAGATAAAGGAACAGAAGCAGGCCATTAGGCCTATCGAGTCTGTTCCATGACTCCACACTAAGCTGAATTATGCTCACAGCTAGTTCCAGTTTCCAGCCTTTTCCCCATATCCCTAGATACCCTTACTAAGGAGATACTTATTCATTTCTTGTTTAAATACCCCCAGTGATCTGGCCTCCACTGCTTTGTGCGGAAGTGAGTTCCACAGATCCACAACCCTCTGACTAAAGAAGTTCTGTTTTAATTGGATAACTTCTAATTTTAAGACTATGACCCCTTGTCCTCAATTCACCATCAAGGGAAACATCTTACCCACATTCACTCTGTCAAAACCTTTCAATATTCAAAATGTCTCTATGAGATGCCCCCCCTCTCATTCTCCTATACTCCAATGAATATAACCCAAGAGTTGTCAAACACTCCCCATTCGCCAGCCCCTATATTCCAGGAATCATCCTAGTAAATCTCCTCTGCACCCTCTCCAACAGCATCACATCCTTTCTAAGATAGGGGGCCCAAAACTGTACATAGTTCTCTAAAATGGGGTCTCACCATTGCCCCATAGAGTCTCATTTACACCTCTCTACTCTTTTCTTCTTGAAGTGAATGCAAACATAGCAATCGCCTTCTTCACTACCAATCCCACCTGGGCATTAACTTTTAGATTTCTCTCCCACAAAACCTCTTATCAGTCTCCTAACTATTGAATCCCCTATCACTACTGCCCTCCTTCCCTTTCGAGCTGAGGGTCTCATCTCGTGCCAGAGGCGTGACCGCTGCAGCTTGCCCTGATAGGTTGTCCCCACCAACAGTATTGAAAACAATATACTTATTGTTGATGGGGCCGCCACAGGGGTGCCCTGCTCTCTCTATGAACAGTCACCCAGGTATCAGATTCCTGTTGTCTCAGGGTGACTGCCTCCTTGAAGCTCCCATCTATTACTGCCTCCGCCTCCCAAACAATCTGTAGTTCATCCAGCTCCAGCTCCCTATCACGGACTCTCAGGAGCTGCAGCTGGATGCACCTCTTGCAGGTGTAGCCATCGGGGGACAGATCAACGGTCCGCAACCTCCCACATCCCACATATTGGATGGCCCAAATCACTGCCTCCATTACTCACCCTTAAAACTGAGCAAATAAAGCAAAAGGGTTTACTCAGTAAGCTCAATCACTCCAACAGCAGGCTCGCTGAAGCCTCTCGAGCCAAAGCCTCAGTGCTCCACCCCTTCCCTGTGCCACTCGCTCACTGGCCCACTCCCTCATCTACTTCTTCCATTATTGTTAATTTACTCAATTAACCAATTAAAGAATTTTGCAAAACAACTCTACTGAACCCTTCACCCTCTGAGTATCCCTTTTGCCACGCACAGCAGTTACTCGTGAGACCTCCAACTCCAACCAGTGACCCGACTCTGAATGAAGGCCCCTCTGCATGCCCTTTTTAAACTCTCAAATTTAGCACCAGAATGATGGTGAAATCAGTCTGTATATCACCGTCTTCACTGCAATCTTTATCCCCCATCGCTCTCGTCACTGCACAAGTTGGGGGTACATATCTAAATCTGTCACCGCCTCATCAATGGTGTGAGCGAAGGACGTGGGAAAGTGCCTCCCCTGGGAGAATCAATTAATAACTGAACAAGAGAAAAGGTTTTTTTAAATTTTGCTAGTTAAAAGCCATTTTAAGTCTTGCTTGCACAGTTTGATTGCGGCTGCAGGAAAGGGGCAGCCTCTAAAGTTAGTTTTAAAAGAAGTCGCAAGATTCGGGCTGGATTCTCTCCTCCTCCTTTGCTGGTGAAGAGAGCAACGGAGGCAAGAGTTCATGTGGCCCCGGCAGCATCTCTGTGGGGAGCTGAAGAAGATGGTGCCAGTGTCCCGAAGACGACTGCAGAACTGCAAAACCTGCATGTGCAAACTTTCATGCAGGTACGGAATAGATCGATCGGGATTGCAGCGGGAGACTGAAAAATCAGCTCTCACTGTTAAGACCGGCCCCCTTAGTATTCAGAGGCTGATCAATAAACACAATTTTCAGCTATTTGGGGTGACCCCCCACCCCTTAATGAAACCTTCCCCTTTGACACAAAATGTTAAATTCCTTCCTAATTTTACCAGAAAACCAGTCCTGCTTCGTGCGTTTCCTCTCTTTGGATACGAGCATCTGGTGCTGCTTCCTGTTCTTTCTTTCAAGGGGGGCCATCCCTTGCCTAGTCCTGTCCCCGCTCCCTCCCACGTCTAGGTTGATGCATGCTAGCGACCCTCCACCCGCCCCGCGCCACAAGCATGCATCAAGCATCACTTTACGCAATAAAAAGAGCGCCCTCGTGCCCCACATCGGAGGGGCGGATGGCAATAATGACAGGTTGGTTCCACCCAGCACACCCCCACCTCCCCACTGCTGCCAGGTCCCTGCCAGCACCCCCTCCCCCTACACTGCTAAACGAGCCCCCCTCTAACATGGTTCTGGCTCTGACCCTGCTTTATTTATTTATTTGTATGTATGAATATTTGCCCTGTATGTGTTATGTCCAGTTGTGTGTCTGCGTGTTTTGTACCAAGGGCCGGAGAGCGCTGTCTCGTCGAGTTGTACTTGTGGAATCAGATGACAATAAACTTGATTTACCTTAACTTGCAGAGGCCTGGTCATTGGGTATATTTAAGGCAAAGATCGATAGGTTCTTGATTAGCCAAAAGTTTACGAGGAGAAACCCTGGCAGTGTGGCTGAGTGGGAAAATGATTAAATGGCAGGGCAGACTTGATGGGCTGAAAAGCCTATTTCTGCACCTATGTCTATGAGGCTACTGCAAGAAGGAATGTCAGTGCCTATGTACATGGTATCATGTATATGACATTTATTTTATGGTGACACAAGCTCTATGCAGTGGAATTCTGCCAACATTGAAAACGGGCATCTATGTCCAAATTATTTACGATGGCCTCCATTTTGTTTAAATTTTCACCACATTTTTATTCAAATAAGGTTAACTTAAAATAGCATCACAAACAGTCTGGGCACATCACTAGATTTCTGGTGTGTCACAAAGGCCGGGGTGCTTGGTCACCTGGGGAGAGTTGTCCACTTCAACACACTGGCCACAAACTCCAACAGCTAAGCGAGACACAGCCCCAGGGAGGCAGAAAATATGGAGAGAAACTCTGGAGTATGTCCAACCGGTGGCCGAGGAGGTGAGAACGGGAAGTCCCTTGCCCCGGCTCTGACTGTTTACAAAGGATTCTTCCCCGAATGGTTCTGCTTCTCTCTATTCCCTGCCTGGAACAGCCTGCCTGCCCCTTCTTCCATGGCACTCCCAAGATCGCGCCTCCTAGCCCCAATTTCTGTTTTGTGGTGGGAGAAGGGTGTTCTTTGGGTTTAGGAGTTTGTTTTGAGGGCTTTCACTGCAGGAGGCAGGGGTTATCAGTCAAAGCCAGGCTAGATCCAACATGGTGAAACATGAAGGTCTGCAGGCTCTGTGATTTAGGTAAAAACACCAGAATGCCGGAAGAGCCAGGCCAGGCTCTCAGGGATGTCACGGTATAATCAATTGTCTGAATTAAAAGGGGGGGGAGAAAGAAATTGAGGGGAAGGGAAGGGGGAGAGGAAGGGGGGAGGGAGGGTGGAGGGGAGGGGTGAAAATAGGGAGGAGAGGGGGAGAGAGGGGGAAGGAGGGGGGGAGGGGGAGGAGGGAGAAGAATGGGGCAAGAATGGGGTGGGGAGGGGAAGAATGGGGTGGAAAAGGGTAGAGTACAGACCACAGACAAAAGGTTTTCATTGGAGACGATACAAAGAAGACACAACTGCGATTGTTTAAAGACCTCAAGTGAGCTTTCAGGGCAGATTGTTATTTGAAGCAATATTTCTGAAGGTGATACCAGTCTATATCTTGACGACCAACACCCTGGACAGTCTTAAACTCAACGGCATAAACACAAGTTTCCCCTTTCACCAAAACCCTCAACTCCAAGTATTTCCATCTTTTCACTTGCTCACCTTTTCATTTTTCTCTCCATCCACTTCCCCTCAGCTCACTAGCCCGTCCTGTCTATAGACCAACTTCTGTCCACTGCTCCCTTCCAAGCCCCTTCTTTTGTTCCTCTCCCCTTTAGAACATAGAACATTATAGCACAATGCAGCCCCAAAACAAAGACACCCTTCCCTACCTCACACCCACTCTATTTCTCTTCTATGCTTCACACGCCCCCTCCCACCGTCGCACCCCCCCTCTGTCACATCATTCCTCTACCTTCAGTCACACCACCCCTCTCCCCTCCATCACACCACCCCTCTCCCCTCTGTCACACCCCTGACCCCTCCATTGCATCCAACCCTCCCCTCTGTCGCACCCACAACCCCTCCATTGAACCCCCTCCCCTCCGTCGCACCCTCCTCCATCACACACCCTGTCCGCCCTCCCCTGCTCTCCCCTCCAACTCCATTACACACCCCTCCCCTCCATTGCACACCCCATCTCCTCCATCACACACACACACGGTCATTCATTTTGAATGATCCTGTTGTACCAGACTTCTCCACACTCTCTGGCAATTACTGTGTGTAAAAAAAAACTACCTCTGTCATCTCCCCTAAACTTACCTCCCTCCACCTGAAACAGGCATCATCTAGTATCAGCTTTTGTTGCCCCAGGTAAAACGTGCTGGCTGTTCACCCTATCAATTCCTCTCAATCGTGTCGACCTCTATCAAGTTTCCTCTCATCCTTCTTCACTCCAAAGAGAGAAGCCCCAGCTCTGCCAACCTTGACTCATAAGGCACGTTGTCCAATCCAGGCCACATCCTGGTAACTCTCCTTGCACCCTTTCCATTGCTTTCACATCCCTTCTCTAATGAGACCAGCAGAACTGATTGCAATACTCTAAGGGGCGGCATGGTTGGTGTAGCAACACCATTACCATACCAGAGACCGGGACCAGGGTTCGAATCCTGTGCTGTCTGTAAGGAGTTTGTACGTTCTCACCATGTCCGCATGGGTTTTCCCCGGGGTGCTCCGGTTTCTTCCCACGGTTCAAAACATTTGGAGGGTATAGGTAAATTGGGTGTAAAAATTGGGGTCTACCAAAGACCCCAAGATCTCTGCTAAGAATCCTGCCATTAACCACATACTCTCCCTTCACACTCAACTTTTCAAAGCTCGTTATTTCAAAATTATCTGGATTAAACTCCGTCTGCCTCTTTTCCACCCAACTCTGCATCCTGTCTATATCCTGTTGTAACCCACGTCAACCGTCAGCACCACCCAGAACACCTCCAACCTTTGTGTCATCTGCAAATCAACTGACTCACTTTTTCATCCAGTGGTGAAACACAGGATTCTGTTGACACCGTGGTTGAGTGAAAAGATGCACCAAGGCTGGAGAATCTCAGCAGGTCAAACAGTGCCTTTATGTAGCAAAGGTAAAGATACATCACCAACGTTTCGGGCTGGAGGCCTTCATCAAGGTGTGGGGGAGCATGAGAAATGTCCAAACAAAATGGGGAAGAAGGGTGGTGAGGATGAGAGATGGTGGGTGGGACACCATGGAGTGGTGGGGGGGGGGGGGGGGGGGGCTAGGCTGGGTGGAGATAGAAAGGAAATAGGAACTGGAATAACTAGTTAAGGGGGTAGGGGGGGAAAGAGGGAAGCTGATTGGTGGAATGTAGTGGAATGCTCATGTCCTGGTGTTGGATGAAAAATCTGGTGATGTTCCTCCAATCTGCGGGTGGTCAGGTGGGGTCGTGTGAAAGGCGGTGGACACACGTGGGCTTCTGAGTGTGACTCGGAATTGAAATGGTTGGCTACGGGGTGGTCGCTTTTGTTGCGGACGGAGAGGAGGCACTGGGCGAAGCAATTTCCTAATCTAATCTGTGACTGGTCTCTCTGGCTTCCTCTCCAACACTATTAACTTGGCCCTCACCTGCATCTCCTCCATTCCCCGTTCATCTGCCCTGCCCCCTTGCCCCTAGAAACAATAAACAGAGAATCCCCCTCGTCCTCACCTACCACCCCACCAGCCTCTGAATCCAACAAATTATCGGTTGGAATTTCCAGCCCTTACTACAGGACCCCACCACCAGACATATTTTTCCTTCTCCTCCCCTCTCAGCCTTTTGTGGGACCGGTTCTTCTGTGACTCCCTTGTGCACTCTTCCCTCCCACCTATCGCCCCCCCCCGACACCTTCCACTGTGGTTGTAGGAGGTGTAATACCTGCACCTACACCTCCTCCCTCATCACGGTCCGATCCAAAACAGACTTTTCAGTTGAAGAAACACTTCATCTGTACCTCCAAAGAACTCATTTACTGCATCCGGTGCCCCCTCTGTGGCCTTCTCTACATCGGAGAGACAGGTCACAGATTAGAAGATCACTTCGCCTAGCACCTCCTCTCCGTCCCTTGTGGACTGCCACTGCCACAGCGCCAGCGACCCAGGTTCGAATCCAGCGTCGTATGAAATGAGATTGTTTCCTCCCACATTCCAAAAGTGCACCGGGTTAGTAGGTTAATTTGTCACATGGGTGGATTTGAACTCGTGGGCCAGAAGGGCCCATTGCCCTGCTGTATCTCTAAAAAAGTTAACAAGCACCCTGTTCATAGACGCTAAAACACAATGCTGGAGAAACTCAGCAGGTCAAACAGCTGTACTTTATATAGCAAAGAAAAAGATACAGAACCGACGCTGCAGGTTTGCGACACTCATCAATCACAAAGGGATGGAGGGATATTTATTCATCAGGGATATTTTCAGCTTGATTTGACCATCGTGTGCAGCACAGAATGATGGGCCATAGGGCCTGTAACTGTGTGCCCAATATGATTCGATTAGATGGTGATCATCTCAATGTGCTTTGCTGCTATTTAGTCATGGATCCTGTGATGATGTAATGGGGGGGGGGGGGCATATTATATTGATTGCTTTCTATTAGCTATATCCACTCAACCCTGCTGGTATAACAGATGGAGATGCTTTCCCACTGGCCAGTTCAGAGGTGGTTCTAGTCTGTTAATGAAAGCCTTGTATTGGTATAACACTTGACTGGTCCATGTCTATGGCATATCACATCCGAACAATTTTTTCCCAACAATAGTTTTCAGGTGAGCCTGTTACTGACATTTTGAGCAGAGGGGTGGACGCTGGGAATTTAAAAAAAATTTTTAGACGTGCAGCTCGGTAACAGGCCCTTCCAGACCGTGTTGATTGATTTACAACCCCCAGAACATTTTGAACGGTGGGAGGGAACTGGAGCCCCCCCCCCCCACAGGGAAAACCCACACAAGTCCGGGGAGGCACATAGAAACTCCTTACGGACAGCAGGGGATTCGAACCCCGGTCCCAATCGCTGGCGCGGTAATGGCGTCGTGCTGACCACTACGCCAGCTGGCCTTCCCTATATTCCAATACTCTGGAACTTCTCCAGAATCCAAGGATCCTCCCAAATGAGACAAAGGTGCCCATTAGATAACAGATCAAAGCTGGGTCATACTATAATCGTTTCAGAGATCGGACAAATCAACATGTCAAAGATGACATTGGGGTTGTTAGCACGACCAGCGGCCAGGGCTTGAATCCTCCATAAGGAGTTTGTACGTTCTTTCCTCCCTCCAAAACGTACAGAGGTTGCAGGTTAACTTGGGTGCAATTGGGTGGTGTGGGTTTAAAAGGCCAGAATCGGCCTTTTAAATACAATTTAAAATTCCAATGTAAAATCAATTTCCCAGCAAAAACCAGTGGAGGAGCTAACAGTGGAACAGCATCGCTGGGAGATAAAGGGAGAGGCCGGTGTTTTAGCCAGGAACTCTTCATCACTGCTTGCTGAGGGTTCCGGCCTGAAACGTCCTTTATTTCCCACTGATGCTGCTCCCCCAGCGGATGGTTGGTTTCTCAGTATTCCAACATCGGCAGTCTCCTGCACGCCTCCAATCTAGATGGCAACGTGAGTAAATTGGATCAGTAAGTTTGTAGTTGACACTAAGATTGGAGAGGGGTGTGGACAATGAGGGAGGTTTTCAAAGCTTGCAGAGGGATCTGGACCAGTAGGAAAAATGGTTTGAAAAATTGCAGATGGAATTTAATGCAGACAAGGGAGAGGGGTTGCATTTTGGAAGGACAAACAGAAAAAGGACATACATGGTGAATGGTCGGGCACTGAGGAGTACAGTAGAATAGAGGGATCTGGGAATGCAGATACATAATTCCCTGAAAGTGGCTTTACAGGTGGATAGGGTTGTAAAGAGGGCTTTTGGCATCTTGGCCTTCATAAATCAAAGTATTGAGTACAGGAGATGGGATGTTATGGTAAAGTTGTATAAGACATTGGTGAGGCCATATTTGGAGTATTTTGTGCACTTTTGGTCACCGAACTACAGGAAAGCTATCAATAAGATAGAAAGAGTGCAAAGAAGATTTACTAGGATGTTGCCTGGACTTCAGGAACTGAGTTCCAGGGGAAAGGTTCAACAGGTTAGGACTTTATTCCCTGGAGCAGAGAAGAATGAAGGGAGATTTGATTGAGGTATTTAAAATTGTGGGGGATTATAGATAGGGTAAATGCAAACAGGCTTTTTCCCCTGAGGTTTAGGTGAGATACAAACCAGAGGACATAGGTTAAGGGTGAAAGGGAAAAAGTTTAGGGGGAATGTAAAACTTCTTCACTCAAAGAGTGGAGGGGTGTGGAACAAGCTGCCAGCTGAAGTGGTGAATGCAGGCTCAATGTCAACATCGAAGAAAATTTTGGATAGGTACATCAATGAGAGGGGTATTGAGGGATATGGTCCAGGTGCAGGTCAGTGGGATGAGGCAGCATAATAGTTAGGCTCCATCTAGAAGGGCCGAAGGGCCTGCCTCAATGCTGTAATGTCTTGTGTTTCCTTGGTTGGTGAACGGTAATCAGTGTCACGGTGTACGGGCCTTGGCTTTTATACAAATTTCCTGAGAGGACAATGTTGTAGACAAGGACGATATTCTGTAGCCTGTGACTTTCTGTCTTTGAAGAAAAGGAGTCAGGGTGGGGAGGACGGGGGGAGAGTGGGGGTTGGATGAAACCACTGAAGTCCTTCTGTTGAAGGAGCTCCCACGGGGCCATAGGGGTGGGACTTCACTGGAACACAGAGCCAGTGGTGGAGACCGGAGCTGGTGGTCTTGGAGAGGAACCTCTGAAGTAGTGTTGTCCCTCATACCAGTCACCTTGGACTTTCTTTGTGGTGGAGTCATGGGGTTGGAAGGAGCTGGTGAGATAGATGCAGAATGAGATCAGGTCTACACCACCACTCACCATCAATGTATCTGGATGTAAAGAACAAAATTCTGCAGACACCATAATTGAAGCAAAAACATGACGCAGGAGAAAAACAGCAGGTCAAATAGTGTCCTTGATACAGCAAAGGGAAAGATGGAGAAACAACGATTCAGGCTTGAGCCCTTCATCAAGGTATTTCATTAACCTTGATGCTGGGACCAAGCCTGAAACGTCGGTTCTGTATCTTCATCTTTGCTGTTTCAAGGACACTGTTTGACCTGCTGAGTTTCTCTTGCATCGTAGTTTTACCATTGACAGGTTTTCTCTCTCATCCCCATTTTCCTGCCTTCTCTCCATAACTTCCACCCTGACTAATCAAGAACCCATCCATCTCCACTTTAAATCGACCCAAACACTTGGCCTCCACAACTGTCCGTGGCAACGAATTCCACAGATTCACCGCCCCGCTACCTGACGAGGCTTGAGGCTGGCACAATTCAGGAAAAACAGCTAAAGCAATTAGACTATAGAGCATTCCAGCATGGTACAGGCCCTTCAGCCCACAATGTGGTGCTGGCCTCTATCAACCTACTCCACGGCAATCTAACCCTTCCCTCCCTCACACCCATAACCCTCTATCTTTCTCATGTCCACCTGCCTGTCAAAGAGTGTCCCTGTTGTACCAGCCTCCACCACCACATTCCAGGCACCCACCACTCGCTGTGTAAAAACCTAGCCCTGACATCTCCTCTAAACTGTGGCGGCGCCAAGAGGGGGTTAGTGGTGGCGCTGAGAGTGAGGTAGTTACACCCAAATAACATGGCAGTAACTGAGACCAACTCTCGCGAGAACGCCTTGTCGCCGTTTATGTTGCTCACTACGGCCGCCCCAAATCTGGCCAGGAAATTACTGCACCAGCTTCTTCATTAAATTTTGCAGCACAGTGAATAATAACAAGATTAAAGGTTCAGATTTCCCCCTTTACCCTCACTGGTCCCTGACCACCCCCGATCTCCCCTTTACCCTCACTGGTCCCTGACCACCCCCGATCTCCCCCTTTACCCTCACTGGTCCCTGACCACCCCCGATCTCCCCCTTTACCCTCACTGGTCCCTGACCATCCCCGATCTCCCCTTTACACTCACTGGTCACTGACCACCACCGATCTCCCCTTTACCCTCACTGGTCCCTGACCACCCCCGATCTCCCCTTTACCCTCACTGGTCCCTGACCATCCCCGATCTCCCCCTTTACCCTCACTGGTCCCTGACCACCACCGATCTCCCCTTTACCCTCACTGGTCCCTGACCACCCCCGATCTCCCCCTTTACCCTCACTGGTCCCTGACCACCCCCGATCTCCCCCTTTACCCTCACTGGTCCCTGACCATCCCCGATCTCCCCCTTTACCCTCACTGGTCCCTGACCACCACCGATCTCCCCTTTACCCTCACTGGTCCCTGACCACCCCCGATCTCCCCCTTTACCCTCACTGGTCCCTGACCATCCCCGATCTCCCCCTTTACCCTCACTGGTCCCTGACCATCCCCGATCTCCCCCTTTACCCTCACTGCTCCCTAACCATCCCCGATCTCCCCCTTTATCCTCACTGGTCCCTGACCATTCCCGATCTCCCCCTTTACCCTCACTGGTCCCTGACCATCTCCGATCTCCCCCTTTACCCTCACTGGTCCCTGACCACTCCTGATCTCCCCTTTACCCTCACTGGTCCCTGACCATCCCCGATCTCCCCCTTTACCCTCACTGCTCCCTGACCATCCCCGATCTCCCCCTTTATCCTCACTGGTCCCTGACCATTCCCGATCTCCCCTTTTACCCTCACTGGTCCCTGACCATCCCCGATCTCCCCCTTTATCCTCACTGGTCCCTGACCATTCCCGATCTCCCCTTTTACCCTCACTGGTCCCTGACCATCCCCGATCTCCCCCTTTACCCTCACTGGTCCCTGACCATCCCCGATCTCCCCCTTTACCCTCACTGGTCCCTGACCACCCCTGATCTCCCCCTTTACCCTCACTGGTCCCTGACCATCCCCAATCTCCCCCTTTACCCTCACTGGTCCCTGACTAACCCCAATCTCCCCCTTTACCCTCACTGGTCCCTGACCATCCCCAATCTCCCCCTTTACCCTCACTGGTCCCTGACCATCCCTGATCTCCCCCTTTACCCTCACTGGTCCTTGACCATCCCCAATCTCCCCCCTTGCCCTCACCACCCCCGATTGGCCCCTTTGCCCTCACTGCCTCCCGATTGCCCCCTTTGCCCCCACTGCCCCCTTTTCCCTCACCGCCTCCCAATCGCCCCCTTTTCCCTCTCCGACTCCTTGGATCTCCCCCCCACTCCCGACGGGGGAGCAGCAGCGCCCACTTTGGGAGTCACATTTACTGTGCCACCCAAACTTAGAAAAGTTTTTCTATTTTCTGTCTACAGTTGCATCAGCACAAATGGACAATAGTTTTGAAAACTAAGTTTTTGGAATGCGCAATTCGTTAAATTTCGAGGACACTAAGTTCTATTTCGAAGATGCTGTCGTTTGGATGGTGGACACCATCATTTGCTGACTAAATATTTGCCCCTCTGTATTATTCACATTTGAAAACCTGCAACAGATCCTCAAGATGTCTCGTGTCGACCAGGGAATAAAGTCTTGCCCTGTTTCACCTTTCCCTGTAACTCTGTTCCCGAAGTCCCGGCAACATCCGAGGGAATCTCCCCTGCTCTCTCTCTACCTTATTGATATCATTCCTGTTGTTGGTCACAATTGGGACTGAAGTGGCAGATCCAAGAGAGGAGGAGGGTGGGTGGGGTGTGGGAACTTCTCATTGTAGTCAAGGTGGCTGGAAGCTCAAAGCTGGTGAATGGGAAGAAGAGCAATTCAGGAAAAATTGAATTAGAACCTGGGAACATTATGGCAGAGAAAACAGGCCCTCAGCACCATGTACCTATCTAATAGTCTCTTGTTGGACCACAGAACATTACAGCACAGAAACAGGGCCATTCAGCCCTTCTTGTCTGAGCTGAACTATTATTCTGCCTAGCGTCACTGACCCGCACCCAGTCCGTATCCCTCCATACTCCACCTGTCCATGTACCTATCCGTATCCCTCCATACTCCACCTGTCCATGTACCTATCCATATCCCTCCATACTCCACCTGTCCATGTACCTATCCGTATCCCTCCATACTCCACCTGTCCATGTACCTATCCATATCCCTCCATACTTCACCTGTCCATGTACCTATCCATATCCCTCCATACTCCACCTGTCCATGTACCTATCCGTATCCCTCCATAGTCCACCTGTCCATGTACCTATCCATATCCCTCCATACTCCACCTGTCCATGTACCTATCCGTATCCCTCCATACTCCACCTGTCCATGTACCTATCCGTATCCCTCCATACTCCACCTGTCCATGTACCTATCCATATCCCTCCATACTTCACCTGTCCATGTACCTATCCATATCCCTCCATACTCCACCTGTCCATGTACCTATCCATATCCCTCCATACTCCACCTGTCCATGTACCTATCCATATCCCTCCATACTCCACCTGTCCATGTACCTATCCATATCCCTCCATACTCCACCTGTCCATGTACCTATCCGTATCCCTCCATACTCCACCTGTCCATGTACCTATCCATATCCCTCCATACTCCACCTGTCCATGTACCTATCCATATCCCTCCATACTTCACCTGTCCATGTATCTATCCATATCCCTCCATACTCCACCTGTCCATGTACCTATCCATATCCCTCCATACTCCACCTGTCCATGTACCTATCCGTATCCCTCCATACTCCACCTGTCCATGTACCTATCCGTATCCCTCCATACTCCACCTGTCCATGTACCTATCCGTATCCCTCCATACTCCACCTGTCCATGTACCTATCCATATCCCTCCATACTCCACCTGTCCATGTACCTATCCATATCCCTCCATACTCCACCTGTCCATGTACCTATCCATATCCCTCCATACTCCACCTGTCCATGTACCTATCCATATCCCTCCATACTCCACCTGTCCATGTACCTATCCGTATCCCTCCATACTCCACCTGTCCATGTACCTATCCATATCCCTCCATACTTCACCTGTCCATGTACCTATCCATATCCCTCCATACTCCACCTGTCCATGTACCTATCCATATCCCTCCATACTCCACCTGTCCATGTGCCTATCCATATCCCTCCATACTCCACCTGTCCATGTACCTATCCATATCCCTCCATACTCCACCTGTCCATGTACCTATCCATATCCCTCCATACTCCACCTGTCCATGTGTTCCATTCTACAAGGGCTTTGTTGCATTTCCATTGACAATTCTCCGACGAATTATGCGGAAAGCTGAATATTTTAATTCCGTTGTGTTTATATATTATTATTATTATGGAGAAACTTGCCTGTTAGTGAACAAGAGCATAAGAAATAGGAGCAGGAGTTGGCCATTCGGCACGTCGAGCCTGCTCTGCCATTCAATGTAATCGTGGCTGATCTGATGATCGGCTCATCTCCACCCACCTGCCTTTTCCCCATATCCCTAATTCTCCTACTATGTTGAGATCTATCCAACCTCATCTTAAATATATTTACTGAGGTCACCTCCACTGCTTCGATAGGCAGCGAATTCCACAGATACATCCCCTCTGGGAAAAGCAGTTCAGATTTTAGATTTATTGCCAGAGTACATACATGACACCACATACAACCCTGAGATTCCTTTTTCCTGCAGGCGCGGCTGAATTACCACTAATTAGTAGTGCAAAAAAACTGTACACAACATACACATGTAAACAAATAAAAACTATAAACAGATAACAAATGTAAACAAACTGCAATACAGAGAGAATAAAAAAGAAAATCGGTAAACAGCACAAGTCAGAGTCCTTAAACAAGTCTCTGATTGAGTTTGTTGTTGAGGAGTCTGAAGGTGGAGGGGGGGCAGCTGTTCCTGAACCTGTGGTGCAAGTCTTGTGGCACCTGCACCTCTTTCCTGATGGCCGCAGCGAGAACAGACCATGTGCTGGGTGGTGAGGGTCTTTGATGATTCCTGCTGCTCTCCGACAGCAACGTTCCCTGTAGATGTACTCGATAGTGGGGAGGGTTTTGCTTGTGATCGCCTGGGGTGTGTCCACTACCTTTTGGAGGGCTTCAGGCTCAGGGGTATTGGTGTCCTCATTACCAGACCATGGTGCACACTTTCCACCACACCTCTGAAGATATCTGCCAGGGTTTCTGATGTCGTAGCAAACCTCCGCAAACCCCTGAGGAAGTAGATTTCCTCCACATCTCCGTCCTAAATCTACTACCCTGAATCTTGAGGCCATTTCCCCTAGTTCAGGTCTTATCTACCAATGGAAACAACTTACCTACCTCCATCTTATCTACACATTCTATAATTTTATACATTTCTCTAAGAACAATAAATAGTAATTCTAAGGGTTTATTTGATTTGTATGAATTGCATTTAATAGCATATTTTCTTTGTCATCTAGTGAATAATGTTCAAGCTTTACGAGCCCGGGCAGGTATGTTCAGCTGAATTAAAAGGGATGAATTAAAAGATCTGAGTCCTTCCCCAATTGCTACAAACTCTCAATAATCCTGTGTTTGTCATTTCAATACCTGCATTTCCTCACTGTCTGGGAACCCACACTGATGTGGTCTATTCTTTGTCAACAGGAGCATTGCACAGAGAACAGGTCGCCCTTCTTGAAGCCCGTAAGTTCAAAGATTCAGCAAAGAGTATGCCTCTTTCACGAGAGCCGTCATATATCAGCATGCATTTCTGGTCTCTTTCCTTGGGGAAGGATACACTGGCTGTGTAGGCAGCGCAGAAGGGGTTCGCCAGGTTGATTCCAAAGATGACGGGGTTAGCCTAGGAGGAGAGATTGAGACATCTGGGGCTGTACTTGCTGGAATTTAGAAGAATGGGAGGGGATCTTATAGAAACATTTAAAATTATGAAAGGCAAAGATAAAATAGAGGTAGGTAAGTTGTTTCCATTGTTAGGAGAGACCAGAACTAGGAGACCCAACCTCAAGATTCAGGGTAGTAGATTTAAGACCAGAGTGACGGGACGTCCAGTTTTAGGTTGGAGAGTCCAGCTTTTGAGCCCTCTGTCCTCTGACAACTCGAGCCGGACGTTAATTTGTTCTCCATTTGGGATTGTAGATCCTACAAGAGAGGGGGCACTTACCTGTCAAGTGAGATCATGGCAGCATCCCGGGGCCCGTAGGCCAGGCGCTGCCACGTTTCTTGAACACATGCGTGAGTGCCAGCTGAAGCACGTGTAATGGATTGGAGTACTTGGGTTGGTGTGTGCATGGTGGGTTAGTTGGCGCGTGTGCAAAGAGCTTTCAGATGGGGGATTCGGGAACATTTAGCACAGGGCGCAGGCGCGTGGTTCTGATGCGAACTTCGGCAGCATTTCTTCAGTTGACGTCAAGTGGGGTACAGTAGTGGCGCGTGGCGGGCTTTGAAGGAAGGTGAGTGAGATTCCATATATTTTATTGCCCTATGTAAACTTGCATTACGTTCATGCAGTGTGGGTGTGGAGTGTTGGAGACAGAGGGTTGATTTTTGGTCTTTATTTATACTGCATGTATTGTCTGTCATGTGCAGATAGATAAATCATTTGAATAGGAAAAAGGGCTCGAGCAGATAATTGCTCATTTATGTGAAGTAGCTCAGTTTTTGCTGGGTTTATATAGGCAAAATAAAGTTTAATGTTAGAATTTTTATTTTATAACTAAGTTGATCATTTGTTTGCATTTTATTAATTTTTTAAAGAATTTTAAAACCATGTAATACATATTGAATAAATGTAATATATACAGACACATACATAAAATATACATAAATATATAAAAAACCCCATCTCTCCCTCCCTTTTCCCTCCACCTGCCCACCCACCCTGCCCCTCAGAAAATCAAAAGAAAAGAAAAAAAAAGTTGGGAGAATGTCGAAAAGAAATATAAAGTCTCAATTCTAATAACAAAGGAGCTGGGGGTTACCAGCAGGACGGGCTTTCAGAGAGTCCTTCATATTTTCAAACCAACATGTTATGAATATGGGCGCCATAATTTTTTAAAAATTGATAATTATTACGTAAATTTTAAGTTACCTTCTCAAGTGGAATGCCACTACATCGTTCAGTGTGCCACCTCTCCATCCCAAAATCTGCATCTGATTTCCAAGTAATGGCTACGCACTTCCTAGAAACGGCTAAAGCAACTTGTAAAAATGACATTTGATACATGGTTAACCTCAATTTAGGTCTGATCCCTTTCATATTATCCAACAAAAATCACAGCGGCTCCTGTGGAAGTTTCACCCTGACAGTTTTCTCCAAAAAAATTCCCTACCTCCAACCAAAAAAGGTTTTACTCTCGGACACTTCCAAGTAGAATGTAAAAACGAACCGACTTCCTGAACACATCAAAAACATAAATCTGATAATGTTGGATTCAATTTATTTAATTTTTGAGAAAAATAATTTATGCAAAAAATTATATTGAACAAGTCTATTCCTAACGTTAATAATTTTTGTCATATTTTCTTCACATAATTACATCCAGTTATTTTCAGTTATTGGTTTATTTAAATCGCCTCCCACCTTAATCTCGATTTATGAATTCCTAAATTGGGAGCTGCTTTTTGAAGTAATTTGTACATCACTGAAATAAACTTACCCTTACATATCAATAATTCTAATTCATTCTGTCTAGGTGATATCAAACTAGGACCTAATTTATCAACCAAGAAACCCTTAGCCTGGTAATAACAAAAAAAGGCATTATTTACAACATTACATTTTTCCTTCATTCATTCAAAAGTAATAAATTTACCAGCTTCAAAACAATCTTCTATTTTCTTAATCCCCATTATGCTCCAAATCCTCAAAGATTGATTATCTGTAGAAAAAGGAAGTCTATTTTGATATAAAGGCATTTTTCAAGAAATTAAACCTTTTCCACCCACTTCATGATTATTTTACTCCATAATTCGATCAAATGTTTCAAAACTTCTACGTTTTAAATTTTTATCTTGAGTTGTACCCTCTTGTCCCTTTCTTTACCCACTCCCATTCCCACTTTTCTTCTTGAATCTTCCCTCTCTCCCAGTTGTCCTTCCCTCTACCTATATCTCCACCTCCCCCACCTTCTGTCTAGAAGTCGGCAGAAGGTAACAAACAAATCCAGGCCCATCACAGGCCCGACCTCCTGTCCACCGAAGGCACTGTTGTAAGATTCTGCCTCAAGAAGGCAGCTAACATCATAAAAGGTTACCGCCCAGGAAGGTTGTCAGTTTTCAGAGAGAGATTTGTTGTTCCTTTTTAATCAGCCACTTCAGTGTCTTGCTGACGAAACTTGCCCCTTCATGGTTCAGGTCACCACAGAGTTCCTTTTTGTTTCCTTATTCCAAGTGAAACATTAGACAGCAAGTCCTCTCTTCTTGCATCAACCACAAGGGCTTTGACCAGGCCTTTTTACAAAATGAGGCTTTCTGAAAGCTTGCCAGCTTGTCCTTTTCCAGTCCTAGCTGCTGTTTGCTGGCTGTAACACGATACAGGTCATCTGTCTGTCTGTCTGACTGACTCTCTCTCTCTCTCTCTCTCTCTCTCTGTGAGAGAAAACCTGTTTGACTCTCTCTGCTTGCAAAACCACATGACCCTCTCAGAACAGCAAATTCTCTTCCAGACAGCGGCAGCTCCGACATGTTCTTTCATCTGTTGCCTTTTTCAAACAAGATATACGTCAAAATTCTGCAGAGCAAATATGATAGACAACAGTTCTTTTTCAATAGTGGAATAGTTCTTTGGATGAACATTGAATTCTTTTGAAAAGTAGGCAAGTGGATGGTCAATTTCATTATATTTTTGCAATAAAACTGCACCTGCTGCTCCCTCACTGGCATCCACTAGACAGAAAATGGTCTGTCAAAATCAGGAGATTTTAACACAGGGCAATGACATAGCATCTCCCTTAAATTTTCCAAAGCTGCCCGATAATCTTTAGTCCACACAAATTTCTCCCCTTTCTTCAAAAGGTGGTTAAAGGAAGAGCAACATCAGCAAAATTGCTGCAAAATTTCCTGTAATATCCTGCCATTCCTAAAAACTTTCTCACTGCTTTCTTGCCATTGGGAATAGGAAACTCAGAAATTGCATTCACCTTAGCTTGAATAGGTGCAACTTTGCCATGACCAACTACATAACCCAAATATGTTACCATGGCATTTGCAAATTGACTCTTTGCTAAATTAACAGTTAAGTTTGCTTTGGATAATCTTACAAACAATTTGTCCAATTCCCTTAGATGTTCTTCCCATGTGTCACTTTTTGTGACCAAGTCACCAATATAGGCTTCTGCTAACTCTTGGATTACTGAATTAATCACCCTTTGGAATATTGCAGTGGCATATTCATATATTCATATTCATACTTGTATCAACCGGATAGGGTTACAAAAGCTGAAATATTCTTTCCTCTCTCAGTTAGAGGCACACACCAGACCCTTCAACAAATCCAATTTAGTAAGGAATTTAGCTTTCCCAATTTTATCGATGCAGTCATCTGTTCTCAGAAAAGGATAAGCATCTGTTTTAGTTACTGAATTAACCTTCCTGTAATCTGTACAGAACCTAACAGTTCCATCAGGCTTCAGTACCAGAACACAAGTAGAACTCCAATCTGAGTTTGAAGGTCTAATAATATCATTATTTCAACATATATTCCACCTCCTGATCCATGATTTTACCTTTCTGAATGTTTATTCTGTATGGGTGTAATTTAATGGGATTTGCTTCTCCAACCTCCACATTGTGATAAATCACTGATATCATTTTTGGAACATCAGGGAACAAATTTGATTATTCCAAAATCAATTCTTTCAACTGCATCAGATCCTGTAACTTAAGATGGCCTAACATTTCCTCCAAATTTTCCAAAATTGCTGAGTTAGGCAGGTTACCCTCACAAGATTCTGTTTCCATAATCTTATGATCCATTACTTCCTCAACCCTGTCGACAACTCACACCTCAGATGCAGATTGTTCTCCACTACCATTATCCTCATAATAAGGTTTCAACATATTTATGTGACAAACCTGAGTTTTATTCCTTTGATCTGAAGTGTTAACAACATAGTTATAACATCATTCAATTTTGATTTAACTACATACGGTCCAGAAAATCTAGCTCTCAAAGGATTGTCATGTGTTGGAAACAAAATCAAAACTTTACTTCCTGCCTTAAAATTCCTCACTTGAACTTTTCTGTCATATAAATGCTTCATTTTACCCTGAGCCATTTCTAAATTCTCTTGAGTCAAAGTCCACACTGTTTGTAACCTATCTTTAAATTTAGAAACATAATCCAGCAAGTCCAATTAACATCCTCATTAACCCATTGTTCTTTTATCAACATTAAAGGTCCTCTAACCTGATGTCCAAACACAATTTCAAAAGGGCTGAAACCTGAAACCCTTACTGCAAACAACAATAAATTAATACCTTCGCCCCAATCTTTCCCATTCTCCGGACAATAAATTCCTATCATATTGTTCAAAGCAGAATGAAATCTTTCCAAAGCTCCCTGAGTTTCAGGATGGTGTGCAGATGAAGTCATCTGTTTTATTCCCAACTCATAAATCAACTGTTGAAACAACCCAGACATAAAGTTAGATCCTTGATCACTCTGGATCTCTTTAAGTAATCCAAAAACTGTGAAAAATCTTTCCAGAGCCTTTACCACTGTCTTTGGTTTAATATTCTTCAATGGTATAGCCGCTGGAAATCTCGACGCTGTACACATAATTGTTAACAAGTACTGATTTCCAGACTTGGTTTTAGTCAAGGGACCTACACAATCCACAATAACCTGAGTGAAAGGTTCCCCAACAATAGGAATAGGTTGAAATGGAGCCACTGGAGGAACCTGATTAGGTTTCCCCACAACATTTTACAACATCCTTCTTCAAACCAGGCCAGAGAAATTGTCTCAAAATCTTATTCATGGTTTTCTTTACACCAGGATGACCACCCAAAGCTGTACTGTGGGCTAGATTTAATATTTCATTCGGGTAATTTCTAGGAACAACCACCTAATGAATCACCACGCCCCCCCCCCCCCAACTCTTCATTTAGCAGGAATATCAAGAGGTCTCCATTTTCTCATCAACAATTCACCCCTCAAGTAATATCCACAGGCCATTTCTTTAATCCCCTGTTCAGTTACTGCTTTGTCCCTTAAGTCAATAAGATCTGGATTTGATCTCTGTTGTTGAATTAACTCTTTCCTTGACAAAGAGAAATCTTTGCTCTCACAAAGAATCCTGATCACTGGTGCTGTAAAGGCATTGTGCTAACGGCTACACCATCCGTGCAGCCCACCTAAATGTATATTAATATTAATCTCTACATCAATATAAAAATATTTTAACATGTCATGTAAGCGAACAATAAGCTTTTGTGACCCTAGTCAATAAAACAGAGGTCAGTTCAGCGCAGTCCACTAACTTTTGCTGGGCTTTCGATTCAGTGGTATTAGTACCCCCCCACACCGGCCTGTGATGCAGCTGGTCAGCGCACTTTCCACCACACCTCTGTAGACATCTGACAAGGTTTTCAATGTCACACCCTTGAGGAAGTAGAGGTGCTAATGTGCTTTCTTCATTATGCCGTTAGTGTGTTAGGCCCAGGAAAGCTCCTCCAAGATAGTGACTCCCAGGAATTTAAATGTGCTCACCCTCTCCACCTCTGATTCCCCCAGTGATCAGTGGATCTGGTTTTCCCTTCCTATAGTCCACAATCTGAAAACCCCACAATCTATCTTCCAAAAAGATATCTCTACATAATATAAAAATATAACATAATCTGTCACAGACCACAACTGCATTGTAAACAGATGTACTTGCCTGTGAAATTCCATGGCAGCCCCAGCTGCGTCCAAAGTGCAACTTAGAGCAGATCCCTCTTTCTCTCTGCAGTTTCTCGACAAGCAAAAGCAAAAAGGAGATCAAAGAAGAACGCACAGATACAGCGAGAGTCCGTGCCAGTCCCTCACGGAGATCGGAGAATCATTTTGATGCGCCCTGGTCGACAAACAGAACCATCCTGTAAGTGTGAGCTGAAAGACTCCAGGTGAAAGGCATGGTTTTCTGATTGCAAAATCATCACAGGGTTTTACTGCACTCTTGTCTGCACGCGCTCATTCTATTTGCTTCTATTTAGCCCATTTCCTGTCTGTGGACCCGTCATGGAACCATAGAACATTACAGCATAGACAACAAACCCTTCTGGTCTGTATTGTTCTGCCTAGTCCCACTGACATGCATCCTGTCCACATCCCTCCGTACCCCTCCCATCCAAATCAAGTCAAGTTCATTGTCGTCTGATTGTGCAAGTACAACCCGATGAAACATCATTCTCTGGTCCTCGGTGCAAAACACGCAGACACACAACCAGACACAACACACACACAGACAAACAATATTCAAGTACCTGTCGAAATTTTTCTTAATTGTTAAAACTGAGCCCATATTCAGCTGGCAACTCATTCCCCACTCCGACCACTCTCTGTGTGAAGTTTCCCCTCATGTTCTCCCTAAACCTTTCCCCTTTCACTCCTAACCCATGTCCTCTGGTTTGTATCTCACCAACCCTCTACATTTGCTTTGTCTGTCCCCCTCACAATTTTGTACAGCTCTATCAAATCTCCCCTCATTCTTCTATGCTCCAGGGAATAAAGTCCTGACCTGTAACTCAGTTCCTGAAGTCTGGGCAACATCCTAGTAAATCTTCTCTACATTCTTTCAAAATTATTTATATCTTTCCTATAGTTCGATGACCAAAACTGCACACTATACTCTAAATTTGGCCTCACCAATGCCTTATACAACTTTACCATAACATCCCAACTCCTGTACTCAGTACTTTGATTTACAAAGACTTTACAACCCTATCTACCTGAGCTGCCAGATACTCCAATTTACTTGCTTCAATGACTTGTTCTCCAGTCTTGGTAAAAGCACAATACTGGAGAATCCTAGCAGGTCAAACAGCATCCTTTATGTATCAACTCACAGTGTCTGCAAACTTTCATGTTTTATTCCTTTTATTCTGCGAGATCACTTGGAGGGATGCCTACCCTGAGGAGGTTCTCCTTTGCTCTGCAAAGGGAGTGCCATGGGATTCTCTCACCCATCTGTCACCCCTCCTGATACCCAGCTCTACAGCCACATCATCACCCAGACTCCCTTCCACAGCACGCTGCCTTCCTCCTTACTTGCCTCCACCGCCATCTTGTGCCTCGTGGCTTCCAGCTCCGTTTCTGGGCCTCCCAGTTTGGCCCAGCACAGAAAGGAAATCCTGCCCCTACCCTCCCACCTTGCGACATTTTGCCCATACCTTGATGAAGGGCCCAAGCCCGAAACACTTGTTCTGTATCTTTATCTTTGCTATATAAAGTCCACTGTTTGACCTGCTGAGCTTCTCCAGCGTTATTTTATTTTTATTTAGACATTCAGCACCTGTAATAGGGCCATTTCTTCCCATGAGTCCATGCCACCCAATTACCCCACATCCCGATACGTTTTGAACAGTGGGAGGAAACCAGAGCCCCTGGGGAAAGCCAATGCAGACAGGGGGAGAACGTGGAACTCCTTACAGACAGCACAGGATTCAAAGCCCAGTCCTGATCGCTGGCGCTGTAACAGCGTTGCGCTAACCATGCCGCCATTTTTACTTCCATCACAGTGTCTGCAGACTCTCGTGTTTTACTCAACAAACCTGGTAAATCTCCTCTGCACCGCAGTAACTAAGGTATTGATGAATGCAGCTAATCATGCTGCGGGGCTAAGTGGGAAAATGATTCAGCTCCTGATTTGAAAAACAGGGCAGACTCGATGGGCTGAATGGCCTACTTCTGCTCCAATGCCTTATGGACTTTAAATTAAAAAGACAAAAATGCTGGAGGAACGCAACAGGCCTCGCAGCATCCATAGGAGGAAAAAGATACATAACCAATGTTTCAGGCCTTGAAGAAGTCTCAGGCCTGAAATGTTACCTGCTGTGGATGCTGCAAGACCTGCTGGTACTCCTCCAGCATCTCTGGTTTTTACTGCAAACACAGAACGTAATGACTTTCCTGTTTCGCTCTTATGGTCTTAAAATGGCAATCTGGCCCAGCCGGAAAAATGTAGAGAAGTATGGGGTGTTGCATTTTGGAAGGACAAACCAAGAAAGGATGTCCACGGTAAATGATCGGGTACTGAGGAGTGGGGTGGAACAGAGGGATCTGGAAATACAGATACATAATTCCCTGAAAGTGGTGTCACAGGTGGACAGGGTTGTAAAGTCCCCCCTCGGTACATTGGCCTTTGTAAATCAAAGCACTGAGTATAGGAGTTGGGATGTTATGGTAAAGTTGTATAAGAGATTGGTGAGGCCAAATTTGGAGTATTGTGTGCAGTTTTGGTCACCGAATTACAGGAAAGATATCAATAAGATAGAAAGAAAGCAGAGAATATTTAGATTTTTAATTTTTAAATTCAGACATACACCAGATTAACAGGCCATTTAGGTTCACGAGCTCATGCCACCCAATTACACCCAATTAACCTTCAATCCCCGGTACGTTTTGAATGGTGGGAGGAAACCGTAGCCCCCGGGGAAAATCCACGCAGACACGGGAAGAATGTACCAACTCCTTACAGACCTCATGGGATTTAAGCCCTGGTCCTGATTGCTGGCGCTGTAAAGGCATTGCGCTAACCGCTACACCAAATGTGCCATCCCTAGGATGTCTCCTGGACTTCAAGAACTGAGTTATGGGGAAAGGTTAAACAGGTTAGGACTTTATTCCCTGCAGCGAAGAAAAATGAGGGGAGATTTGATCAAGGTATTTAAAATTATGAGGGGGGGAAAGACAGAGTAAATGTAGACAGGCTTTTTCCACTGAGGGTAGGTGAGATACAAACCAGAGGACGTGGGTTAAGGGTGAAAGGGGAAAGGTTTAGGGAGAACTTATTCACACAGAGAGTGGTGGGGGTGTGGAACGAGCTGAGGTGGTGAACATGGGCTCAATTTTAACATTTAAGAAGAACTTGGACAGGTACATAGATGGGAGGGGATATGGACCGGGTGCAGGTCATTGGGACGAGGCAAAAATAATGATTCAGCACAGACTAGAGGGACTGAATGGGCTTGTTTCTATGCTGTAGGGTTCTATGGAATACCTGAAAATTGGTAAACTTTTTACCTTGTCTCCTAGTGGCAAGAGATGTTGTGCACAATCTGTGGAGAAAAAGGATTATTATGGAACCAAAATGGCCAAAAAAGATGATCCGATTACTCCCCGTGGAGAGAAAAATGGCAGATGCATTTGGTGAGTGAATTTATAAATAAAATGATTAGAATGTGATTGGGAAACTTAACTCTTTAATTTTAATTTTAAAATTTAGACATACAGCAGGGAAACAGGCCATTTTGGGCCACAAGCCCATGCCGCCCAATTACACCCAATTCACCTACAACCCCTCGGTACATTTTTGAAAGGTGGGAGGAAACCGGAGACCCCAGGGAAAACCAATGGAGACACGGGAAGAACATACAAACTACTTGCAGACAGCACGGGATTCAAACCCTGGTGGCAAACTGTGCCGCCCCTATGAATTTTGAACATCTGATAGTTAAGTCTGTGATGTTAATCCTTGCATCAAGCCAACCTTGCAAAGCCCTCAGTGCCCTCTAGAATCCTGGCTCCGATACCTAGTTCCCATGAGCCAGTCTCCCACAGCCTGATTGGGTCCCATGAGTGAGTGGCAAATGGGGGGGTGGTGGTGGGAAATGGTTGAGAACCACTGCTCTCGAGCATCTATTCTCAACAATTTTAATTATGAGTCCCATCCTTAGGACTCTGCCTGAAGTTTATGCAACCCTCCACACAACCCCACCCCCCATCCCCCGCCCATTCCCTGTGAAGCAATCAAATTTTGGTTTCTTCGGCCAGCATTAAAAAAAATCATTAAAAAATATTTCTGCTGCGAGAGGTGATAAGAAAACAAGGCGTTAACTTCAATGTGCTGTGGCCTCTGTGCCCCTCTCTCCCCGCCCCAGGAGGGAGGGTGTCGGGGGCCTGGTGTGAATAGTTGCGGTAACACACTGTCATTGTGTTATAAAGATTTTTTTTAATATTTTAAACCACAATCATATTACATTTAAATTGTAAACTATTTTTTTAAAAAGTCATGGCGTGGTAAAATACACTCCCATCTCCCTCAAAAGGAAAGGAAAAACCGGAGAATGCCAAGAAAATAAAACATTTATACAGAGGTTACCAGAAAGTGAGGACTTCAATCGGACCAAATTTTGTAAATATGGGCTCCATATTTTCAAACAAAACATAATATTTATCTCGTAGGTTACAAGTAATTCTCTCCCATACAATTGGTGGGGGTAATACTATTATATTATTGTACCATTTTTTCAGGGTTTATTTCTCTCTTTATGGGGTTTTTGTTTCTTTCTTTGAGCAGATCTCTAAATATGTTTGTAATAGAGCCATGGGGAAGTCCATCGCCACTTATGTGGGATGTATATGTGATATTTTACGGCTAATTTAAATTTTGCTACTTTTAATATTAATGGGCTTAATAATTCGATCAAGAGAAAGAGGGTATTAGCATATATTAAAAAGTTGAAAGGTGACATTGCTTTCTTGCAAGAGATGCATTTGACTGAAAAGGAACATTAGAAGTTAAAAAGAGACTGGGCTGGACAAGTTTTAGCATCTTCTTTAATTCTAAGGCAAGAGGTGTTGCTATTTTAATTCATAATCTTTTAAATTGGATTGCATTCTTCTTGGACTTTAATGAATGTTTATGCCCCAAATGTAGATGATGAGAAATTTATGGTAGATTCTTTTTTTTTAATTTAAGTTAAGCATATGATAACATTTTGGTAGCGGACAATTTTAATTGTTGCTTAGACCCATTATTAGATAAATCTCCCAAATTAAAATGGCTAAACAGCTCATGACATTAATGAAAGATATGAATCTAGTAGAGATTTGGAGGAAATTAAATCCTAAGGAGATTTTTCATTTTATTCACCTTGACACAATTCTTATTCTAGAATAGATTTATTTTTGATATCAGCGCAATTGCAAGGGCAAGTTTTTAAAGCTGAATATAAGAGTAGGATTTGGTCTGATCATTCTTTGTTTAGTTCAGAGAGAGTGGAGAATGTGTATCGTTGGAGATTTAATCCTATGTTGTTGAGAAATTCTGAATTTATTAAATTTATGAGGGAAAAAAAATAAGTAATTCTCTCTAACTCTATACAACTGTGAAGTTCTGTGCTCCATCTTTCCATACCTAAATCTATTTCTGATTTCCATGATGTTGCTAGACATTTCCCAGCGACTGGTAAAGCACATTCAATTTGATAAATATTTAAATTTTATTTTGCCCCTTAATATTACTCAGTAAGAGAGTTTCAAAGTTGTGTCTCTCCAAATCCACATCTCCTTGCATCTATTTTTTCCTTCGTTGTACCCATTCAAAGTAGCTCAGGCCTGCTCAATGAAGGAGAACACTGAGAGTTAGGAATGAGCTGTTCGTGTCATTTTAACTGCATAGTGCACAGCACAGTACAGGCCCTTCGGCCCATAATGTTCTGCTGACCTATACGATCCTACTTAAACTAACCCTACCCTATCTCATAACCCTTTATTTTTTTCTCTTTCATCCACCTGTCTGTCTGTTTTAAATATCCCTATTGAACCAGCCTTCAGCCCTGGCCAGTCATTCCAGGCACTCGCAACTCTCAGGGTGGATAAAAACCCATCCCTGGCGACTTCCCTAAACTTCCCTCCCCTTGAACACATGTCCCCTGGTGTTTCTTATTCTCACCCTGGGGCAAAGATGCTGGCTGTCCACCCTATCTAGGCCCCTCATAAGACTTGTAGACCTCCATTAAGTCTCCTCACTTTCTCTGTCATTCCACGGAGAAAAGCCCTTGACTCCCTGGCAGAGAATTGTATTCATGGTTTATAAGTAATGTTCACTATTTAGATTTTGTTTTTAAATGTGGTAGTTTTAATCTCTTTTACTCTTTCTCAATACAGCAAAGAGAAGAGAAGCAGATAAAGGTGAGTTCAAGATTCCTTCATTGTGCAGAATACATAGTATTACACGAAATGGCCTACTGCCTGATGTAAGGCAGACAAAGAGCCACCGTTAACGTGGCCTGGCTTCCCTTACAGTTGTTGCTGCTATAATTGAGCTGCGCTAACCATGACGCATTTCCTTTGAGTTAAGACCAGAAGACATAGGAGCAGAAACAGGCCATTCAGCCCATCGAGTCTGCCCTGCCATTTAATCATGAGCTGATCCATTTTCCCACAGCCCCACTTTCTCCCCATAACCTTTGAGGCCCTGGCTAATCATGAAGCTATCAATCTCTGCCTTAAACGCACCTAGTGACTTGGCCTCCTCAACCGCCTGTGGCAACAAATCCCACAGATTCACCATCCTCTGGGAGAAGAAATTCCTCCACACCTCTGTTCTAAGTGGTCGCCCTTCAACCCCAAAGTTGTGCCCTCTTGTCCTGGGCTCTCTCACCATGAGAAACATCCTTTCTACATCTACACTGTCCATGCCTTTCAACATTCAAAATGTTTCCATGAGATCCCCCCTCATTCTCATAGAGGATGGCCATGGGCATGAAATATGTAACATTTTACAGAATGTCTTCCACAAGGTCCTGCTTGGGAGGTTAGTCAAGAAGGATCAGTCGGCCGGTATTCAGGATGAGGTAAGAAAGTGGATTAGGCTTTGACTTTTACGAGAGAAGGCAGAGATTGCTAGTGGATGGTTGCTTCTCAGACTGGAGGCCTGTGATGAGTGGTAAATTGGATCAACAAGTTTACAGATGACACTAGGATTGGAGGCATTGTGGACAGCAAGGAATGTTTTCAAAGCTTGCAGAGGGATCTGGAAACAGCTGAGAAAATGGGCTGTAAAATAGCAGATGGAATTTAATGCAGACAAGTGGGAGGTGTTGCATTTTGGAAGGATCAACCAAGAAAAGACAAATAGAGTAAATGGTCGGACACTGAGGAGTGCGGTAGAACAGAGGGGCCTGGGAATACAGATACATAATTCCCTGAAAGAGGCATCACAGGTGGACAGGGTTGTAAAGGGACCTTTTGGCATATTGGCCTTCATAAATTATTGAGTATAGGAGCTGGGGTCCTATGTATAAGTCATTGGTGAGGCCAAATTTGTATAGTGTGCAGTTTTGTTCACTGTGTACTGACAATAACCACAACTGCAGTGCGAGTATAAGACAGCTTTAATAAACTAATATGGACACTAAGACGTCTTGTCTCTCTCCAAGACGAACCTGGAAGAGGCTAGACTGAAGCTCTGGACTGCTTTATAGACAAGGACACTAGGATGACCCCTGGTGACCTAGTGGTGTCATTACATATCACCACACACTGAACTGCAGGAAAGATATTTGTAGCTGCACTTATTTATAACAGCTTCCAAACAAATGAAGAATACACTTTCTTCCAGCAAAATAAGACAGAAAAAGTGCAGAGAAGATTTACTAGGATATTGCCTGGACTTCAGGAGTTACAGGGAAAGGTTAAACAGGTTAGGATTTTATTTGCTGGATCGTAGAAGAATGAGGGAAGGTTTGAGGGGGTATTAAAAATTATGAGGGGTCCAGACAGAGTAAATGTAGACAGGCTTTTTCCACTGAGGATAGGTGAGATACAAACCAGAGGACATAGGGTAAGGGTGAATGGTTTAGGGGGAACATGAGGGGGAACTTCTTCACACAGAGAGTGGTGGGAGTGTGAACAAGGTGCCAGCTGAAGTGGTAAATGTGGGGGTCACTTGCGAGAGGTATGGAGGGATATGGACTGAGTACAGGTCAGTGGGACTGGGCAAGGAAAAATGGTTTGGCTCAGACTAGAAGGGCAGAAGAACCTGCTTCTGTCCTGTAATGTTCTATTGTTCTATATAGTACCTTGAAAGTGACATCAAAGGGGTGGTAAAAAAAAATTAATAACATTTTAAGATATCAGTTCGTGGCCTCCCTTAAACGTGCTGTCCCCCTCCTTCCCCATTGATAACGGTTGCCTAGAGCAATGATACAACTGAAAATGGTGGACATATTTCTTAAACAAGATAGTCCACAGACACTGGAGACACAAACGTGCTGAAGAAACTCAGCAGGTCATGCAGCGTCCCCAGGAAGTAAGCGTTTCGATCCTGGAGCCTTCGGCAGGTATAAGCAAAAGCAGGCAGGGTGGGAGGAAGGGGCAGGGAGAGGATGCCAGCCCAACAGGTAAAAGAGGTGGATACAGGTGGGAGCGAAGAAGAGAAAGCAGCTGAGAAGTGATGGGGGGGTGAAGGGCAGAGGGTGAAGAAGGGTAGCTCTCTAATAGAATGGAAGGGGGGCGAGGAACTGGAGGAGACGGAGGGTAGGGAAATAGAGAGACTCCTCCACCTTCCTCACCTCCCCACCCCCACCTTTTCATTCAGGCGCCTGCCAGTTTCCACACAGCCCCAAAACCTCTGTGCGTCTCAGGTACGGGGAGAGCGTACCCACTCCTTACAGACAGCGCCTGGTTCGAACTCCGGTTCACACGCCACCCTTTGGTAAAGTCTGCAGATGCTCCAATCGCAGTTAGTACTCAGGCCTCGAAACGTCAGCGACGTACCTCTGCTTCGAGCGGACACTGAGGGTCTGAGGCACTGAGGCACTGCTGAGGGTCTCCAGCACTTTTGTGCATTAACTTTGGGAAAAGTTGTCGCATTCAACCCTGCTTTTATTTTTCAGCAACTGCTCAACAAATTCCCTCCGAACGCCTGCAAGGTGCAAGGCCACAAGGTGCAAGGCCACAAGGTGCAAGGCCACAAGGTGCAAGGCCACAAGGTGCAAGGCCACAAGGTGCAAGGCCACAAGGCGTCTGTGAGTATTGCAAAGAGTCCAAACATTTTTATTTTTGCATGCAAGAATTCATGGAGTTGATAACTGTGTAGTTATAATTTATATATTTAAATATACTTTTTTTAATGTATTCATTTGACATAGGTTTTTATTGGACAACTTAATTTTGAGTTGGGTTTTAGAACCCTGGGGTATAGAATGGTGAGAATCGGAGGGCGCAGAGAGATTGTGATTGGGCAACGGTCTGGTAGGTAGAAGAAAAAGTTGGCTAATGAACTTTAGAAGTAAAACTAGTTCAGGTTATAAGACCATAATGAGCAGAAAGAGGCCATTCAGCCCATCACCTGAATTTAATCATGATATGATCCATTCTCCCACTTAGCCCCACTTCCCATTAACCTTTGATGCCCTGGCTCATCAAGAACCTGTCAATCTCTACCTTAAACACACCCAACGACCCAGCCCCCACCACCGGGGCAACAAATTCCACGGAGAAATCCCTCCGCATCTCCGTCCTAAGTGGGCGCCCTTCAATCCTGAAGTTGTGCCCTTTTGTCCTGGACTCCCCCCCCATCATGGGAAACGTCCCTTCTCCGTCAACTCTGCCGGAGATTGCCGCGTGATGCTGTCGTGCAGAGCGCCTTGGGAGGGCTTGTGCCAAAGGTTGGTCTGACGGTTGAGAGGGGAATCGGCAAAGAAGAGGCACAAAAAAATGATGCAAAGGATAAGGAGGAGGCCCTTTGGCAGATGAGACAAGAACTAGGGAACATATCCTCAAGATTTGGAAGAGTACAATCAATTTTTTAATTTAAAATTATATGGGGCGAAAGGGCCTGTTACCATGTCTAAGTTTAAAATGTAAACTTTATTCAAACACCTGCCATGAGCAAAGCACGACCAAGGATGAATATTGGCTCCCATTTTCACCAAAGGTTCATGCGTCACTTCAGAGAACTTCTATGACTTTATTTAAATTTTTTATTTATTCTTAGTAATGTTAAATTTTTACTTTATTTCCTCGATTTTTTTTTTGCCGGTTGCTTGAGCTTGCCAATTGCTTGAATTCCAGATAACCAGGGTTTTACTGTACCTCTCCTCCTCCATCACTCTAAAGAGAAAAGCCCAAGCTCAATCAGCCTTGGTCTCTTATTTTGGTTTGTCCACTCGCACCCTCATTCTTTCCTGGACATCCTCCTGCATTTGAGCTCCAAGCCCTGAAATTCTTGCTTGCCTATAGGTCCTTCGCCAGCAAGGGGCGGACATCATTCGAAGGTCAGAGCGGCGACCCCAAGGATTCCAGCTACCACTCAGCCAGGTCCAAGTAAGCGAATTAAACATTGGACAATTCATGAAGGGGAGGATGGTACCTTTTACCTTAAATTTCATTTGCAAATGCACCTTCAGCCTATCTGTCACCTGGTTCAGTGATCAAGGGCAAGCAAGGGCAGCATGGGAGCACTGATGTGGGGTTCATTCAGGAGCCTGATGGCTGCAAGGATGATCTTGCCCATTGGACCGTGGTTTTGCACTTTGGAGCCTTCTCCCCAATGGGAAGAGGGAGAAGAGGGTGTCTCCGGGGGGCAGGGGTGTGTGAGATGGGTCCTTCAACACTTTAGCTACCTTTCCCAGGCAGCGGGAGACGTAGATGTGTCCGTGGTGGGGGGGGGGGAGGGGGAGTTTATGTTCTGTTCTGAGCTGCGTCCACCTCCTCACAGCCTTGAGCAGAGCAGCTCTCGTCCCACGCTGTGATGCATCCAGCAAGTCTGCTGTCAAGCCTAACAACCTGAATACATCTGCAATTATCTGATGTCAGAAGCTAAACAGGCTCAGGGCTGGTCAGTACTTAGAGGGGAGACCGCGTAGGAACACCAGGCGCTGTAGGTTTCTGTGAGGGGCGCTGAACAAAGTGGAGACTCTCTGATGGCCTTACGGTAGAAAAAAGTTAAATAATTTCATGTATACTACATTCTAAATGTAGTATTATGTGACTACAGTGGAACCTTTACCTGTAGAAGTTGTTGAGGGATATTGGGGGCACAGACGACATCCATAAGCCTCTATTTATCTGATATCCATGTTCCTGTCTAAGAGTCTTATAATTTTTTTAAATTTAGACATACAGCATGGCAACACGTCATTCTAGTCCATGCCACCCAATTTACACCCAATTAACCTACACCCCTGGTACATTTTGAATGTTGGGAGGAAACTGGGCCCCCCCCCCCCAGGGAAAATCCACACAGATGCAGGGAGAACATACATAGTGCATGATTCGAACCCCGGTCCCGATCTCTGGTGCTGTAATAGCGTTGCACTGATCGCTTCGCCAACTGTGCCGCCTGACAATTCTTAACTACAACCTCTGTATCTGCTTCCACCTGGCAGCCCGATCCAGGCACCCACCATTTTCTGTAGAAAAACATCTGACCGGCACATCTCCTCCCCCCCCTCCTCCTCGCTGCCCTCTTTCTTGTGCACGACGCCTTTACCAAGGGGGACCCGATTCCGACTGCCCAACCTTTCATGAATTTATAAACTATTATCTGGTCTCCCCTCACACTCCGACGGTCCAGAGGAAACATACCAGGTTTGTCCATCCTCTCCTTACACAGTCAAGATATTCATCTAAGTTTCATTTCCCTCAGATGCCATCAGATTCCGATTTCCAATTTATTGTCAAAGTACATACACATCACATACAGCCCTGAGATTCCTTTTTCCTGCAGGCGCGGCAGAATTACCACTAGTTGGTCATGCAAAAAATAAACTGTACCCAGTGTAAACATGTAAACAAAGAACTGTAAACAGATAACGAATGTAAACAAACTGACTGTGCAATACCGAGAGAATAAAAAACTACATAAAGTGCATGTCAGAGCCCTTAAATGAGTCCCTGATTGAATTTGTTGTTGTGGAGTCTGAAGGTGGAGGGGGAGCAGCTGTTCCTGAACGTGGTGGGGCGAGTCTTGGGGCACCAACACCTCTTTCCTAATGGCAGCAGCGAGAACAGAGATTGTGCTGGGTGGTGTGGATCCTTGATGATCGCTGCTGCCCTCCGATGGCAGTGGTCCCTGTCAATGTTCTCAATAGTGGGGAGGGTTTGGCCTATGATGTCCTGGGCTATGCCCCCTGCCTTTTGGAGCATTTAACGCTCAGGGGTATTGGTGCTCTTGCATGTCATGAATATTAGTGCGGGTTTGGGGTGGGAGGAAGTCTAATCTATTGGCACTGACCTGAAGCATTTTACTATATTGCTGGAATTAATTTCTATTTCAGGCACAAGGAGACCTGCTCCCAGCAGTGCAGGAAGAAATCAGTCTCAATCACGAACAGCAGGTAAGTCAATATTGGAGTCAGCCAATATTCAGTGTTTGAGAGGAAAGCAACTCCTGTGCTCATGGCAATGGGATCAATTTTCCACTGTAATGGTTCTGGAACCAGAGGCCACCGGTTTAAAGTGGACAGGGGAGGGAGATAGTTTAAGAGGGACTGAGGGGTAAAGTTTTCATGCAGGGGTCAGTCCGTATCTGGAATGAGCTGCCGGAGGAAGCAGTTGGTACAGGCACAATTAAACTATTCAAAGGGCATCCAGACAGGTATAGGATGATGCAACTTAGTGTAGGGGTCTCCAAAGTGGTCAGTGTCAACCCCTGGGGGTTGATGGGATCATCCAAGGGGTCAATATATGCCAAGGGGGTCCAAGGGGGTTGAATGAACTTTTAGGGTCAAAAGAATTGTAGAGCCTGAGGTCTCCACCCCTGCCTGGGAGCTTGAGGCGACTTCTTCATTTTCAAATGGTGGGAGGAAACTGGAGCCCCCAGGAAAAACCCACCCACCCAATGGGGAGAATGTACAAACTTCTTACAGACAGCATGAGATTGAAACCCCTGGTCCCAATCACTGGCGCTAAAGGCGTTGCACTAATCGTGTTGTGCTAATGTACAAGTCTTTGGTGACGGACCAAATCTCCTCAAACTCTTGACAAAGTATAACTGCTAGTGAGCCTTCTTCATGATTGCAGATAGATTTTCAGAAATGTTCATACCCAGGACCTTAAGGTACTTGGCCCTCTCTACAGCTGACCCCCTCGATGAGGACTGGTTTGCGCTTTCCCGATTTACCCCTCCTGAAGTCCGCAATCGATTCCTTGGTTTTGCTTACGTTGAAGGCAAGGTTGTGTTACACTGTTCAATGAGCTGATCTCCCTCCTGTATGCTTCCTCATTGCCGGCTGCGATTCTGCCCACGACCGTGGTGTCATCGACAAATTTGTAGATGCCATTTGAATTAGGCCCACGAACACCGCTCACGGTGTGAGGGGTGTCACTGGCCTGCAGTGATTTTCAAACCTTTTTCTTTCCACTCACATTCCACTTTAAGTAATCCCTATGTCATCGGTGCTCTGTGATTAGTAAGGGATTGCCTAAGGTGGGATGTGAGTGGGAAGGGAAGGTTGAGAATCACTGCTCTCAACCCAATTGTTACTGAAATATTTTGCTTGAGAAAAATTGTCATTGGCCCATTTCCTTTGGAGTTATGAAACCATGCACATAACGAGTCAATGTACAATTAACACAGTGGTTCTCAACCTTCCCTTCCCACCTTAAGCAATCCCTTACTAATCACAGAGCACCGATGGCATAGGGATTACTTAAAGTGGGATCAGTGACACTGGTCTAAACAATCTCAGATGAAGATATCTGGTCAGATTCTTTCTAATGCTTTATACATTATACATGTGGATATTTAAAATATCTTTCAACAGTTTTGAGGCAAAAGGAGAAAGAAGATAAAGCTAAGATATGTAAGTGTCATTCACACCGTTACTGCTCAAACAGTAAACAAGGGAAGGCCCTTTGCTCATTAGAGACTCGTTGAATCGGGTAGTTGCATCCCTAGTGTTCCATTCTCACACATTTTCCCTCGTCGAGAGATTGCCCCGGTTTTTTTTATATAAGGGATATTTATTATTGAAAGAAGCTGATCCTGACGGGATAGATGGGATGGAGGCAGGGAAGTCATTTCCACTGGCAAGCGAGACAGGACAGGCTCCAGGTGACTTGCAGTCTCAAAGGACCCGCACGGGCTGCAGGCTGCTCATGGGAACCGGGCATCAGAGCTGGGATTCGAGAGGGCGCTGAGGGGAAAGAAGGGCTCCCGAAGGGGCCTCAGCCACTGAAGGCTTCCTGATCGCGTTGGAGGTTCAGATCTGGAGTTTGGATTGTCCATGGATCAAGAGGGGGGGGCTGGAGGCGAGTCCACAGATACTCGGTGTCTCTGAAGGGACTCCCTCTCTCACACTGCAAGGGGCAATGCTTCAGGTCCAGACCTCCGACACGATCAGGAAGCCTTCAGTGCCCGATCCCCTTCGGGAGCCCCTTCATGCCCTTGGCACCCTCTCGAATCCTGCTTTCTATAAGCCAGTCGCCTTCAGCCCAGGTGGGTCTCTCAGTCACTGAGCCCCTCGCTGGTCCGCCCCCGTGGTCACCGTCCTGTAGGGTCATCTCCTCTGCTTCTTCTTCTCAACAGGGGGGTGTCCTCTCCATTTCTGGTTCCCTGCGCCGGTCTGCTGAACCCCCGTAGTCTGCAACCTCTCATGGTACGCTGCCCAGCACAAGCCTTGGGCACAGATCTCCGTAGTTGGAGGATTTTAATAAAACCTCACCATCCCCTTTAGCAGGCCGTTTAAAGCTTGTGCAGTACCACTGACATTATACAGCATGGACAGGTGGTCCCCGGCTTGGTCCGAGTTCCATTCTGACCGATCAGTCAGATCTCGAAATGGACCCAATTCAAACGTATGATACTCCGGACCCACACTCACCCACCCACCCCCCCCCCCCCACCGCCACCCCAGCCCCCCTCCCCAAACCTCGAACACCGGATCCGCCACTGCCTTCGTGTCCCGAAAATAAAACAGATTCGGTGGCCGTGATGTCCTGGCCTATGGCCGTTTCCATGTTGGTCCATCAAAATAAACTGTCCTTGGATTCCTGGGACCTGACGTGTGATTGTTGTATTTACAAACATTTTCTCTTTTTTTTAATTTATACAGCATTTCCTTTATCATCGTATATACAGATGATCATAGATCGCATAGATTACATAGATCGTAAGTAGGGGACCACCTGTGGGAGGTATGGTTAGTGTAGGGGTTAACACAAGGCTGTTACAGCACCAGGGACCCAGGCTTGTATCCACTGCTGCCTGTGAGGGATTTTTAAGGCCTGCGCGGGTTTCCTCCGGGTGTTTCCACACACCCCACAATTACGATCAGGGCTGTAGGTTGGGGAAGCGCGGGCTCATGGGCCAGAAGGGCCTGTAACTGTGCTGTACGCCTGGAGGGAAAAAAAACACATGGTCCTCAATGCCTTTGCAAATTGGCATCCTGTTGGAAGTCAGGCTCTGTCTGATGAAGCTGAAATCCATTTGTTGCAAAGTCTCAATTATTTTGTTAGCGCGGGTCCCCAGGAGTCACGTTCGACTGGAACATGATAATTTTATCTTGTGTCAACAGAGAGCTTGAAACAAGAAGAACAATTTCTCAGGAAACGTAAGTTCTGGAGGGAGTAGAGATGTGTGCACTCTTTTATAGAATCTTCTTTCTCAGTCCATAGGAGGAGACCACTCACTCCTGTCTCACCATTCACTAGGATCAGGATTAGGCGGAATAAATCATCCAGCACAGACTAAAAGGGCCAAAGAGGCCTGTTTCTGTGCTGTAAAGTCTGAGATTTCTTCAAGTGTTGAGTTTCAGAGAAGAAGAACCAGTTTGTCCAAAGCAAGGGCTCTGTGGGGTTCATTCATAAGCCTGAAGGCTGCAGGGAAGGAATGGTCTTGAAGCCTGTTCACACTCTTGAGCCCTCTCCCCGATTGGGAGACAGGAGAAGAGAGTGTGTCTGGGGAGGGGGGGGGGTGGTGTGTGTGTGATGGGTCCTTCAGTGCGACGGCTGCCTTTTCCAAGCAGATGTGGTCTGTGGAGAGAGGGGGTGATGTTCTGACCTGTATTCAACTCCTTCCTATCTTAGCTGAGCGGCTTCTGTCCCTCGCTGGGATGCATCCAGCAAGTCTGCCCTCTGGTACCCCTGTAGAAGTTGTAGAAGGATGGGGGGGAGGGGCACATGCAGAACTTGCTTTGCTCTTTGACAAAGTAGAGGCTTCGGTGTGTTTTCATGGCCCACCATATCAACATGCTCATCCCAGGTCATTGTCATTGGGGGTGTTTGCTGCTAAGAATTTGAAGCCAACTATATTTCCAACCTGGGCTGAGAGACCCATCAAACACTGCAGCATAATAACAGGCCCTTTGGCCCATCTAGTCTGCCTTGTCCCATTGATTGGCATCTGGACCATGTCCATGTTGCCTATCCAAATTTTTCTTAAATGTCAAAATCGAGCCTGCACTCACCACCTCCCCTTACTCCGCACTCTGCGTGAAGCTCCTCGCTACATGCGCCTTTAAACCTCTCCCCTTTCACCCATGTCTGCCAGCTCTTGGCTGGCCCGACCTCAGTGGGAAAAGCCAGCTTGTATTTATTCTGTTTGTATCCCACATAATTTCACATTGATCGTACGTTGATTAAGGGCCCAGGCCCAAAACTTTGGTCATATTGTACATCTTTAATCGCAAGATCTCAAAGTGAGTCTGCTCCACAAATCCACCCTGAGATAAACTGTTCTCACATCTCATTCCAAATTCCAGCCTTTTCTCCATATCCCTTGATACCCTGATACCTGCCAATCTCCCCCTTAAGCCCACACCCACACCCCACCCCCACAATGATTTGGCTTCCACAGCTGTATGTAGCAATGAACTCCAAAAATCCACGACCCTTTGGCTAAAGAAATTTCTCGTCATCTCTGTTTTAAATGGGTTCCTTCTAATTCTAAGACTGTGCCCCCTTGTCCTGGATTCACCCAGCAAGGGAAGCATCCTATTCACATCTACTCTCTCCAATCCTTTCAGCATTCGACGTTTCGATGAGATCCCCTCTCCTTCTTCCACACCCCAATGGAAACTTCCTCCAGCCTTGTGTTTTGACCAATAATTTTACATTCTTGTTTTCTTTATTTTAGGCTTTGCGATTATTTAATTGTTTCTGTTTTCTCAACAGTCAAGGCAAAACAGAAACGACTGGTCAACATCGAGACGCGTAAGTCCTCTAGCAGCTGTGAATGTGGTGTTTGTACGTTCTTCCCATGTCTGCGTGGGTTTCCTCTGGGTGCTCCAGTTCCCTCCCACCCTTCAAAACATATGGGGGTGGGGGGAGGGGTGGGGTGCTGGGCCTATTGGGCAGCACAGTTTTAAATGGCCGGGATCAGCTTTTGCCTTGCTATAAATAAAATTAAATAACAGGCAATTCTGAGCTCCACACTCAGCAGATTACTTGTTACTGCTGCAGATACAGTTGGGCTAATCAAACGTATCAACGGGATCGAGGGGAGAATCAGTGAATGGGCGGCAAAAACACACCCTCACGTACACACACCCACCACACCCATCCACCCTCACCACACAAACATCCACCCTCACCACACACATCCAGCCTCACCACACACATCCAGCCTCACCCACCACACAGACACACCCACACATTCACCACATCCACCCTCACCCACATCCACCATACACCCACACCCACCATACACACACACCCACCACACCCCCCCATCCTCACCACACAAACATCCACCTTCACCACACACACCCACCCTCACCCACCACACAGACATACCCACACACCCACCACACCCACCCACCACACCCACCCACCACACCCACCCACCACACACCCACACACAGACACACCCACACACCCACCCTCATCACACACACACCCACCCACCACACCCTCACCCACCATACACACAGACTCACCACACAGACACACACCCCCCCCCCCCCACCACCACAGCCACCCACCCCACACCTCGCAAGCTGATTGCAAACCAGAAAACAGGAAATGGGATTTAATTTAACCAGTATTTTATGGGAGCAAGTTAAAGGCAGCAGATGCTGGGGTCGAGCGCAATGCACAGACGCGCTGGAGAAACTCGGCATGTCACGCAGCTTCCATCAGAAGAATGAGGTGGCCAACGATCTGGGCCTGGGCCCGTCATCAGGTATAAGCAACAACAGGCAGGCGCCTGGGGTGGATAGAGAGGAGAGGAGGGAGGAAGGGGCAGAGGGAGGAGCACAGGCTCGCAGGTAAGAGGCCACGGGTGGATACAGATTGGGGGGGTTAGAAGCCGATAGGGAGAGGGGGTAATTCTCTGATGGGAGGGGGAAGGGGGTAAGGAGGCTGTTCCAAAGGAGGGCATGGTCATAGGCTACCAAATGCTACCATATATGGCCAGCCTATGGCCATGTCCTCCTTTGGAATGGAGGAGGGGAGGTGGGCAGCTGGAACAAAGGAGACAGGGACGGGAAAGCGGGTTGGCGGGGATTGGAGGTCGATGTTAAGGTCATCTGGTTGCAGTGGTAGAGCTGGAGAGCGGCTGGATTTGCACGAGTGGGAGCAGTGAGAAAGGGTCTCGAAGACAACAGGAGGTTTCGTGATTGATTTTCGCAAAACATTAAAGAAAAGAGAAGAGAAAAAAATCTTTCACCTCTTGAACTTTGGCCAAAGTTGATCAGAATTTATTTTTGGGCCCCATGGTCGCTTCATTGAGCACCCCTTGACTGCCCACCACTGTAGCGTGGATCACCCCTTGGCGCCCATGTCAATTTCCTGCCCTGCTCCCTTGCTGCCACGTCTGTCCATGGTCTCGCGCACTGCCAGACTGCGACCACCCACAAATTAGAGGAACAGCATCTGCTGCCTGGGCCCCCTCCAACCGGGTGGCATTAACATTGACTTGTCCAATTTCCATTGTATCCCCCCCCCCATCTTTTCCTTGTCCCCTCTCCTCTACCTCTTTTCCCTGTCTCTCCCTTCATAGAGCCAAAGCCCACCACGCCCACCTTCCATTCTCACCTTTCCTCCCTCCTGTCCTCATCATATCCAATTGATGCCTTTTGCCTGTTGGGTATCTCCCACCCTCCCAATCTTCCCTTTTCACCATCTTTTTAATCCAGACACCTACCTGCCTGCTCTTTGCTCACCCCTTGAGGAAGGGCTCAGGGCCGAGACATCAGTGATAGATCTTTCCCTCCTGTGGACGCTGCCAGACCTGCCGAGTTCCTCCAGCATCTCCACTTTCCTACGACAGTGTCTGCAGGCTTTCATGTTTGACTCCTTGTCAAAATTTGAGCATGGACAGTCCACGGGCTTAGCGGGTCCTACTACAGGGCCAAGTAGAGGAATGTAGAAGTACAGGTACGCATTACAGTAAAGCCCCTGTTATTATGAATTCCAGCAACTGTCAGCCCCGTTTAGAGTGTTCTGCTCTGTTTGATCACCATGAGGCAGGAAGGAGGTTGTCAAGCTGGAGAGGGTGCAGAGAAGATTTACTAGGATGCTGCCAGGACTCGGGGGGGGGGGGGGGGTGGGGAGGGGTGCTGAGCTACAGGGTGAGCAGGCTGGGGCTTTATTCCTTGCAGGCTGAGGGGTGATTTCACAGAGGTCTATAAAATCAGGAAAGGAACAGGTCACAGACTTTTGCCCAGAGTAGGGTCAATCGATAACCAGAGGACAGAGGTTTAAGGTGAGGGGGAGAGATTTAACAGGAACCTGAGGGGATCGCTTTTTTATTTGCAGAGAGGGTGGTCGATGTTTGGAACGGGCTGCCAGACGAGGTGGTTGAGGCAGTTACGACTGCAATGTTTAAAGAAAGATTGGACGGAAACAAAAATAAGATGGGAAAACCATGTCTGATGAATCTAATGATGAGTTTTGTGAGGATGTAACCAGTGGAGTGGATAGGGGGGTATCAGTGGATGTGGGATATCTGGACTTTAGTAAGGCGTTTGATAAGGTTCCCACGCAGAAGATTAGCTTACAAACTTAAAAAGCATGGTATAGGACGGATGGTGTTAAGGTGGATAGAGAATTGGTTGACGGACAGGAAGCAAAGATTAGGAATAAATGGGTTCTTTTTGGAATGGCAGCCAGTGACTAGTGGGGGAACCGTAGGGCTCTGTGCTGGGGCCACAGCTGTTTACAAAATATATCAATGACTTAGATGTGGGAATAGATAGCAATATCTCAAAATTTGCAGACGACATGAAGTTGGGTAGTGGGGTTGGCTGTGTAGAGGATGCTAGGAGGATGCAGAGCGATTTGGACAAGTTAGGCGAGTGGGCCAAGATGCAATATAATGTGGATAAATGTGAAGTTATCCACTTTGGAGATAAGAACAGGAAAATCTAAATGGAATCTGTTTAGGAAAAGGGGAGATGCAGAGAGACTTGGGTGTCGATGTGCATCAGTCGTTGAAAGTGGGCCTGCAGGTGCAGCAGGCGGTGAGGAGGGCGAATGTTATGTTGGCGTTCATAGCGAGAGAATTTGAGTCCAGGAACAGCGAGATCCTGCTACAGCTGTACAGGGCCTTGGTGAGACCACATCTGGAGTTCTGTGTGCAGTTTTGGTCTCCTCATCTGAGGAAGGACATCCTCGCCATGGAGGGGGCGCAGAGAAGATTCACTAGACTGATATCAGGGATGGAAGGACTTGCATATGAAGAAAGGTTGGATAGACTAGGCTTGTATTCGCTGGAATTTAGAAGATTGAGGGGGGATCTTATAGAAGCTTATAAAATTCTTAAGGGTTTAGACAGACTAGACGCAGGAAGGTTGTTTCCAATGCTGGGAAAAACCAGAACCAGGGGTCACAGTTTAAGGATAAGGGGCTTAAGTTTTTTAGGACTGAGATGAGGAAAAATTTCTTCTCTCAGAGAATGGTGGATCTGTGGAATTCTTTGCCACAGGAAGTAGTTGAAGCCGGTTCCTTGTCAATATTTAAGAGTAGGTTAGATTTGGCCCTTATGGCTAAGGGGATCAAGGGGTATGGGGATGTGATAGTACAGATTCTATTACCGATGTGTATATGTATAGATTGTAGTGTAGGATGATTGTGATTGGGTGAGAGCGTAGCCATGCCTACTGGCAGGTCTTAAAGGTTCTGGACTGGTCGACCTACATGTGATACACTCCAGTCTTCTAGTTAATAAAAGCCTTGGTTTGGATCAACAAGCCTTTGATTCTTTCGATGTGTTCTACATGGGCGAAGGCAGGAACTGGGAACTGATCAGCCATGATCATATTGAATGGTGGTGTAGGGTTGAAGGGCCAAATGGCCTAATCCTGCACCTATTTTTCTATGTTTCTTTGGGTTTAGTGGGACATGTGCCAAATGGAGGCAGGTGGGACTAGTGTGGGGTGGGTCATTTGGGCTGGCATGGGCAAGTTGGGCCAAAGGGCCTGTTTCCACACTGGCCGACTCAGTGACTCACAGAGCCATAGAACACTACAGCACAGAAGCAGCCCTTTTGGCCCCTCTAGACTGCACCAAATGCTCTATTCTGCCTAGACCTGTCGACCTGTTTCCTGACCTCAGCCCTCCATACCCCTCTCATCCCCGTGCTTATTCGATCTTAAACGTCGGCATCAAACCCACCACCGCTGGCAGCTTGTTCCACACTCTCACCACCCTCTGAGGATTGAGCTCCCCCAAATATTCCCCTTAACAGGTTCTAAAGTTAGGGGGAGTAAGTGGCTTCGGACCGGGGATAGGGGTGGCTTCGGACCCAGGGAGGGGGGAGAAGGCAGCATCAGACAGGAGCTGGGGGAAGTGGGGGCGGCAGCAGCCTAGCAGTGGACCTGAGCCGGGGGACCTGGTTGGGGGCTCCCCATGCACCCCCACTAGTTACGCCTCTACCCCTTAAACATTTCACCTTTCACCCTTAACCCATGTCCTCTCACTCGACCTCGGTGGAAAAAGCCTGCTTGTATTTTACTGTGTCTATCCCCTCCGTCAAATCTCCTCTCATCCTCCGACACTGCAGGGAATCAAATCCTAACCTGCTTTTTTTCCCCATCACTCAGCTCCTCGAGTCCCAGCTTGAGGTCAACTGTATGAATTATAAGGTCAAGAGGTGTATAAGATGATGAGACATCATGTGGATGGTCAGAGGCTTTTGCCCAGGACTGAAATCACATAACTTTGTGGGGCAAAGGGCCTGCATCGTGCTGTGGGTTTTCTAAGAGCATAAAGTTGTTCCGGGTGCAAAAAATGGGGCTTTAAACTGCTTTAGAACTGATCATGTAGAAACTCTGCAGGTGCAAGCAATAACCTCCCTGTCAAATTGAGTGCGGGATGAGAGAAATCTTCACTTTTCTTTCTCACAGAAAAACTGAAGCAAGAAGAAGCAGCTCTTCAGAGAAACTGTAAGTTTCACAACAGAAAACAATTAAATCCCAGTTTAAAGACTACAAGTTAGGAAGCTCCACACGTTCCCCTAAGGCAGAAATTGTGCATTCAATTGATGTGGAAGTCTGTTTTGAATAATCGGTAGCAATTTCTGAACGGCTTCTTCGTGACACCTTCGTGGGGTTGCTTTCCATCCCAGTGCCAGTCGCTCCAGCTGTCATAGAACATTCCAGCACAGTACAGGCCCTTCAGCCCACATTGTGGTGCTGACCTCTGTAAACCAACTCCACAACATTGTTAATGCTTCCCTACCTCACTCCCGTGACCCTCCATTTCTGGGGCCAAGAGGCTTCTACTGCTTGACTAATAATCTTTTTTTACTGTACCAGTCTCCACCACCATCCCTGGCATGCATTCTAGGCATCCACCCCTCTCTGGATAAAACACTTGCCACTGACATCACCCCTAAACTTTCCTCCCCTCACCTTATCTCAATATCCTTTGGAATTTGCCACTGACACCTCGGGGAAACAGTTACTGGCTGTCCAACCTATCGATGCTCCTTATAATATTACTAACTTCTATTAAGTCATCTCTTGCCCTTCATTACTCCAAACAGAAAAAGCTCTAAGACATGTTCTCCAATCCTGCCAGCATCCTGGTCAATCTCCTCTGCCCCCCTCTCCATGTCCTTCCTGGAGCGAGGCACCCAGAACTGAGCACAATATTTCAAGTGTGGTCTTGCCAGAGTTTCATAGAGCTGCAACAAGACCTCACGGCTCTTGAACTCAACTAATGAAGGCCAGTGCAGAGTACGCCTTCTAAACCACCCTATCTTCTTATACAGCATCCTTGAGGGATCCATAGACCCAGACCCCAAAATCTCTCGGTTCCTCCCCACTGTTACGAATCCTGTCATGAACCACATACTCTGCCTTCAGTTTCGACCTTCCAAGGCGCATCACCACACTCATCTGGATTGTGCTCCATCTGTCACTTCTCCGGCCAACCTGCTCCCCGACAAGGCCTCCAGCCTTCGTGCTGTCATCTGAACACTTCATCCAGGTCATTTTTTTTTAAATGCAAAGGGGCCAAGGGGCCCAGAACAGGACCCTGCAGAACGGTGGACAAACCGGAGAATTCTCAAGATTGGGAGAATATTTTTCAAACCCCAATAATGTTTTTCTGTTCCCCAGCAAAGGTGACCCTCCAGTGTCACCAATCATGGTGTCTTTGTTTAAAGGTTAAGGTTTTGTTATGACCTGAGTATCATTCTAATCTCACATTGTCTTTCAAAAACAGTTCAGATTCAGCGTCAACAGGAAGCATCTTTGGCCAGGAGTAAGTCAGAAACCAGTGTAGCTTTACCTATAGATGAGGAAACTTATTCATAGAGTCATTGATTCACTTGGTCAGATATCAAGAGCTTAAATCCACCTTTAACTGTCTCTCACCCTGCTCTCTGTTTTAGAAACATCGCATTTCATCCTTAACATATCATTTAATAAGACCTTAAGACATAGGAGCAGAAATAGGCCATTCAGCCCATCGAGCTGACCCACTGTTAAATATTGAACTGATCTATTTCCCCACTGCCTGGCCTTCTCCCCCGAACCTTTGATCCCCTGGCTAATCAAGAACTTATCAATCTTTGCCTTAAATACACCCAATGACCCGGCCTCCATAACCGCTAGTGGCAACAAATTCCATAGATTCACTGCCCTCTGGTTGAAGAAATTCCTCCCCATCTCTGTTCTAAGTGGACGTCCTTCAATTCTGGAGTTACGCTCTCTTGTCCTGGACTCTCCCACCATGGGAAACAACCTTTCCACATCTACTCTGTCCACACCTTTCAACATTCAAAATGTTTCAATGAGCTCCTTTTTCACTGGGATCTTGTCTCAGGAATTAGCGGGGAATTAATCAGTTAAGGGTCCAGTGGAAAAAGTAAACAATCAGGACGCTGGCGTCAAATGACATCGAATCTTGCCGGGGATTGACGGCCTCTGCCCCTACACATATCCCCAGTGTCAGCTAATGGCGGCATGCTGATTAAACCAGTGGGGAAAGGACAACTTCCATCCATTCCATTCTAAAGTAGACTCTCTAATCCCCGGCAATGAGTTGCATTCAGTGGGAAAGCAGTCAGAGTCCTGGTTAAAGGTGGCCCAGTGGAAACGGCTTCCTATCTCAGGACATTGCACGGCCAATTAACTGGGTTGCCAGTGGAAGAGGGGAGAATGAGACTCCCCCTTATTCTCTTAAATTCCCATGAGTACAGGCCAAGAGCAGTCAAATGCTCCAGATCCCAGCAGCTGCAGTGTCCAGTGAAAAGGTTTCTTTTGTGCGCTATCCAGACAAGTCAACCCATTCTTGGGTAGTTATAAATAAAACAATAGTTTTGTGGTTAGACCATTCAATTGAAACAGTGTAAAGGCAGCATCATTTTTTAAGCGACGTGAGGCTCATTCAAGAGTTTGATAACAGCAGGAAAGTAACAGTTATTGTGTCCAGTGAGGAATGCAGTCTGCTGGAGGAACTCAGCACCAGAGGGAGAAGAAGAATGGTTGACGTTTTGAGCAGAAACTCATCGAGGCTGAGGAACTATAGCGCAGGGGTCAGTGTAAAGAGAATGTGGGGGGAGGGGAAAGGACGAGGAACAGGGGGCTCCATTCGGAATTGACGATCCCAGCAGAGGAAAAACATGATGTTCGGGAGGTAGAGGAAAATCTGGCGGTTGCATGTACCCTGGATCACACTGCAGTGAAATCTTTCTCTTCAACAGAAAAGAGGGAAGAGATAAAGAGAAGACCCCAGGAGAAACGTAAGGTTTATTTAAGATTCCTTTATTGCCATGTAATAGAACGGAACATGTAATATTACATGGGTTGCTGGACACTGCCTCGTGGGAACCAGGCATCGGAGCCAGAATTTGAGGGGGTGCTGAGGGAGAGAAGGGTTCCCGAAGGGTCCTCGGGCGCTGGAGGCTTCCTGAGCTTTGGATCTGGAGCTCGGGCGGCCGATGGATCGAACAGGAGTCCATGCAGCTGCAGAAGCTGCGGGAGCACTGGAGGTGAATCCATGGACACTCAGGAACTCTGAAGGGCCTCTCTTTTGACAGATGGAACCAGATTGGGGAGGAAGTTGTGGGAGAGTTGAGACTGGGACTGGTGAGCGATTGGTGGAACTGATTAATGGCAGGGAATCGTGGGGAGGGTTACATCATGATTATGAAGGGGAGACCCCTGGTTCCCAATCCCTGGAGAGAACAGATCCTTACCACCATTGCCACACTCTGGGCCTGATTGCCGGTAATTCCCAGCCATCTAACATCAGGCAGAGGCCTCACAGTTTGGGATTGCAGGAAAATCACTGTCAGGGACCCAAAATTAAATAACGCTCTCGGCTTCTTGGACACCAATGGGCAGGGTGATCCGACCAGCTCTGTGAGCTGATTTGCCACCCCCTCCATCGCTCCTCCTGTTCAAACTCTGCTCAGTTACCTACTCGTTCTCACAGCTACACATCACTGCCTTCCAGTGAAAAAGTGAAGTTTAGTCCCTGGTGCTGTCCGAAAGGAGTTTGTACGCCCTCCCCATGTCTGTGTAGATGCTCTGGTTGCCATAACACCGGAGCAGAAATAGGCCATTCAACCAATCAAGTCTTCCCTGTCATTTTCCCACTCAGCCCCACTGCCCGGCCTTCTCCCCATAACCCTTGATGCCCTGGCTCATTGAGAACCTCTCAATCTCTGCCTTAAATAACCCAGCCTCCACAGCCACCTGTGGCAACAAATTCCACAGATTCACCACCCTCTGGCTGAAGAAATTCCTCCGCATCTCTGTTCTCAGCGGACGCCCTTCAATCCTGAAGTTGTGCCCTCTTGTCCTCGACTCTCCCACCATGGGAAACAACTTTGCTACATCTACTCTGTCCACACCTTTCAACATTCAGTGAGATCTCTCTCCTAAATTCCAGCGAGTATAGGCCAAGGGCCATCAAACGCTCCTCACTTGGTGCCCCTCTCATTTCCGGAATCATCCTTCTGAACCTCCTCTGAACCCAGTCAAAGGTCAGAACATCCTTTCTCAAATGAGAGTCCAAAACTGTCCCCAATACTCCACGTGCGGTCTCACCAACGCCTTTTCAAGCCTCAACATCACATCCCTGCTCCCACCCATCAAAAACGCACAGGGGTTGTGGTTTAGTTGGTGTATTTGTGGGCAGCATGGGCTCGTGGGCTGGAAGGACCTGTTACTGTACTTTCTATCCCCCCCCCCCCAGGAAAAATGCAGCGTGCATGTGTCGATGTCAAGCGACGTAAGTAACCAAATTTCAAGACATAGATTTCAAACCGTGCCCTTCATCCCAACTCTTCAATGCTGACCCAGTTGCCTATCTGACTTGGTCCTACTTGGATCCACATCCCACCAAACCCATCCACAGATTTAACCCACAGGGTAAAGAAATCCCTCCTCATCTCTGTTCTAAAGGCACATTTTCATATTCTGAGGCTGTGCCCTCAAGTCCCAGACTCCCCCACCATAGGAAACATCCCCTCTCCTCCATCCAGGCCTTTTAGGTGTGTCACGGGTTGACATAGAGGTTAGCACAATGCCCTTATTGCGCCAGTGATCGGGACCTGGGTTCGAATCCCGCGCTGTCTGTAAGGAGTTTGTGCGTTCTCCGAGTCTGTGTGGCTTTTCCCAAGGGGCTCCAGTTTCCTCCCACCATTTGAAACATACCAGGGTGGTGTAGGTTGACTGGGTGTAAATTGGGTGGCACAGACTCGTGGGCCAAAAGGGCCTGTTACCATGCTGTATGTCTAAATTTAAATTTAGAGTTGGTAGGTTTCAATTAAATTCTACCCCCCACCCGCCCACATTCTTCTAAACACCAGCGAGTACAATCCCAAACCCTTCAACAGCTCCTCATATAACCCTTTCATTCCGAGGATCATTGTTGTGAACCACCTCGGGACCCTCTCCAACGCATCCTAATTCACCATCAATTACCACAAAAGACTGAGCTTGTGAAACTGATAGCCTTTTATGGACTGTAACACCTACCAACCTCATCGACTGGTCGTGGCAGGAAGAGTAGGGAGCATGTAGGAGGTAATGGGTAGGATTGGTCTCGGGAAGCGGGTCCAGTGGGCAGTAACCAATCACAGTCTAACAGTGGTTCACCACACAACCTTCCTGAGAAAAGGAGCCCGAAATTGCTCGCAATATTCCGAATTCAGTCTGACAAACTGTAAGACGTTACAGAGCAAAAAGATGCCCTTCTAGTCTTTGCCAAACTATTTTTCTGCCTCAATGACCTGCACCCAGTCCATACCCCTCCCACCATGTACCCATCAAAACTTTTCTTAGATTTTAAGATAGAAGTAAATCATCATAAATACCCCACCTCATTAACCCTTCCAGGACGACATCATCCAAGATCCCCACCTCCTCAACCCTCCCAGGCCCACGCTATCCAAAATCCCCACCCACTCAATCTTCCCAGGCCATCGCTATCCAAGATCCCCACCCACACAACCCTCCCAGGCCATCGCCATCCAAGAATACAACACTAGTTACACCATGCACAAATTGTCAGGCTATTTCTGAGAAAAAATGTCCAGGAATGAATGAATAATCTAAGGGTAAAATTTTAATCCATGCATTTTAATTAGGTTATTTCATTCTTCAACAGAAAAGTCTCAAGCACAAAAGATTTTAAAAGGTAACTTCCGCATCAATGGAAACTCCAAACAAGCTGTGAGGCATACGTTTTAACAAAGTTTATTTTATTCATTCTCAGCAGAGAAGATACAAGACAAAAAACTTGTTAAAGGTAAGCTCAAATTCTGTCATGGAGGAAATCAGCGGGTTGGACAGCATCTGTGGGAGGGAGTGGGGGAAGGGTCAACGTTTCGGGTCAGAACCCTTCACCAAGGTCTGCCTCAGACCCAATGAGCCCGGAACAGCGCCAGATCTTTTTCCCCACAAAGCGAACTTTAAAAGGGTGGCATCGGAAGTCAGGCAAGAACAATTACGTTTCTAATGAGGGAAGGGGAGAAAGGGGTGAGAAAATGGAACTGATCGCATCTTTTCTTATCCGTAGAAAAGGCAGAAATTCAACGCTTTGAAAAAGGTAAGGATGACTAGTGGAGGCCCCACCTTTAAAAGGAAAGGCCCATTTGCTGAATTTGCAGTCAGTACTACTCTATGATATGGGACGTGGTTAGGCTGAGATCCGATACAGGGGCCAGGATATTATCTTCAACCAGCAATTCTCAAAGGGGGCCCTGGGGGAGGGGCCACAGCACGTGTAAGTAAGAGCCTTGTTTTAACATAGGCCCTCGATGTTGTGCCGACCCATATATTCATTCCTAAAAAAGTACTAAACCTTCCCTACCTCATAACCCTCTCTTTTCCTTTCAGCCATGTGTCTAATAGTTTCTTAAATGCCCTTAATGTTTCAGCCTCCACCACCACCCCTGGCAAGGCATTCTAGGCTTCCACAGCTCTCTGCGTTAAAAAAAAATGTATCCCTGGTGTCTCCTCAAAACCTCCCTCCCTTCCCTTGGTACACATGTCCTCTGGTATTTGCTGATCCTGCCCTGGGAAACAGATGCTGGCTGTTCACCCTATCTATGCCTCTTATAATCTTGTAGACCTCTATAGAGTCTCCTCTTATCCTTCTACATTCCAAAGAGAAAAGTCCCAGCTCTGCTAAGACTTGTTCCCCAATCCAGGCATCATCCTGGCCAATCTCCTCCGCAACCTCTCCGTTGCTTCCACGTCCTTCCTGTAACGAGGCGATCAGAACTGAACTCAATGCTCTTCTCGCCCCACATCACATAAGTTTGCAGTTTTTTTTTTAATGGCATCGGTAAGAGTGAAGTGCGGCAGAAACCCAAACTTGGCGGCTTCATGGGGAAGGGGGGGCCCATAAACTTGGAGCAGAGTCCTGGGGCGGGGCTGGGAGGCCGTAGACAAAAGGTTGAAAATGGCTGCCTTAAGGACACAGAGTCGCCCAGCATGGAAACAGGCCCTGCGGTCCAACTTTGTCCTCGACATCCAAAATGTCCCGCTCGTACAAGTCCCACCTGCCTGTGTTTGGCCCATGTCCTTGTAAACCCATGAATTCGTCCAATCGCTTCTCAAGCATTGCAATAGTAAAATGAAATTGGACAGGTACATGGATGGGGAGGGGTATGGACTAGGTAGAATAATAGTTTGTCATGGACTAGAAGGGCCAAAGGGCCTGTTTCTATGCTGCAGTGTTCTATGGTTCTACCTGCCTCAGCCACCTCCTCCAGCAGCCCATTCCATTCACCCACCACCCTCTGTGTAAAAATAGTTACCCCTCATGTTTCTGTGCTTATTGGAAACAAGCTCATCCTCCAAAGCCTTGTGAGCCAAAGCCTCTAAGTCCCAACTCCTACCCAGACGGAGCCAGCCAGCCGTGCACATGTCACTGTCCCTTATCTTAGTTACTCCTCCCACCAATCACCTTTCTGTTTAACTCTTAACTTCCATCTTAAAGGCACTCACCTTCAACTGGCTCCCAACTCTCTCAATTCCCATACTCCTCCACCAACACTAGGAGCCTGACCTTTCCAAGTCTTCCCTCCAACTGCTTGGGTCACCTGACCCCGATTGCCCAATCGGCTGCTTTCTGCTGAGTCTGACCTTTCCAAGTCTTCCCTCCAACTGCTTGGGTCACCTGACCCCAATTGCCCAATCGGCTGCTTTCTGCTGAGTCTGACCTTTCCAAGTCTTCCCTCCAACTGCTTGGGTCACCTGACCCCGATTGCCCAATCGGCTGCTTTCTGCTGAGCCTGACCTTTTCAAATCTTCCCGCCAGCTGCTTGGGTCACCTGACCCCGATTGCCCAATTGGCTGATTTCTGCTGAGCCTGATCTTTTCAAATCTTCCCGCCAGCTGCTTGGGTCACCTGACCCCGATTGCCCAATCGGCTGCTTTCTGCTGAGTCTGACCTTTCCAAGTCTTCCCTCCAACTGCTTAGGTCACCTGACCCTGATTGTCCAATCGGCTGCTTTCTGCTGAGTCTGACCTTTTCAAGTCTTCCCGCCAGCTGCTTGGGTCACCTGACCCCGATTGCCCAATCGGCTGCTTCTGCTGAGCCTGACCTTTTCAAATCTTCCCGCCAGCTGCTTGGGTCACCTGACTCCGATTGCCCAATTGGCTGATTTCTGCTGAGCCTGATCTTTTCAAATCTTCCCGCCAGCTGCTTGGGTCACCTGACCCCGATTGTCCAATCGGCTGCTTTCTGCTGAGTCTGACATTTTCAAATCTTCCCGCCAGCTGCTTGGGTCACCTGACCCCGATTGTCCAATCGGCTGCTTTCTGCTGAGTCTGACATTTTCAAATCTTCCCGCCAGCTGCTTGGGTCACCTGACCCCGATTGTCCAATCGGCTGCTTTCTGCTGAGTCTGACATTTTCAAATCTTCCCGCCAGCTGCTTGGGTCACCTGACTCCGATTGCCCAATCGGCTGCTTTCTGCTGAGTCTGACCTTTTCAAATCTTCCCGCCAGCTGCTTGGGTCACCTGACCCCGATTGCCCAATCAGCTGCTTTCTGCTGAGCCTGACCTTTTCAAATCTTCCCGCCAGCTGCTTGGGTCACCTGACCCCGATTGCCCAATCGGCTGCTTCTGCTGAGCCTGACCTTTTCAAATCTTCCAACCAGCTGCTTGGGTCACCTGACCCCGATTGCCCAATCGGCTGCTTCTGCTGAGCCTGACCTTTTCAAATCTTCCCGCCAGTTGCTTGGGTCACCTGACTCCGATTGCCCAATTGGCTGATTTCTGCTGAGCCTGATCTTTTCAAATCTTCCCGCCAGCTGCTTGGGTCACCTGACCCCGATTGTCCAATCGGCTGCTTTCTGCTGAGTCTGACATTTTCAAATCTTCCCGCCAGCTGCTTGGGTCACCTGACCCCGATTGTCCAATCGGCTGCTTTCTGCTGAGTCTGACATTTTCAAATCTTCCCGCCAGCTGCTTGGGTCACCTGACCCCGATTGTCCAATCGGCTGCTTTCTGCTGAGTCTGACATTTTCAAATCTTCCCGCCAGCTGCTTGTGCCTGGCTAAAAGTCCCTCATGTTTCAGCATCCAGCTCCACGCCCAGCAAAGTATTTCCAGTATCTACCCCTGACATCGCCCCTAAACTTCCCTCCCTTCACTTTGTACAGATGTCCACTGGTGTTTGCTATTCCTGCCCTGGGAAACAGAGGCTGGCACTTGTGGTGAGATGTAATGGCACCACTAGGTGACCAGGGGTCATCCCGGTGACCTTGTCTATAAAGCAGTCCAGAGCTACAGTCTAGCCTCTTCCAGGTTCATCTTGGAGAGAGACAAGACCTCTTAGTGTACATATTAGTTTATTAAAGCTGTCTTATACTTGCACTGCTGGTGTGGTTATTGTCAGTACAGTGGTCCACCATTATCTTGTAGTCTTCCATTCAGTCTCCTCTCATCCTTTTCACTCCAGAGAGAAAAGTCCCAGCTCTGCTAACCTTCCCTCATAAGTCTTGTTTCCTCAATCCAGGCAACATCCTGGTCAGTCTCCTCTGCACCCTCTCCATGGTTTCCACATTTTCCTATAATGAGGTGACCAGAACTGAGCACGATACTCGAAGTGTGGTCTTGCCAGAGATTTGTTGAGCTAAAACATGACTTCTTGACTCCTGACCTCAGTCCCCCTGGCTTACTTAACCCAGCATCTCCCTTAGGCCTTTTTAACCATCCTACTAACCTATACTGTTGTGATCTCAGAGACAGTGTGTGCATGTCGACTGATCTCTGGGACGCGCAGGGACAAGCAACGAGCTGCCGCAAAGGCTCAGCAGGTCAGACAGCACGGAGAGAGATGGTCAGATGGGTGCCCCTCCTTTCACTGAAACCAGGTCTCAGCTGGCTGACCACTTCTCTCCGCGGATGCTGCCCGATTTTCTGAGTCCCCTAACCCCCACCCCTGTTTGCTGAGGGTAGGCTCAGTGGCAGATTTTGTATTTATCGTTTACGTTTCCATGTTAACGCAATGATTTATCTTCCATCACTAGGCTGGCTAATGTTTGAAGAGAAACAACTTCAACAAAGGAGTAAGTTCCAGGGAATTTAGTGTGTGTGGCATCGAGAAACTCAGCAGGAAAGAGCACTGCACGGATGCTGGGCTTATAATGAGTGTGGCCATTCCAGAAGGAGGACATGGTCATAGGTTACCAGATTTATACAGTGCGTTTGCATTTGTTGTTTCTGCAGTACGGTTTAAATATTATAAACAAATATAGATATATTTTGTCAACATGCTGTATGATTTCCTATGGCCATGTCCTCCTTTGTGGAAATTTGGAAATGGCCAAATTATTGCACTTACTTCGCAGGGCTGGTATGTAAATTGGGTGTAACTGGGCGGCACAGGCTCGTGGGCCAGAAGGACCTGTTGCCTTGCTATATCTCTAAATTTTTAAAAATTAAATTAAAAATCAATAACCTTGTAGTAAATATTAAATTGAGACACACTGCACAGTAACAACGCCCAGTCCACGAGGCTGTGCCACCCAAATACCCCGATTAACCTACAAACCCCGTCCGCTTCGAACAGTGGGAGGAAACCGGAGCCCCTCCCGGGGAAAACTCACCCAGATACGGAGAGAGCGTACCAACTCCTCACAGGCAGCTCACAATACTCCAAATTTGGCCTCACCACTTTACCGTAACATTCCAACTCCTGTACTCAGTACTTTGATTTATGAAGGCCAATGTGCCAAAAGCTCTCTTTACAACCCTGTCCACTTGTGACGTCACTTTCAGGGAATTCTGTATCTGTATTCCCAGATCCCTCTGTTCTACCGCTCTCCTCAGTGCCCGTCGATTCACCATGTACGTCCTTTCTTGGTTTGCCCTTCCAAAATGGGAAACCTCACCCTTGTCTGCATTAAGTTTCCTCCTGATAGCCAGGGTTGCTGATGTGTAAAATCCTGAGCTGTTTTTAATCAGTTAACAGGGAGCTGGAGTAATCCGTCCATGGTACCCGATGGCATCCATCAGAGAACCTTCCCCACCCTTGATGCTTCCTGTCAGCCCCCATCATTCAACGCCAGTGAGACTGGCCATTTTTTTTGACATGCAAGATCTCCTTTCAGAGAGGCCAACAAGAACCTGTGCAGGCGCTGGGGTCCAGTGCAGTGCACAAAGCTTGCTGGAGAAACATCAGCAGGTGGGGCAGCATCCAAGGGGAGTAAAAGGCTCTCAACGATTCAAGCCTGGAACACTGAAAGTCAGGCTGACTCCCTAAAAAAAGGAGAGGGAGGTGGAAGTGGAAGAGAAGGGGGAGGAATGCGGACTAACGGGTATGAGGCGGATATGGGTGGGACGGCGAAAGCGAAAGAAGCTGAGAGAGAGCGGGAGAGGGCGGAGGGCAAAAGCGGGTAGCTCTCTGATGGGAGAGGGAGGGGGAGGGGATGGGGAGCTGGAGGTAAGGAGGGAAAGGGATGAGGGAAAGAGAGAGATCAACCGTTAACAGAAATCGGAGAATCGAACTTTCTGGTTGGGGTCTGTCAAGGGTATAGATGTTCCAGGAACTCAGTTCCAGGGCAGGGTTAAACAGGTGAGGACTTTATTCCCTGGAGCATAGAAGAATGAGGGGAGATTTAATAGAGGTATTTAAAAATTATGAAGGAGACAGATAGAGGAAATGTAGATAGGCTTTTTCCACTGAGGGTAGGTGAGATACAAACCAGAGGATGGGGTAAAGGTTTAAGGGGAACATCTTCACACAGAGAGTGGTAGGGGTGTGGAGTGATCTGAAGTGGTGAATGCAGGCTCAATTTTAACATTTAAGAGGAATTTGATCAGGTATGTGGACGGGAGGGGTATATGGGCTGGGTGCATGTCAGTGGATCTGGGCCAATAAAATGGTTTGGCACTGACTTGAAGGGCCGAAGGGGCCTATTTCTGTGCTGCAATGTTCTATGTTGTTCCTCCAATTTGCAGTCGGCCTCAATTTGGCAGGGCTTGAGGTGTCTACCTTTTTATCAATATTGTACCGGGAGCTTGTGGGTTAACTGAGCTCTTGGGCCAGAAGTGCCTGGTACTGGTCTGTATGTCTGAAGTTAAATATTTTCGATTCCTGACGAGGGGCCCGGGCCCGAAATGCTGGTTACCATTTCCTTCCTCTGGATACTGAGCTGAGTTTATATTTTTCACTCAACCTCTCCCCCCAACTAATCCCAGCAGCTACAGATTTATTTTGCAAAAAAACCGCTGAGGGGTGATGGAGGAGAAGGTAGCTCTCTGGTAGGAGAGAGAAGGGAAGGGGGGGGTGAGAAACGGGAGTAAAGGAGACGAGGGGTGAGGAAGCGAGAGAGCGGGGAGGGGAATTAACGGAAATTGGAGGTCCACATTGATGCCATCTGGTTGGAGACTGCAGAGAGGAAATGCAAGATGTTGCTCCCCCCCCCCCCCCCCCAGTATGTGGGTAGTCACAGCCTGTCAGGGCACACGAGGCCATGGACGGACGTGGTGTGTCAATGGGCCGCGGAATTGGTCGGCCACCATCACGGCAGGCAGGCCAAAGGCACTGTCGAAGTTTCTACAGGTGTGTGGTGCAAAGTGGGCTGCATCACAGTCACCAGTCCCACACCCACCCCCCAACCCGAGCGATAAGGTAGCGGATGCAGCCCGGGACATCACAGGTAAAACCCTCCCCACCATCGAGAACATATGCGGAAAGCACTGCTGTCAGAGGGAAGCAGCGATTATTAAAAATCCTCACCACCCAGCACACGTTCTGTTCTCACTGCTGCCATCAGGAAAGAGGTTTGGGGCCACAAGACTCGCCCCACCAGGTTCTGGAATAGTTCCTCCCCCTCCACCATCAGACTCCTCAACGACAAACTCAATCAGGGACTCATTTAAGGACTCCGACTTGTTCACTTTATTGGTTTTTTTTGTTCTCTCTGTATTACACAGTCGGTTTGTTTACATTTGCTATTTGTTTACATGTTTATGCTGTGTACAGTTTATTTTTTTGCTCGACCAATTAGTGTTAATTCTGCCGTGCCTGCAGAAAAAAGGAATCTCAGGGTTGTATGTGATGTCATGTATGTATTCTGACAATAAATCTGAGTAAATAAATACTCGAGGAAACGCTCTCCTATTTCAGTACATTTATTATTTATTTACAGAGAGGCTACTGGACCAACGAGCTGCAGAAGTAGGTATGTTCTGGAATGATCAGAATTTCAATCATAAAGCTTGCACAGAGCAACTGCATGTGACTGCTTTCGATGGTACACCACTAATCAGAACTTTACACTGGATTTCATATAACAAGAAAATAACTTGATTACTGTTCTATCTTCAGAAAATAACATTCATACTTTTTAAACGTTATTCTTTGACAGAAAAAATGCTCCAGAGTGAAACTGCTGAAATACGGACCCGTAAGTTCCAATTTGAAACTGAATTGTCGGTCAAGATTCTTGAAATGCAATGAAGCAGGATGTGTAATGTTACACGAAACTGCCGTAAGGCAGAGAGTCGCCATGGCCATTGCCCGGGGCCCCTTACTGTACAAGAGAAAGAGAAGCAAAAGGGAGTCCCTTCAGAGACGCCGAGTGTCCGTGGATTCTCCTCCAGTACCCCCGCGGCCTCACGGGCCCCTGTTCAATCCATTGGCCACCCGAGCTCCAGATCCAAACCCATTCGCCAAATGTCCAGTAGTTCCCCCCCCCCCCCCGCCCACCCCCCTCCATGGACACACAAGGTGCTGCAGGCGTTGAAATCTGGAACTAAATTAATCCACTGGAGCAACGGTTCTCAACATTTTTCTTTCCACTCACATCCCACTTTAAGTCATCCCTGTGCCGTCGGTGCTCTGTGATTAGTAAGGGATTGCTTAAGGTGGGATGTGGTTCGGAAGAAAAAGTTTGAAAACTGTTTTAATCGTCCCTCGTTGACTCGTTATGTGCACGGTTTCAGAACTCCAAAGGAAATGGGCCAATGACAATTTTTCTCAAGCAACAATTGGGTCTAGAGCAGTGATTCTCAATCTTCCCTTCCCACTCACATCCCACCTTAAGCAATCCCTTACTAATCACAGAGCACCAATGGCCTAGGGATTAGTTAAAGGGGGATGTGAGTGGAGAGAGAAAGGTTGAGATCCACTACGCTGGAGGAACTCAGCGTGTGGTGGGACGGTCCACAGTTCGAGCCAGAACCCCTCATCTGCAACGGGTTCTCGTAAGGGTTCCGACCTGCCACACCCACGACTCCTCACCTTCTGCAGACGCTGTTCAACCCATTGAGTTTCTCCAGCAGATTGCGCTGTCCGTTGCCCAGTATCCCTGCTGTTTCCCCTCCTGTCTGTCCAATTCTTAGAAAGGGTGGACAGCTCGCACCTTGTATCCCCCAGGGCAGTGGTGGCCATGTGTTTAAGTGGAAGGGAAATTTAGAGGAGACACCAGAGGTAGCTTTACACAAAGAGTGGTTGGAGCTTGAAATGCGTGGCCGGGGCAGTGGTGCAGGTTGGTACAATAGGGAAGGGACACTTAAAAGACTCAAATAGGCACAGGGATGTAAGAAAGAAATAGAGGGTTATGGTGTGAGGAGGGGGAGAAGCATTAGATTGTTGTGGAGTTGGTTTACGTCAGTTGGGCCGAAGGGCCTGGATAGTGCCAGAGTGAGCTATGTTCTGTGTTCTAAGCATTGTGTCTCTACATTAAAAAGCACAAACTCACAGAACCATTCCAACACAGCAGGCTGCACAGAAAATTGACCCAGTCTCAGTCCTCATATCTCCATGAACTTTTCCGCCTAGTGACGGCCCAGTGGCCTCCCGAGAGCTTTAGCTGCCTCCGCCCCCCGCTCTGAGGAGGAGGTTTCCGACCAGGGTCAGCACTCTGCATGAGAAAACCTATCCCCACGTCCCCACTCTATCTTTCATCCCCTCCCGCCCTTGAAGGAATGTCTGCTCAATCCTTCAGCCTCCTCGGATGACTTCATAATGGCAGCAGTTCAGTATTCCCTCATTTTGACTTTGATTTAGTCTTTGGAGGTGCGATATTCGAACTAAATAGATCTGTTCTCCCTCAACAGATTGGCAAACTCTTCAGAAGGAGCTGCAAATGGAACGCGGTGAGTTCTGGTCTGAGCAAAGTCACGCCCGCCTGCTGTTACTTGAATTAAACTCTGCCTCCAGTAAGAAACAAGCCAAATGCTGAATATCAGCGAGAAAGAAAATTCGATTCCTCGTTGTTTTTCCCGTCCCAAGACAACTCTTGAATTTCCTTACACCTAAATGCCGTCAGTCAGTAAAATAGATGGAAATGATTAAATTTCCAAAATAGATCGAAATTGATAAATGTCAATACATCAAGATTAATACATTTTGAAAATAGAAATAATGAAGTTTCAAAAATAGATTGAAATGAGCATATAAATAAATGTTCTTGGAGTGGCGGTCAGTGCCACACCGTTACAGTACCAGCAACCGGGACCCGGGTTCGAATCCTGCACTGTCTGTAAGGGGTTTGTACCATCTCCCCGTGTCTGCGTGGGTTTTCGCTTTCCTCCCACTCTTCGAAACGTACCGGGGGTTGTTGGTTGATGGGGTGTACACTGGGTGGCACAGACTCGTGGGACAGAATGGCCTGTTGCTGTCCTGTATGTTTTCTTTTCTTTTATTACAAATTTAAATTTAATATACAAATTTACAGCTTCATTGATATTAATTGATACATTTTTAAAACAGAAATGAATAACTTTCTTAAATAGAGAGGAATTTATGCATTTCTAAAATGGATAGAAGTTTATATATTTCTAAAAATAGATATAAATTAACAGTTCCATTATCAGAAATTAATAATTTTTTGAATAGAAATTAATATGGATCTGAGCCAGCTGGAAAAATGGCAGATTAAACTTAATGTAGACAAGTGAGGTATTGCATTTTGAAAGGACAAACTAGGTAAGGACGTAGATGGTGAATGGTCGGGCTCTGAGGAGTGCAGTAGAACAGAGGGATCTGGGAATACAGATCCATAATTCCCTGAAAGTGGCATCACAGGTGGGCAGGGCTGTAAAGAGAGCTTTTGGCTCATTAGTCTTCATAAATCACAGTATTGAGTCCAGGACTTGGGATGTTAGGATGAAGGTGAGACCAAATGTGCAATAATTGTGTGCAGTTTTGGTCACCACACTACAAGAAAGATATTCAATGAGATTAAAAGAGGGCAGAGAAGATTTACTAGGATGTTGCCTGGACTTCAGGACCTGAGTTACAGGGAAAGGTTAAAGAGGTCAGGACTTTATTCCCTGAAGCGCAGAAGAATGAGGGGAGATTTGATTGAGGTATTTAAAATTATGAAGGGGACAGACAGAGTGAATGTCGATCGGCTTTTCCACTGATGGTAGGTGAGATACAAACCAGAGGACATGGGTTAAGGGTGAAAGGGGAAAAGTTTAGGGGGAACATGAGGGGGAACAGAGAGTGGTGGGAGTGGAACGAGCTGCCAGCTGAGGTGGTGAATGCGGGCTCATTTTTAACACTTAAGAGGAATTTGGACAGGTTCATAGATGGGAGGTTTATGAAGGGCTATGGACTGGGTGCAGATCAGTGGGACTAGGCAAAAAAATGATTCGGTACAAACCAGAAGGGCCAAAGGGTCTGATTCTCTGCTGTAATGTTCAAAAGTTCTAATAAACCTGAGAAATTAATGCATTTCTAAAATAGACAGAAATTAATAAATTTCCATGGATAGAACTGGCTTAAGAGGGAAGTATTTTTATTGTCCTCTGGTTATTTTTTCATTGAATCTCTACATGGGAGAACTGAAAAATAAATCTTTCCAACAATAACAGTTGATCACATTTTTGCTGATTTGAAATTTAAGACCCACTTTCGGTGCTTTTAGTCTCAATGTGTCTGTGGGTTTTCAGCTGAAAGTCTCGTCTGTTTGTTCACAGAGAAGCTACGAAGAGACCAAGAATACCTTGAGGAGATAAGTAAGTCCAGAAAACATGCAACATATCGGTGATTTACTCTTAAATATAATGGTTTTGTGACAACTTGGTGGGGCGGCTAGCGAATACTCTGTTACAGCGCCAGCGACCCGGGTTCGATTGTACATCCTCCATCTGTAAGTGTATGTATGAGTGTGTGTGTGTGTGTGTGTGTGTGTGTTGTGTGTATATGTGTGGATGTACATTTGTGTGTGTGTGTGTGTGTGTGTGTGTGTGTGTGTGTGTGTGTGTGTGTGTGTGCGTGCGTAAGTGTGCATGTGCATGTGCTTGTGTGAGAGTGTGTGTGTGTGTGTGTGTGTGTGTGTGAGTGTGTGTATGAGTGCGCGTGCTTGTGCATGTGTGTGCGTGCGTGGGTGAGTGTGTCTGTGTATAGGTGTGCATGTGTGTGCATGTGTGAGTGTGAGTGTGTATGTGTGTGTGAGTGTGTGTTGGTGTGAGTGTGTCTGTGTGTGGGTTTCCTCCAGGCGCTCCGGTTTCCACCCACCTTGCAGAAAAGTGCAGGGTTGGTAGGTTCCTTGCTAACGTGGGTGTAATTGGGTGGTGCGGGTGTGTGGGTCGGAAGGGACTGTTACCGTGCTTGTGCAGCTAAATTAAAACCCTGAGGAGGAAACTATTGTGGCTCGGTAAGCGATCTGCTGGAGGGAAAGTGCTGGTCGAGCAGCAACTGTGGAGGAGAAAGAATAGCCGAGGTTTCAAGCTGAAACCATCATTCGAGACTTTTGGCCCGAATCCTCGGCCATTTTCTTTTACGCATCCCCCCCCACCCCACTCCAGACCTTGACCGGCCAAGCTCCCCCAATAACCACGCACATGGGTCACTCTCAGGCTGAAATCATTCTTCAAGCACGTTCAGGAATTTTTTCCCTCACGGTTGCTTCCCAGTTTAATCAGCCCAAGATAAATGACCAGAATCCAAGTGACACTTGGAACAAAATGCCTCCTTAATTACCGCTTCAGCGTGACTGGGCCGTAGGTTCGATAAGATAGAGGAAGGAAGGCTGTTTCCATTGGAGGATGAGATTTTACAGGGCACGAGTGAGACCTCGCTTGGAGAATTGTGAACAGCTCTGAGCTCCTTGTTTAAGAAAGGATGTTGGAGGAGGTTCACAAGGATGATTTATGAGTGAAAAGGTTATCATACGATGAATTTTTTTGACATTTTGTTTTTGTTTGAGGGCTATTAGCCTGTCCTCATTAGAATTTATTATGAGGGAGGAATTGCATTCAAACATTTCGAATGTTAAAACCAGTGGGCAGAGTAGATGTTTCCCGGGGTGGAAGAGTCCAGGATGAAAGGGAACAATTTCAGGACTGAAGGGCATCCGCATAGAACAGAGAATTTCTTCAGCTATAGAGGGTGGTGATTCTGTGGAATATGTTGCCACAGGCAGATGTGGAGACCGGGACATTGGGTGTATTTAAGGCAGAGATCGGTAGGTTCTTGATCAGCCAGGGCATCAAAGGAAACAGTGGGGCCGAGCGGGGAAATGGATCAGCTCATGATTAGATGGCAGGGCAGAGTCAACGGGCTATTTCTGATCATATGTTTTACAGTCTTGCGGTCTTATAAGGGACACAGCCTCAAGATTTAGGGGAGAAAAGTTTGGACGAAGATGAGGAGGAACTGCTTCTCCCAGAGAGCAGTGAATCTGTGCAATTCTCTGCAGTGAATGCTGCCTTGTTTAGCATATTTAAGACCCAATTAGATGGGAATTAAGGGTTATGGGGGAAAGGCAGAAAGATGGAGCTGAGTCCGCGGCCAGATCAGCCATGATCATGTTGTCTGGCAGAGCAGGCTGGACCGACCGGAATCTGCTCCTAGCTCCTACCCTCCTACCTTCGAACACCCCATTGGCATGGATGATACTTGGGTGCAACTAAAGAAGCCATTGTAGGAACCATAGATTCCTCCACGGATTAGACAAGGACAGGCAGAAGCAGCAGCCGATTGGGCAGGAGGGTGGATGAAGGGGCCAACGATTGGGCAGGAGGGTGGATGAAGGGGCCAACGATTGGGCAGGAGGGTGGATGAAGGGGCCAACGATTGGGCAGGAGGGTGGTTGAAGGAGCCAATGATTGGGCAGGAGGGTGGTTGAAGGAGCCAATGATTGGGCAGGAGGGTGGTTGAAGGGGCCAATGATTGGGCAGGAGGGTGGTTGAAGGAGCCAATGATTGGGCAGGAGGGTGGTTGAAGGAGCCAATGATTGGGCAGGAGGGTGGTTGAAAGAGCCAATTACTGGGCAGGAGGGTGGTTGAAGGAGCCAACGATTGGGCAGGAGGGTGGTTGAAGGAGCCAACGATTGGGCAGGAGATCATCTTATTATCAGTGAATAACTTGGCCTTAAGATTAATTTTGAAAAACCAACACTCAGTTCAAACCAAGATCATGTCCCAAACATTATGCCAGGGAACCTTGACCACGAAATTATTGGAAAAGCTGCCTACAATTTTCCCTGTCATAGAACCATACAACATTATAGCACAGAAGCAGGTCCTTCAGCCCATCTAGTCTCTGCCGAACTATTATTCTGCCTCGTCCCACTGCCCTGCACGCACTCCATAGCCCTCCATACCCTTCACATTCATGTTCCTGTCCAAATTCTTTTTAAATGTTAAATTTGAACCCACCTTCATCACTTCAGCTGGCAGCTCGTTCCATACCCTCACCACTCTCTGTGTGAAGAGGTTCTCCCTCATATTCCCCCTAAACTTTCCTCCTGTCACCCTTAACCCATGTCCTCTGGTTTGTATTTCACCTACCCTCAGTGGAAAAAGCCAAAAATCTCCAGGCAACATTCTTGTAAATCATCTCTGCCTCTTTCAATCTTATTGATATCTTTCCAGTAGTTAGGTGACCAAAACTGCACACAAGACTCCAGATTTGGTCTCACCAATGTCTTATTCAACATTACCATAACATCCCAACTCCTGGACTCAATACTTTGATTTATGAAGGCCAAGATGCCAAAAGCTCTCTTTCCAACCCTGTGACGCCACTTTCAGGGAATTCTGTATCTGTATTCCCAGATCCCTCTGTTCTACCCCACTCCTCAGTGCCCGACCACTCACCGTGTACGTCCTTTCCTGGTTTGTCCTTCCAAAATTCAAAACCTCCCACTTGTCTGCATTAAGTTCCATCTGCTATTTTGCAGCCCATTTTCCCAGCTGTTCCAGATTCCTCTGCAAGCTTCGAAAGCCTCCCTCGCGGTCCTTGTGTCTGCCGAAGATTTGAAATGAGGGAAAGTTGTGGGCAGGGTGCTTGTAATCTGCAGTTGAATCCTTCAAAAAAAGCAGCTTACCTGAAGTAACCATGGATAGCGTCAGGCCGAAAACCGCACGCATCGTGTGCTTTATATGCCATGAAGTATTGGTGAGACTCATTGAGATAAACCTCTGCTGTTTATCCACAGAGAGAGAACAAGAGGAGTTGGAGGCCTTTGAGGAAAACGGTAATATTGATGACGGACAAACGAGAACAATATTTAAACATGCCAACAAATCTACGTCAGCATGATTTCATTCTTCACGTTGCCTCTGTTTACTTCCTGGTGTAGAGGAGGTTCAGCAGGTTGATTCCACAGATGAAGGAGTTAACTCTATGAGGGGAGAATGTAGGAGAATGATGGGGGTGGGGGGGGAGGGGGTCTCATTGAAACATTTCGAAAGCATGAGCAGAGTAGGTTGTTTCCCGTGACGGGAGAGTCCAGGGCAAGAGGGCACAACTTCCGGATTGAAGGGCGTCTGCTGAGAACAGAGGCGCGGAGAAATTTCTTCAGCCCAAGGGCGGTGAGTCTGTGGAATGTGTGGCCCCAGGCGGTTGTGGAGGCCGGGTCGTTGGGTGGATTTAAGGCAGAGATTGGTGAGCCAGGGCATCAAAGGTTATGGGGAAAAGACCGGGCAGTGCGGCTGAGTGGGAAAAATGGATCGACTCATGATTGAACGGTGGGGCAGACTCGATGGGCTGAATACCCTATTTCTCCTCCTATGTCTTATGGAGAATGAGTTGCCTGGGACTGCACTCGCTGGAATTCAGAAGAATGAGAGGAACATAAAATTCTGAGAGGAACAGATAAGTTAGAGACAGGAAAGTTGTTCAAACTGATAGGTGAGAAGTCAGGGGCGTAGCCTCAAGATTCAGGTAAGCTGATTTAGGACGGAGATGAGGAAGAACTGCTTCTCCCAGAGAGCGGTGGAATTCTCTGCCCAAGGAAGCAGTAGAGGCTGCCTCGTTACATGTATTTAAGGCACAGTTTGACAGATTTTATGGGGTATTAAGGGATATGGGGATGAGGCAGGTAGGTGGGACTGAGTTCATGAATGATGGAGCGGGCTCGACGGGCCAAGTGGGCGACTCTTGCCCCTGTTTCTTAGGTCCTTATGTATTCTTGAGTTGGAAAGACATTGAACATATAACTGTACAGGAACAGGCCCTTCGGCCCACATTTCACGTGTCTCCCCACTATTGTTTCTGTTCCCACCGCTACTCCTGTTCCAGGCACCCACCACTCTCTGTGGAATAAGTATCTCCCTTAAACCCCACCCCCCCCCACCTCACCTTAAACGTGTCCTCTCGTGTGAGGCTCTTTTACACTGGGGAAAAAATTCTGACTAACCATCCTATCTTGTGATCTGACAAGTTTCACTGCCCGTTCCTTTATCATTGCTGGGTGTAAGTGTAGAATTCCCCAAAGGTCCACTGCGGTTCATGAAGTGATTTCTCAGGGTCAGTCCAAGTGGGCAGTAACTGTTGGCGAGAAATGGAGAAACTCAGCGGGAGATGTAGGGTGTACAACCTTATTGGCACAGTTCCCGTAGTGGTGAGTGCAATGCCTTTACAGCGCCAGCGATCGGGACCGTGGTTCGAAATGTGCGCTGTCTGTAAGGAGTTTGTACATTATTCCTGTATCTCCGTAGGTTTTCCCGGGGGCTCTGCTTTCTTCCCACCTTTAAAAACATACGAGGGCGCCAGGTTAATTGTGTGTAATTGGGCGGCACGGGCTCGTAGGCCAGAAGGGCCTGTTACCGTGCCGGGTGTCTAAATTTAAATTGCTAACATTACTGCTGTCTCTGCTTCCCACCCCTCGTTCCGGGCATCCACTCTTCTCTGTGGGAAAAACGAACTTGCCCCACCCATCTCCCATAAACTCCCCTCTCCTCCTCCAATGGGCTGATGGGACCATTAGCAAAGCAAACTGTGGCAGTACAGTTTGCATAGCGGTTAGCGCGACACTATTACAGCACCAGCGACCTGGGGTTCACACCCCACGCTGTCCGCAAGGAGCTTGTACGTTCTCCCCGTGTCTCCCTTCCCACCCACATGCCACCTTAAGCAATCCCTTACACTTCGCAGAGCACCAGTGGCACAGGGATTACTTAAAGAGGGGATGTGAGTGGGAAGATAATGGTTGAGAACCATTGCTTTAGATCCCCAACACTGCTCTCATCCCACCCTTCAAAAAACGTACCATACCAGGGGTTGTAGGTGAATTGGGCAGTGCGGGCTCATACGCCAAAATGGCCTGTTCTGCTGCTGTAGGTCTAAACAATAAGATTTAATTTAAAATGTATTGGCATTAAGAAACATAACATAACAATTACAGCACGGAAACAGGCCATTAGGCCCTTCTAGTCCGCACCGAACCAAACACCCCTTTCTAGTCCCACCTCCCTGCACAATGCCCATAACCCTCCATTTTCTTCTCATCCATATACCTGTCCAACCTTTTCTTAAATAATACAATTGACTCCGCCGCCACTAGTTCTCCCGGAAGATGATTCCACACAGCTACCACTCTCTGAGTAAAGAAGTTCCCCCTCATGTTACCTCTAAACCTCTGCCCCTTAATTCTTAACTCATGTCCTCTTCTTTTAATCTTTCCTCCTCTTAACGGAAATAGTCTATCCACATCCACTCTGTCTATCCCTTTCATAATCTTAAATACTTCTATCAAATCCCCTCTCAACCTTCTACGCTCCAAAGAATAAAGACCTAATCTGTCCAATCTCTCCCTATACTCTAGATGCTGTTGTTTACAGTAGATAAAAATAACTTTTGAGTTTGGAGAAAATGACATATAATATTGAAGAGATCAAGGAAGAATTTGACTAGATCTGGGGCCCATTCGTGAACAATGTTCATCATTTAGGCAGGATGTTCTGGGGGCTTTACCATCCCAAGAACCCAGACTCGGTTTATTTACAGGTGACCGGATTTAGTGGGAAGGGTTAGATTAGAATGGAGGGGGGGGCGGCTTTTTCTTCCTTTTGTGCTTTTGTTCTACAACTAGAAGAGATCAATCTATTTAGACAGTGTGAAAACATGAGGTGAAAGTCTCATTAGGATATTTCACTGGATTTGAGAATTATATAAGAAAATGTAGAATTGACATATGACTCAAATTCTGTATTGTGTTATATAATTAATTAATAGCTAAACGCTATTAATTAACATTTCTCGCTATCAAATTAATAAAAATATTTTTAAAAATAAAACTAGGAGGTTGGGGTAGTGAGTTTGGGAGATGATACATACTTGAGGAAGGATGGACTGGCCTTGGAGGCGGTCCAGAGGAGGTTCACCAGGCTGGTCCCGGAGATGAGGGGGTTGACCTACGAGGAGCGACTCAGTCGCCTGGGATTAGACCCACTCGAATTCAGAAGAATGAGAGGGGATCTTATATAAAATTATGAAAGGGATAGGTCAGATAGAGGCAGGAAAATTGTTTTCACTGGTTGGTGAGACCAGAACGAGGGGACAGAGCCTCAAGATTCAGAGGAGTAGATGAAGACGGAGATGAGGAAAAATTGGATTTTTTTCCCAGAGATTCGTGAATCTGTGGGATTCTCTGCCCAGAGATGCGGTTGAGGCAACTTCATTAAACATAGTTAAGGTTCAGTTAGATAGATTTTTACATTAGAAAAAAGAAATTCAGGGATATGGGGAAAAGGCAGGTGGGTGGAGTTGAGTCAATGATTAGGTCAAGCATGATCTCATTGAATGGCGGAGCAGGCTTGACAGACCAGACGGCCGACTCCTGCTCCTGTTTCTTATGTTCTTGCATAAATTCGTGGGGTTACAGATATGGGCAGAGAAATGGCAGTTGCAGTTTAATCCGGACGTGTGAGGGGTTGCACTTCAGCTGGTCAAATGTGTGGTCCTAATTTATCTATTTATTTAAAAAGTCAGGTGTGTATTTATTCATTTATTTAAATTGTAAGGGGAAGGGTTTGATGGTGTAAATTTAAAGTTAAAGTAGTTAATTTAATTTTAAGTTAAAATTTAAAAGGGGAGGGGGCTAGTGCGCAGGCGTGTGGTGACTTCAGCAGGGGAGGGAGTTTTAAAGACAAAGAAAACCTTACCTCAGTTGAGGTCCAGTTGGCAAGGAGCGAGGAGGCGGGAGCGTGCTGTGCTGAACGGACGTGAGTAGAGTGGTCATTTAGTCTTAATTAAGAGTTAATAATTTAGGTGGGGATTGCTGTTCAGTGCAGAGACAGTAATTGAACAGGGAGTGCAGGTGGGAGTAATTAAAGGAAACTGGTTAGGATTGGACAGTGCTAGTGGTCACATTGGGTAGCATATTAAAGTAAAGGAAAGGTTTTTGGGAGCGGCAGCGAGTAAGCGGCCCAAGCGAGTGAGTGGGAGCACAGGTTGAGGACGAGTCACTGCACATTAAGGTAAGATAGTCTTTATTACTACTTCATTGGGGTAAAGGATGAGTGTTAGGGCTGTGTGTTGTTGGGAGTGCCAGATGTGGGAGGTCTTGGAGTCTTCCAGACTCCCGGATGTCCATATCTGCACTAGGTGTGTCGAGCTGCAGATTCTTAGGGACCGTGTTAGGGAACTAGAGCTGCAGCTCGATGACCTCAGGCTGGTTAGGGAAACAGAGGAAGTCATAGACAGGAGTTACAGCCAGGTGGTCACGCCAGGGCCACGGGAGGAGGAAAGGTGGGTAACAGTTAGGAGAGGGACAGAAAAATGTAAGGTGCCAGAGAGGAGCCCTATGACTGTAACCCTCAGCAATAAGTACGCCTCTTTGAGTACTGTTGAGGAGGACATCAAAGTTGGGGGGAGCAGCAGTGGCTGTGCCTCTGGCACGGGGTCAGCCCCTGTAGCTCAGAAAGGTAGGGAAAGGAAGAGGAGGGCAATAGTGGTAGGGGACTCCATAGATAAGAGGACAGATAGGGGATTCTGTGGACGCAGCAAGGAGAACCGGATGGTGGTTTGCCTCCCTGGTGCCAGGGTCCGAGATGTTGCTGCTCGTGTCCCGGATATCCTAAAGTGGGAGGGACAGGAGCCAGAGGTTGTGGTACATGTAGGTGCCAATGACATAGGGAGGAATAGAGAAGAGGTCCTAAAAGGTGAGTTCAGGCAGTTAGGTAGGGAGTTAAAAAGGACCACAAAGGGGGTAATCTCTGGATTACTCCCTGTGCCATGTGACAGTGAGAATAGAAATAGAATGAGGTGGAGGATTAACACGTGGCTGAAGGGGTGGAGTAAGGGGCAGGGTTTCAAGTTTCTGGATCGCTGGAACCTTTTTTGGGGAAGATGTGACCTGTACAGTAAGGATGGGTTATACTTAAATCCCAGGGGGACCAGAATCCTGGCAGGGGTATTTGCTAGGGCTACTCAGGATCCTTTAAACTAGAATGGTTGGGGGGAGGGAGCAAAATAGTACAGAGCAGTAAGGAGAAGGTTAGAATGCAAACAAAGAAAGTTTGTAGTAAGTATTTGAATATGGATGGGCAGGTGATAGAGAAGGGAAATGCTCTGGAAGAAGATGAAGGGCAATTGGCAGGAAAAGGAAATAATGTTGTTATTAAAGATGAGGGAAAACAGGGATTAAGAATTGGGAAATCTCTGAAATTCATATATTTTAATGCCAGGAGTACTGTAAAAAAGGTGGATGAGCTGAAGGTGTGGATTGATACTTGGAAGTATGATGTGGTAGCGATTAGTGAGACATGGTTGCAGGAGGGATGTGATTGGCAACTGAATATCCCTGGGTTTTGTTGCTTTAAGTGTGATAGAGTCGGAGGGGCAAGAGGAGGTGGGGTTGCATTGCTTGTCAGGGAGAATATTACAGCGGTGCCTAGGAAGGATAGATTAGAGGGTTCGTCCACGGAGGCTATTTGGGTGGAACTGAGGAGTGGGAAAGGAGAGGTTACACTTGTAGGGGTGTATTATAGACCACCTGGAGGGGACCGAGACCTAGAGGAGCAAATCTGTAGGGAGATAGTGGATATTTGTGATAAGCACAGGGTTGTAATTATGGGAGATTTTAATTTTCCACATATAGATTGGGAAACACATTCTGTGAAAGGGCTGGATGGGTTAGAGTTTGTGAAATGTGTACAAGATAGTTTTTTACAACAATATGTAGAGGGGCCAACCAGAGAAGGAGCAGTGTTAGATCTACTGTTGGCAAATGGGATGGGTCAACTGACGGAGGTTAGTGTTGGCGAGTACTTCGGGTTCAGTGATCATAATGCCATCAGCTTCAATGTCATTATGGAAAGAGAGAAGTCAGGGCCAAGGGTTGAGGTTTTTGATTGGGGAAAAGCTAGATTTGAGGAGATGCGAAAGGACTTGCAGGGTGTGCATTGGGACAAATTGTTTTATGGGCAGGATGTAGTAGAGAGATGGAAGTCTTTTAAAGATCAGATTTTGAGAGTGCAAAAACTTTATGTTCCTGTTAGGTTAAAAGGAGGGGAAAAAGGTTTGAGAGAGCCGTGGTTTTCAAGGAATATTGGAAACTTGGTTCAAAGAAAAAGGGAGGCGTACGTTAGGTATAAGGAGCATGGAATTAAGGAGATGTTTGAAAGATACATTGAATGTAAGAGGAATCTTAAGAGAGGAATTAGAAAAGCTAAAAGAAGGTACGAGGAGACTATAGCAAGCAGGGTGAAAATTAATCCAAAAGGGTTCTACAAATATGTTAATGGTAAAAGGAAAGTGAGAGACAAAATTGGTCCCTTAGAGAATCAGAGCGGAAAACTGTGTGTGGAGCCTAGAGAAATGGGGGAGATATTGAACAGTTTCTTTTCTTCGGTATTCACCAAGGAGAAGGATATTGGGATATGTGAGATTAAAAAAAGCAAATTGGGTAAATATGGAGAATATAGTGATTACGAAAGATGTAGGGTTCAAGGAGGAAGCCTGGCAATTATCGGCCTGTGAGTTTGACGTCTGTGGTAGGTAAATCAATGGAGAAAGTACTTAGAGATAGTACTTATAAATATCTGGATAGACAGAGTCTGATCAGGAGCACTCAACACGGATTCGTGGACAGAAGGTCCTGTTTGACCAATCTGATTGAATTTTTTGAAGAGGTGACTAGGAATGTGGATGAGGGTAGCACGGTGGATGTTGTCTATATGGACTTCAGTAAGACCTTCGATAAGGTACCACATGGAAGGTTAGTTAGGAAGGTGCAGTCTTTAGGTATAAATTTTGAGATGGTCAAATGGATTGAACATTGGCTGAAAGGGAGAGGCCAGAGAGTGGTAGTGGATAATTGTCTGTCAGGTTGGAGGCCGGTGACCAGTGGTGTGCCTCAGGGATCTGTATTGGGCCCATTGTTGTTCGTTATATACATTAATGATCTAGATGATGGGGTGGTGAATTGGATTAGTAAATATGCAGACGATACTAAGATAGGCGGAATAGTGGATAATGAAGAAGGTTTTCAAGGATTGCAGAGGGATTTGGGCTGCTTAGAAAAGTGGGCTGAAAAATGGCAGATGGAATTTAATGCTGATAAGTGTGAGGTGCTTCATTTTGGTCAGAAGAATCAGAACAGGACATACGTAGTAAATGGGAGAGCATTGAGGAATATAGAAGAGCAGAAAGATTTAGGAGTAACGGTACATCGTTCCCTGAAGGTAGAAACTCACGTGAATAGGGTGGTGAAGAAGGCTTTTAGTATGCTGGCCTTTATCAATCATTGCATGGAATATAGGAGTTGGGAGGTGATGTTGAGATTGTATAGGACGTTGGTGCGGCCTAATTTGGAGTTCTGTGTGCAGTTCTGGTCGCCTAATTATAGGAAGGATATAAACAGAGTGGAGACAGTGCAGAGAAGATTTACCAGAATGTTACCTGGGTTTAAGCATCTAGAGTACAGGGAGAGATTGGGCAAATTAGGTCTTTATTCTTTGGAGCGTAGAAGGTTGAGAGGGGATTTGATAGAGGTATTTAAGATTATGAAAGGGATAGACAGAGTAGATGTGGATAGACTATTTCCGTTAAGAGTAGGAGAGATTGAAACAAGAGTTAAGGGGGAGAGGTTTAGAGGTAACATGAGGGGGATCTTCTTTACTCAGGTGTGGAACGAGCTTCTGGGAGAAATAGTGGCGGCGGAGTCAATTTTATTATTTAAGAAAAAGCTGGATAGGTACATGGATGAGAAGAAGGTGGAGGGTTATGGTCATTGTGCAGGGAGGTGGTACTAGAGAAGGGTGTTTGGTTCGGTGCGGACTAGAAGGGCCTAATGGCCTGTTTCCGTGCTGTAATTGTTATGTTATGTTATGTAATGAATGTGTACAGTTAGTGACAGGGCTCTTAAACGCATTGATGCGCAGAGGGATCGGGGGGAGGGGGTTGTTCCTAGACCCTTGAAAATGGTCACGCAAGTAAATCGGGCCGGTGAAGCAGACGTATGGTATGCTTGGCTTCATTCGATGAGGCATTGAGTACAAACATAAGGCAGTCATGTGGCAGCTGTACATCTGGACCAGATACTGAAGTCCAAATTGGAAACCACCCATAATTTTATACCAATTACATTTATTTTACTCATTCGTTTTAGCTGAAAAAAAAGATCATGACTTTAAAGCCGAAACTACTAGGTTCTTGATGAAACGGGGCATCAAAGGTTATGAGGAGAAAGCAGGGCAGTGGAGCTGTGGGGGAAATGGATCAACTCATGATTAAATGGCAGGGCAGACTTGATGGGCTGAATAGTCTGTTTCTGCTCCTATGCCTTATGGTATAACAAAAAAAAATACCCATTCAGCTCAATAGACAATTATCTTTAAAATTTCAAAGCACCAGGATCAGAATCAGGTTTATGGCGATGAACATGTTGTTTTGTGGCAGCAGGACTGCGTGGAACAAGGTGCAAAATCATTATAAATTACAATTCCGTAAATGCAAGATTTTAAAAAACGAAATGACCCGTGCAAAAAAAAAATAGGGAAAAAGTGAGGAGTGTCCATAGGTTGATTGTCCATTCAGAAATGTAGAATTAAGATTTGTAAACTATTTCTGCTCTTTGTTCACAGAGAGGGAAATGATGGAACTGCAAGAATTTGAAGATAGAGGTAAGTCGTGCATGAATCAGATTCAACGTGTAAATTGAAAGTGTGGAATTTAAGTTTTGGTGAGGGATGAGAGCAGTGTTGGGGATCTAAAGCAGTGCTTCTCAACCATTATCTTCCCACTCACATCCCCTCTTTAAGTAATCCCTGTGCCACCGGTGCTCTGTGAAGTGTGAGGGATTGCTTAAGGTGGCATGTGGGTGGGAAGGGAAGCTTGAGAATCTCTGCTCTAGACCCAATTGTTCCTGAAATATTTTGCTTGAGAAAAATGGTCATTGCCCCATTTCCTTTGGAGTTATGAAACCATGCACATAACGAGTCAATGAGGGACGATTAAAACAGGGGTTTTCAGACTTTTTCGTTCAATCCACATCCCACCGTAAGTAATCCCTGTGCCATAGGTGCTCTGTGATTAGTAAGGGATTACTTAAAGTGGTATGTGAAAGTGGGGGGAAAAAAGGTTTGAAAACCCCTGTTTTAATCGTCCCTCATTGACTCGTTATGTGCATGGTTTCATAGCTCCAATGGAAATGGGCCAATGACAATTTTTCTCAAGCAAAATATATCAGTAACAATTGGGTCTGGACCAGTGATTCTCAACCTTCCCTTTCCACCCACATCCCACCTTAAGTAATCCCTATGCCATCGGTGCTCTGTGATGAGTAAAGGTGGGATGTGGGTGGGAAGGGAAGGTTGAGAATCACTCATAATGCTGATAGCTGTTTGAGTTTAAATACTTAAAAGAAAAGGTTTGAAAACCACTGATCTAAAGCCTTCGCATGGACAACCCTCCCCTCCATAGATCCCATCTTTAATTTTTTTTAAATTTAGACATACACCTCGGTAACAGGCCATTCCGGTACATGAGTCTGTGTCACCCAATTTACACCCAACTAACCTACAACCCCTGGTATCTATCGAATGGTGGGAGGAAACTGGAGCCCCCAGGGAAAACCCACACAGATACGGGGAGAATGTACAAACAGTCAGTGTGGGATTCGAACCCCAGTCCCGATTGCTGGCGCTCTAAAGGTGTTACACTAACTGCTATGCCAACCATGCCATCCTTAATGCTTCGGAAAAGCAGCCAATAGATTAAAAGGCCCATGCCAACCCAGCCACACCACATCCCCAATGTTCCTTAAATATTAAAATTGAGCCCGCATTCACCACTTCAGCTGGCAGCTCGTTCCACACTCCCACCACTCCCTGGGTGAAGAAGTTCTCCTGAAAGTTCCCTCTAAATTTTTCCCCTTTCACCCTTAACCCATGACCTCTGGTTTGTATCTCACCCACCCTCAGTGGAAAAAGCCGATCTACATTTACTCGGTCTGTCCCCCTCATAATTTTAAATACCTCTATTAAATCTCCCCTCATTCATCTGCGCTCCAGGGAATAAATCTGTTAAATCTTTCCCTGTTACTCATTTCCTGAAGTCCGGGCAAGATCTTTGTAAATCTTTTCTGCAGTCTATCAATCTTATTGATATCCTTCCTGTAGTTAGGTGACCAAAACTGCCCTCAGTGCTCCAGATTGTTCTCACCTTCACCGTTACATCCCAACTCCTGTACTCAATACTTTGATATATGAAGGCCAATGTGCCAAAAGCTCCCTTTACAACTCTGCCCACCTGTGACGCCACTTTCAGGGAATTATGTATCTGTATTCCCAGATCCCTCTGTTCTACCCCATTCCTCAGTGCCCGACCATTCACCATGTATGTCCTATCTTGGTTTGTCCTTCCAATATGCAACAACTCACACTTGTCCAAATTAAATTCCATCTGCCATTTTGTAGCCTATTTTAACAGCTGGTCCAGATCCTTCTGCGAGGTTTGAAAACCTTCCTCACTGTTCACAACGCCTTCAATCTCGAGACGTTTATGTTTTATGTTACAGGTGCTCCCCGAATTGCAACCTATGTGACTTACGTCCATCCACACATACACGGTTTAAGTTGTAACAGAGATTCAGGCCATGTAAGAGCTAAAATGCACCTGCTAACCTTGTTAGTTGATGTCCCAGGGTCCTTAGACTGGGCGTGGCCATCTTGATTCCTGTGCGCATGCACGAGTCTTCGGTTCGCGCATGCACGGTGGGTACACATTGCATGGACGAGAGTTAAGGGCACAAATTCAATATCATCAGGGTGCTTAACTCACGCATGCACCAACTGGAGATACACGCATGCACAAAGGAATCAAGATGGCCATGCCCAGCCTTTGGATCCTGGGACCCCAGGACACTGACTAACAATGTAAGTTTGGACCAGAATGTGGAAAGATTCGCCAAGGTTGATCGATAAATTCACAAAGCTTTGAGATGTTATCATCAAATCTACGATGAAGAAAAGATTTGATTAAAAAGTTTGCTTTAAGTCTTTGGTTCTCCATCCGTGCAGGCAAAATTCTGACGTGCCCATTCCGAGATACAACCAAACCTTCGGCCCCCATTACGGTCATAAGTCAGGGACTACCTGCATATCACAATATATAACTGCAGAGTGTATGTGAAATCAGCAAGATCTTATGAGGTTTCCACCTCTTTTATTTTTTTAACAGAGAGAGAAATAGCAGAGTTGGAAGAATTTGAACAACAGGGTAAGTCATGATTACTGTGTGGAATGGGCTTCTGGGAAAGGTGGTGGAGGCAGGGTCAATTTTGTAATTTAAGAAAGAGTTGGATAAGTATATGGATGGGAGGGGGATGGAGGGATATGGGCAGAGTGCTGGTAAGTGGGATTAGAGGAGGGTACTTGGATCAATGCAGACTAGAAGGGCCAAATTGGCCTGTTTCCATGCTGTAATTGTTATATGATTATATAATCTATTACTCGATGGGTAAAAGAACAACTGCTTTGGTGACGTGACGAAACCCAGACTGCTGACCGCAACAAATATAGTTTAAGAGAATGTTTCTCGAGTCACAATATAGCTCTGGTCAGATTTGATGTCTTGATTTCGGCCCCACATTGTTAAGCATGGTCAAGTCCATCAGACCGAGCTTAACACAGTCTTCTGGGAGCCAGAAACCTTCATCGAAACTGAGAGGGGGGGGGGAAGTATGGAGAAGATGTCCATTACCCAACCGGCATTATATCTTTGATGCCCTGGCTAATCAAGCACCTGTCCATCTCTGCCCTAAATCCACCCAATGACCCGGCCTCCACAATCGTCTGTGGCAACACATTCCACAGATTCACCACCCTCTAGCTGAAGAATTTCCTCTGCATCTCTGTTCTAAGTGGACAGACTTCATTCCTGAAGTTGTGCCCTCTTGTCAACAGGAAACAACCGTGCCCCTCCTGATTTTTTAAACGTCTATAATGTCACCCCCTCAGCCTCCTACACCAGGGAATAAAGACCCAGCCTCTCCCTATAACTCAAGCCCTCCAATCCCGGTCAATCTCTTCTGCACCCCTCCCTTCCACGCACAAACATGTTGGACGATGCTTTGGGATTTCAATCACATCCATCTCCATTGAACATTGGTGATAAGGTGAGGGACATTAGCAATTCCCCTCTGTGTACAAGAAACACCTTTTGTCTGTGGGTCCATGCTCCTTCCCCCTGGCCTTTCTTCCCTTCTCTCCCAGCCTTTTAATTCCAGCTCCAGCCTGCTTTTTTACTCACACCCTGAGGAAGGGCTCAGGCCCGAAACGTCGGTGACATACTTTACCTCCTATGGACGCTGTGAGACCAGCTGAGTCCCTCCAGCGTCTCGGTGCCTTTCCCTACATGGACAACTCACCAATCTGGCGACCCACAATCCACTCATTCCCCATTTGATTAAGTGAATTTTAATTCCCCGTCTAATGTGGTGAAATTGAGCCTCCTGCCTCCATTAAACCAGCTTCTCTGAGCCAAAACTAAATTGCAACACAGGTGAGCAAGTCAGTCTGCGGACGCTGAGGTCGACTGCGACACACCGTAGAATTATATTCCGATTCCGAATTCATTTTAATCAGTAATTAGACATGCAGAAACAGTTTATATTGGACACATTCTCTCAACAGAGAGGTTGCTTCAAAATGAAGAGATTTGCGAACAAGGTACGTCATCAAATTGTAAGAGAGGTAACGCTGACAGCTTATTGTCATATACACAATGTACAAGGTGAGGGGAGGAACATTTAGGGAGGCATCAGGGGTACGTTTTTGACTTTGAGAGGGGTAGGGGAGGGGGTGATGGAGGCTGGTACTCTTAGGGCATGTGGATGCAAGAAGAATAGAGGGTTATGGGTGTGAGGGAGGTGCATTGCAGTGGATTAATTTGCAACTTGATGAGCTGTAATGTTCTACAGTCCACAAGGGGTTTGGTTCTGGAACCGAATTCTAAATCTATATTTTGTCGCCCATTCCTGGTTCCTGAATAGGATCATCAAATTCACTTCTCAGAAGCCCTGGTGTCAGTCGACAATGGTGACACTGAGATGCAGTGGGGGTCTCTACCATAGCTTCGCCACCGGCCTTCCAGTCGCTCCAGGGTGGTGGAACCACAAACCTTTCTGGAGGGCTGTGGTGTGGCCGGACAAGGAGGGTGTAGGGAAGGATCCACTAGGATGTTCCTGGGACCAGAGGCCACGAGTTATAGGGCGTGACTGGATAGGCTGGGAATGTTTTCCCTGCATGTTGGGGCTGCAGGGAGACATGAGAGAGGTTTATAAAATCATTTGAGGCTCACACTTATCGTCACGTGTGTGACGAACAGTGAGAAAGATTCCCTCGTGAGCAGCCCAGCTGGTCAACCCATTTGTAGCTCAGCAGTGCAGAGACAAGAGTTACAGGGAGAGGTCAGTCAGTACAGAGCAAAGGGAAACAGAACTTACTGGTGTGGGGTTCATTCAGGAGTTTGATAACAGCAGGTAGGAAACTGTCCTTGAATCTGGTGGTGTGTGATCTCACACTCGTCAATCTTCTTTGTGACGGCCAATATCCTGTTTTGTCTTCCTGTTTGCAGGTGGGTTTCCAGGATTTGACCCAGCCGTCCCTGTGGATCTGACCCAGAACTATCAACGTAAGTCGCGCCAAGAAAAAGCCTAATAATTATTGTGTCTGGTGTTGAAAAGTTTTGGGATATGTTTACCATCCAGGATTGTTCCCAGAAGAACAGTTTAGTCCATTCTATCAGGTGACCTGACAGAAGTTTATAAAATTATGAAAAGTATTGATGGTGTGGGCAGTCAGAATGGTTTTCCCAGAGTTAAAGTGGCATACACGGGAGGACGTGTGTTAAAGTGGGGGAGGAAGGAGTTTAAGGGAGGTGTTCGAGATAAATATTTCCCCCTGAGCATGGCGGGCGCCTGGAGCGGGCAGCCAGGAACGGTGGTGGAAGCAGACACGATCGCGCCATTTTTTTTGCACGCAGAACAGAGAACATTCCTGCGCAGTACAGCCCCTTCGGCCCACAATGCTGTGCCGACCTATGTAAACCTCTGTGAACAATCTAATCCTTCCTTCACAGGCTATAACCCTCTTTTTTTAAAAAAAGACCCAAGTTTGAAAAATACCCCTGATTTGGGTGGCCCAGTTGGCGTAGCAGTCAGCGCAACGTCATTACCGCATCAGCGATCGAATCTCACCCTGTCTGTAAGGAGTTCTCCTCATGACCTGTGTGAGTTTCCTCTGGGCGATCCAGTTTCTTCCCACCCTCCAAAAATGTACAGAGGATTGTAGGTTGATGGGGTATATATTGGGCAGCACGAACTTGTGGGCCAAAATGGCCTGTTACCGTGCTGTATGCGTAAATTTTAAAATTATAAATTTAAATTTAATTTTAAATTTAAGCATAAAATTTGAATTCAAAATTAAAATTTAAAATGAGAATTTTTAAAAATTTCTTTTAAATTTAGACATACAGGCCCTTCCAACCACAAACCCGTGCTACCCAATATACCCCAATTAACCTACAAATGCCCGTACATTTTTGAAGGGTGGGAGGAACCCAGAGTGCCCGGAGGAAACCCACGCAGGTCATGAGGAGAACGTGGAAACTCTTATAGTCAGTGCCAGATTCGAACCTGGGTCGCCGGCGCAGTAACAGCGTGGCGCTAACCATTACACTGACCCCACTGCCCCTATTCTGTACTGCTCATGCCAATAATGTTCCAGGAACATTGCCTTCTGGTGAGGTCACTCCCATTGAGTGGGAGATCATGAGCTGGCAGGTGTCAATCACTGGACGGATCAGACTGAGCACAGCATGGGGGCTGTAAATGGGTCAGCACCTCCAGTTCCTCAGGGGTTTGCGGAGGTTTGGTATGACATCAGAGACCCTGGCAAATTTCTACAGAGGTGTGGTGGAAAATGTGCCGACCGGCTGCATCCCAGTCTGGTATGGGGACACCAATACCCCTGAGCGTGAAGCCCTCCTAAAGGTTGTAGACACAGCCCAGGATATCACAGGCAAAACCCTTCCCACCATCAAGAACATCTTCAGGGAACGCTGCCTTTGGAGAGCAGCAGCAATCATCGAGGATCCACACCACCCAGCACACGCTCTGTTCTCGCTGCTGCCATCAGGAACGAGGTATCGGTGCCACAAGACTCGCACCACCAGGTTCAGGAACAGTTGCTCCCCCTTCCCCATTAGACTCCTCAATGACAAACTCAATCAGGGATTCAGTTAAGGACTGACTTGTGCACTTTATTGATTTTTTTATTCTCTCTGTATTTCAAAGTCAGTTTGTTTACATTCATTATCTGTTTGTTTACATGTATGTGCTGTGTACAGGGTTGTTTTCACATTACCAATTAGTGGTGATTCTGCCGCACCCATAGGAAAAGGAATCTCAGGGTTGTATGTGATGTCATGTCATGTATGTGCTCTGACAGTAAATCTGAAATCTGAGTCTGAATCTGGACCTGAACAAGATTCCATGACTGCATGCACCATTCCACAGTCCTAAAAGAGGCTTCCAACAAATTGGAAAATTGCCAAGGGAGGAGGGTCTGGACCTGTTTACATCTGTCATGGGGAACCAATGGGAACAAGGTTGGCAGAGCTGGGGTTTTCCGACAAAGGATGAGAGGTGTCTTGAGAGAGGTGTGTAAAATGATGAGGGGCGTAGATCAGGATTGGTCAGCCAGTGCCTTTTTCCAGGGGTGACAACTGCAGACAACGGAGGATGTTTGATAAAGGTGAGAGGAGGAAAGTGTAGGGGAGACGTCAGAGGTGAGGTTTTTACACAGAGAGTGGTGGGTGCCTGGAATGTGTGGCCAGGGGTTGGTGGTGGAGGCTGGTACAATAGGGACATTCAAAAGACTCTTTAGACAGGGACATAGATGCAAGAGAAATAGTGGGTTATGGAGGTGAGGGAGGGAAGGGAAGGTAAAGGTTCTCAATCTTTTTCTTTCCACTCACATTCCATTTTAACTTATCCTGATGCCATCGATGCTCTGTGATTAGTAAGGGATTGCTTAAGGTGGGATGTGAGTGGGAAGGGAAGGTTGAGAATCACTGCTCTCAACCCAATTGTTACTGAAATATTTTGCTTGAGAAAAATTGTCATTGGCCCATTTCCTTTGGAGTTCTGAAACCGTGCACATAACGAGTCAATGAGGGACGATTAAAATAGTGGGTTTCAAACTTTTTCTTCCCACCCACATCCCACCTTAAGCTATCCCTTACTAATCACAGAGCACCGATGACACAGCATTCTGTCCAAGCACACTCCAACCTTACTGTTAACAACTTCCAGCCTCAGTTAACTCCCTCCTCCTGTCTCTCTCTCTCCCCTATCCCTCTGCCTCCTCTCTTCCAGCTCCTCAGCTCCTTCCCTTCCTTCTCCATTCAGCAAGCTGCCCCTACCCACATCACTTCTCAGCATCCTACCCTCCCACCTGTATCCACCAATGACCTCTTACCTGCTAGTCTGTGCGCCTATCCCTGCCCTTTCCTCCCCCCTTGCCCCCAATGTTTTATTCCGGTGCCTGCCCTAGATGAAGGGCTCAGGCCCGAGACGCTGGTTACCCTTTACTTCCTGTGGATTCTGCATGTCCCGCTGAGTTTAAAGTTAGTCGTACAGTACAGTAACAGGCCATTTTTCCCCATGAGCCTGTGTCTCCCAATTTACACCCAATTAACTTACACCCCCGGTTTGTTCAAACAGTGGGAGGAAACTGAGAACGTACAAACTCCTTACAGACAGTGCAGGATTCGAACCCCGGTCCCAATCACTGGCACTGTAACAGCGTTGCGCTAACTGCCAGGCTAACGTGCCACACGTTCTCCAGCACATTTGTGTGCTACACTCTACCCAATATTTATTGAACAATATTAGAGACCCAGAGTCTGCAAACTATCAGTTTGGGGATGGAGTGGTGAGGACGTCTGAGGGACAAAGGGAGTTTGACCTGACGCATAACCCAGGGGGATAATAATTTCACTTCCTCTGCCTTTTAACAGCGATACCTGCAGTCAAGTACATTCCCGATGATTCAACTTGCAAATTTCCAGGTAAATTGTGGGTTTCGAGAAATAACTTCCTGCCGCTAAACAGCCTGGTGGTAATGGGTTCGTATTTAATTGGTTTTGTGGGTTTATGTCGGAGACGGGTGTTAGTGAAGGGACAAAAATAGGTTCAAAGGTTCAAGGATCCTTTTATTATCACATAATAATCCATAAAAATGTCATGTACACGATATATTTCAACTTGTATTTCTAGACAGAGCAGATATGGCAAAGTTTTTTCTCATGGTAAGGGAGTCAAGACAAGGGGACACAACTTCAGGATTGAAGGGGGCTCATTTAAAACAGAGGAATTTTTTCAGCCAGAGGATGGTGAACCCCTGGAATTTGCCGCCATGGGCGGCTGTGGAGGCCAGGTCGTTGGGGATACTTGAGGCAAGGATTGATCGGTATCTGAATAGTCAGGGGATCAAAGATTATGGGGAGATGATGGGGGAGTGGGGCTGAGTGGGAGAATGGATCAGCTCAGGATGGAATGGTGGAGCGGACCTGATGGGCCGAATGGCCTGTTTCTGCTCAGGGTTGTGAAGGATTGGAACCAAACATGGGCAAACGGAACTAGCCCAGAGGGCTGACTGGGTTGGCATGGACAAGTTGGGCCAAAGGGCCTATTTATTCCATGCTGTCTGGCTTTCTAACTAAGGTTGTACTTGCAGCAGAATAAACTCGCCACCATAAATTTGTTCTTCAGGTCTTTGAACTGAGCGGAGCGACACGGATTGGCAAATCATGAGTTTGAAGGGCAGTCGAGACAGAGTGCAGATACTTGAAGATCCCAGGGATTTCACTCAATAATGGCCTCCGTGTGTAACAATGTCAGGGCCTTATCGTGGATCCAACCCATCCTGCAGAGAGTGACAAACTACTGAACAGCCTCAGAAACATTTCAGGAACTAGACGGACTGGAGAACACGATGAAGCTTCACCAACAAATGCCCATCCATAAGCTGTGGTCTGATGCCCCATTAAAACAATGAGTGCTGGTGTTCATGGTGTTTGCAGTATCTTCCCCCCAACCCTAATGATTCTCTTCATCATGTGGAGTGTTTCAAATTTTAATGTAGACATACTGCACGATAACAGGCCCTTTCGGCCCATGAGCCCATGCTAGCCAATGACACCCAATTGACCTACAACCCCCAGTACATTTTAAACAGTGCGAGGAAACCGGAGCCCCTGGGGAGAACGTACAAACTCCTTACAGACAGTGCGGGGTTTGAATTCCGGTCCAGACTACTGGCACAGTGACGGTGTCACGCCCACCGCTATGCCAACCCTGACGCCCTTTCAAGCAGAGAAACTTTATTTCACTCGTTTAACTAATTTAACTTGCATCAGCCATTCTCAACCTTTTCTCGTCTTATCTCCCCCCCACTTTTCCCCACCACCCCACGCTTGTTCAAAGATTCTTCCCCCCCCCACCTCACTTCCTTGTGAAGCAGTCACGTTTTGGATTTGGAGCAAGTTTTGAAATTCTCTCCCAGTTCAAAAGCCACGAGTTGGTGATCCTTCCACCACAGCACATGAGCGTACCCGTCCCCACACGGCACTCCATCTGCCCTTTCTCCCAACCTCTGCAAGTCCCTCCGTAGACATCCCACCACTTCAACACTCCCCGCCTCTCCATCCAGCTATAGTCCCACCTGCAAATTTGTCCACAAACCCATCGATTCGACCACCTCCATCAGCCATTCTCAGTGCTTTCCACAGTTATCCCCTCAGAACCTGTGAAAGGGAGAGATAAGATAAAGGCAGGAAAATTGCTTTCACTGGTTTCACTGGTGGGTGAGATCAGAATTGGGGGGGGGTGGGGGGCACGGCCTCAAGATTCAGGGGAGTGGATTTAAGACAGAGATGAGGAAAAACTATTTTTCCCAGAGAGTCATGTATCTGACGGATTCTCTGCCCAGGGAAGCAACTACTTGATTAAACATATTTAAGGTTCCGTTAGATTTTTACATAAAAAAGAATTGAGGGTGTTGGGCACGACCAGTTGCCCCAATAATCACAGAGACAAAGACTGAGGGGAACGATAGGCTTTATTACACACAAGACTGCTGTCCCGGGTCCAAGCTAGGGAAGTGAAGGAAAGGAAGAGGTGACTCGACCTTTATGGCCTGGGTCACAGGGGAGGAGTCCGGGAGAGGATGTTATCAGGAGGGCGGGCCAGCCCATGCCTGTACTGGCCAGGTCATACAATAAACCATATCATTACAGTGGGATATGGGGGAAAGGCAGGTGGGGGGAGTTGAGTCAATGATCAGATCAGCCGTGATCACACTGAATGGCGGAGCAGGCTCGACCGGGCCGGACGGCCAACTCACGCCCCTGTTGCTTATGTTTTTATGTTTGCTTTCCTCCTTACTTCTCCCAACTACATAAAAAATGTTACGCGAGGTGAAAAGGAGAAGGCTTTTAAGGAAAATTTCTTGATTGGGGAAGATTTCAATTGTGTATTAGACCCATGTAGAGCGCGTCGAAAGAACCAAAGACTTGTTGATCCAAACCAAGGCTTTTATTAACTAAAAGACTGGAGCTTATCACATGTAGGTCGACCAGTCCAGAATGACCTGGTCTGGCGAGGAGCAATCCCTTTAAGACCTGCCAGTAGGTGTGGCTACGCTCTCAGCCAGTCACAGTCATCCTACACGACCATCTGTACATAGACACATTGGTGATAGAATCTGTGCTATCACAGCCCATTATTGGATAAATCTCCGAAAACCTTGAAAAAATGAAAAGCTGCGGTCTAATTGGTTTCTCTGAGGAGAGACTTGAACTTGAGAGAGGTTTGGAGAATCCCTACTGAGAAAGATTTTTCATTTTATTCTTTGTGTCTTGATGTAGTTTCAAGCTGAATACGAGAGTAGAATAATTTCTGACCACCCATTGTTACTTACTTCTTGTGTGGGGCCAGAAGTCACTCATTTCACTTTTCGTTAGAGGTTTAATGCAATCTTACTGAAAAGGCCAGAATTTATAAAATTTACAAATTGTTTCTTTCCTAGATTTGAACAGGAATTCAGTTCAGAGTCATTTTACTTTATGCAATGCTTTGAAGGCCTTTTGATGTGGTCAAATTATTAGTTTTGCATCACGAGAAAGGAAGAAATTTGGGAGACTCTTCGACAGGCCTCGTGGATGGGAGTAAAATAGAGGGTTACGAGGTAGGGAGGGAGATGCACCATCAATAATCACCAAAGACTGAACTTGTGGAACCATTCGGCTTTGATCAACTGTAGGCTGGAGCAGACGTCAATGTCGTTGAGTGATCGAGGCAGAGGGGAATGGGGAGCATGCAAAGGGCTGTGGGTAGGATCGGTCTCGGGAGGCGGGTCCAGCCAGCCGCAGCCAATCACAGCAGAAGAGTGGTTTACCACCGTTGATTTCTGTATATGGGTCAGAACAACATTGTGGGCCGAAGGGCCTGTACTGTGCTGTAATTTTCCACAGGAGGGGAGGAATGCTGATATGGGGAGAGGGTAGTTCTCCGAATGGAGAGGAAAGAGAAGTGGAGAGCTGGAGGTAGAGAGAGAGGGACGGAGAAGAGAGAGAAAATGGGGAAGGGGTTAACAGAAATTGGAAAAGTCGATGTTAGTGCCATCTGGTTGGAGAATGCCCAGAGGGAATATTGGATGTTGTTCATCCAATTTGCGGGTAGACTCAGTCTGGCAGTGCGTGAGGCCGTGGACGGACATGTCAGCAAGGGAATGGGACGTGGAATTAAAATAGTTGGTCATTGGGTGGTGCCGGTTACTGCGGCCGTCAAAGCCGAGGGGCTCAACGAAACAATCACCCAGTCTGCCCTCAGTCTCTCCGATGTTGAGGAGACCACAGCGGGAGCAGCGGGTGCAGCAGATTACCCCTGTGAAATGTCACTTAACTCGGAAGGAGCTTTCGGGGGCCTGACTGGTGATGAGGGAGGGGGTGTGGGTGTGCGTGGAGCGTCTCCTCCAGTCACAGGGGTGGGTGCCCAGGGAGGGACGAGTGGAGGAGGGAGTCACGAGACAGCAGTCCCTGTGGAAAGTGAAGGGGGAGGAGAGGGGAAAGATGTGTCTGGTGGTGGGATCGCATAGTCGGCAGTGGAAATTGTGGAGGGCGATGCGGAGGCTGGTGGAGCAGTCAGTGAGGACAAAGGAAATCCTGTCCTTGATGCAGAGGGAGCCAGGACAATTTTTCTCAAACAAAATATTTCAGTAATAATTGGGTCCAGAGCAATGATTCGCAACCTTTTTATCCCCATTCACATCCCACTTTAAGTAATCCTATGCCATCGGTGCTCGGTGATTAGTAAGGGATTGCTTAAGGTAGGATGTGGGTGGGAAGGGAAGGTTGAGAATCACTCCTCTAGACCCAATTATAACTGAAATATTTTGCTTGAGAAATATTGTCTTTGGCTCAATTCCTTTGGAGTTATGAAACTGTGCACATAACGAGTCAATGAGGGACGATTAAAACAGGGGTTTTCAAACTTTTCCTTTCCACCCACATCTCACCTTAAGCAATCCCTTACTGATCACCACTTTTTATCATGGGATAAAAGCTGGTGGCTGGGGGTGGGGCGGTTCAAAATGAGGACAAACCCACAGATCTGCTTGCTCTCAGCACGAGGTGATGAGAGACACCTGGGGACAGCTGAGAGCAGGGCGGTGGATCAGTGTGGGGGGCTGGTCGTTTATCACAACGCCATTCCCTAACACTAATCTCCTCTCCCTTAATATCTGAAGGTCCTTCAGTGACTGTCTTGAACACATTCAGTAACTGAGCGCTCGCGCCCTCCTTCTGTTGAGTTCCAGACCCTTTGATACATAGTAATTTTTATCTTATTCATGAATGATTGAGGCCTGTTTTGAAAGACCAACAGCCACCCCACATCTGTCCTGTCAAATCCATGAATTATGTGAAATGTCACTTCAATCGGAAGGATCAGTCCCAGGTCTCCTGTTGTTTATAATTTATATTAATGATTTGGATGATGGGGTGGTTAACTGGGTAAGTAAATACGCAGACGATACAAACATAGGGGGAGTGGTGGATAGCGAGGAAGGTTTTCAGGGATTACAGAGGGATTTGGCTTGTCTGGAAAATTGGGCTGAAAGATGTCAGATGGAATTTAATGTCGAAAAGTGTGAGGTGCTTCATTTCGGTAAAAATAATCAAAATGGGACATATGTAGTAAAGGAGAGAACATTGGGGAATGCACAAGAACAAAGAGATCTTGGAGTTATGGTGCAGCGTTCCATGAAGGTGGATTCCCATGTTGACAGGGTGGTTAAGAAGGCATTTGGTAAGTTAGCCTTCATAAATCATAGCATAGAGTCTAGGAGCTGGGAAGTGATAATGCGACTGTTTAAGGCATTGGTGAGGCCAGGTTTGGAGTATTGTGTTCAGTTCTGGTCTCCAAATTAAAGGATATAGATAAGGTGGAGAGGGTGCAGGGAAGATTTACAAGGATGTTGCCTGGCTTAAAATACCTAGAGTCCAGAGAAAGATTGAAGAGGTTAGGACTTTATTCACTGGAACGTAGATGGTTGAGAGGAGATTTGATAGAGATGTTTAAAATTATGAAGGGAAGAGATAGACTAGATGCAAGTAGACTCTTCCTCCTGAGAGCAGGGGAGGTTGAAACACAAGGACACAAGTTGAGGGTAAGGGGGCAAAATTTTAGGAGAAACATTAGAAGATGTTTCTTCACTCAGAGAGCGGTGGCTGAATGGAATAATCTTCCAGAGGAAATAGTTGAGGCAGAGTCAATTTAAGAGGTGGCTGGATATATACATGGATAAGAGAGGGTTAGAGGGTTATGGGCAGAGAATAGGCGGGGGGAGCTAGTTTGAGTGAACTGGCGTGGACTTATAGGGCCGAGATGGCCTGTTTCCATGCCAGAAACTGTTATATGGTTCTATGGTTAAAGCATCTCTCATTCTCCTCCCAGCCACACATCAGTGCTTCACCCACCTAATGAGATGGTCAGTCTAGTATAAGATGTGTCGCCTTTTCAAATTGCAGCGCCCAGGTAGCCCTGCTAGGACCCAGGTGAGATTACTTTCAAACAGCAGCCAAACCTACCTGCCTAATCGATAACCCAGCAATTTAAGGGGGATCCTGGCCCCTGTGATGGTGTCATGAGTGATGCGTTACGCACTCGCAAGTAGCCCCACAGGTTCCCTATGTTCTTTCTGTTTAAATTTCCCTTTCTGCTTAAATTCACCAAAATGTCCGTTGCACACACCTCCCAGCTCCCTGCTGTCAGTCACACACCCCCTACCCACCACCTAACTCCCCCCCATCTAACTCCCGACTCAGATAGCAGGGGTGCAGAAATGCCAGGCAGTGTTGCCAAATGCCCAAATAATTTAGACCCCAATCAGGCACGGAAACCACCCCAAAAATAATGGGGTGGGGGGGGAGGTGCTTCCACAAATGTGGGAGTTCGGCCGTGACAGCTCAATGTAGGAATGTGGCCGTCTTCCTTCCCCATAATCCGCCTACACTGCTGGAACCGGGAGATTATGGGTAAGGAAGACAGCCATCGATCTTGCATTGAGAGCCAACCAGGGGTCCCTGAGATGCACGCACACAAGCGATGACATCACCAGAGTAACCGGGTTGGCCATTTGTCCTTCCAAATTGGCCGAGGAAGATGCTCTGGTAAGTTTTACCAGGTTCCCTGACCACCTCCGAGGTAGGTCTGGGATTCGGCAGGATTTTGACCTGGCTTGTCTGGTTTGGCCCTTTCAAATAGCCCGATCCCAGGTCTTTAACTGAGTAAATGGCCCGGTTAACCCCCATTTAACAAGGCAATGTGAAAGAGCCTCGTTTCACCACCAGGTCGTTTCCTTCCCAGCTCCAGCCAGTTCATCTACTGCTCATTTCAGACTTCTGCATTTATGGGAGCGTACACAGGAATCCAAGATAATCAGTATCCCCTAGTAAACTACTCGCTGTCAGCCAGCTCATCTCTGACTTTTACCTTTGCTGTGAAATTGCGAGCTGCCGGGAGAGAGGGGGACACCAAGCTGCCAGCCAGGAGAGAGGGGGGCACCAGGCTGCCGGCCGGGAGAGAAGGGGACACCAGGCTGCCAGCCGGGAGAGAGCGGGGCACCAGGCTGCCGGCCGGGAGAGAGGGGGGCACCAGGCTGCCGGCCGGGAGAGAGGGGGGCACCAGGCTGCCAGCCGGGAGAGAGCGGGGCACTAGGCTGCCGGCCGGGAGAGATGGGGGGCACCAGGCTGCCAGCCGGGAGAGAGGGGGGCACCAGGCTGCCGGCCGGGAGAGAGGGGGGCACCAGGCTGCCAGCCGGGAGAGAGCGGGGCACCAGGCTGCCGGCCGGGAGATAGGGGGGCACCAGGCTGCCGGCTGAGAGAGAGCAGGGCACCAGGCTGCCGGCCGGGAGAGAGAGGTGCACCAGGCTGCGGCCGGGGGAGAGGGGGGCACCAGGCTGCCAGCTGAGAGAGAGCGGGGCACCAGGCTGCCGGCCGGGAGAGAGGGGGCACCAGGCTGCTGGCCGGGAGAGAACGGGGCACCAGGCTGCCGGCCGGGAGAGAGGGTGGCACCAGGCTGCTGGCCGGGAGAGAGGGGGGCACCAGGCTGCCGGCCGTGAGAGAGCGGGGCACCAGGCTGCCGGCCGGGAGAGAGGGGGGCACCAGGCTGCCGGCCGGGAGAGAGCGGGGCACCAGGCTGCCGGCCGGGAGAGAGAGCGGGGCACCAGGCTGCCGGCCGGGAGAGAGGGGGGCACCAGGCTGCCGGCCGGGAGAGGGGGGGCACCAGGCTGCCGGCCGGGAGAGAGCGGGACAGCGATATTCTTACTAAAAAGATTATTTCCTGTTGTCCAACTTGCATGTTTTGTCCAGTATTTAAATGTTAGCTGTAAATAGTTTTTAAAAAGATACGGTCCATAAACACATCCTTGCCAGAGTTGGTCCCGGAATGCCGGATTGCGCTTTTACACAGAGAGTGTCCCAGCACTGCTACTACCTCTGCTGCCGGTATAAAAGCCAGGACTGGAATCACACCACCCACCACCCCCACCCCCACACACCCCCCCCCCCATTCTGTGTTGGTGTCTTTTACACAGAAGGAGTAGCATAAAAAAGCCGCAAATATCCCTGAACGAAGTGGCTGTGTAAAAGGCACCATTGACTTTGGCAGTTTCCATTAGCCCACCCTTCCCCCATCTCTCCTTTCCACTCGTTCTGAGTGAAACATGAAGGTCTGCACAAGCTGTGGGTTGCAGAAAAAACACACAGAAATGTTGGAGGACCCCAGCAGGTTCCACATCATCCATGGGGGTAAAGATATCTTCACCTTCTATGGACACTGCAAGACTAGCAAAGTTCCTCCAGCATTTCTGTGTGTTTCCTCAAGCTCGGTCTCTCTCCCTCCATCTCTTTCTCTCTCTCTCTCTCTTTCTCTCTGTCTCTCTCTCCCCTTTTCCCTCTGTCTCCTTTCACAGAGTTGTAAATAACCCCACCCCAATCAATTCTTACCTTTCCTCTCTCCTGTCCTCTTATCTTGTCCAATTGACACCTTTGTACCCCTCCACTCCCATTCTCCCCCAACCTTTTAATTCAGCCGTCTCCCTGCTTTTTACTCATACCTTGAAGAAGGGGCTCTGGACCGAAATGTTTACTTCCTGTGAATGCTGCGAGACGTAGAACATAGAACACTACAGCACAGTACAGGCCCTTCAGCCCTCAAGGATGTGCCGATCGACCCCACATTCCAGGCACCCACCACTCTCTGCATTAAAAAAAACTTACCCCTGATGTCTCCCCTAAACTTCCCTCCCTTTGTACACATGTCCCCTGCTGTTCGCTATTCCTGCCCTGGGAAACAGGTGCTGGCTGACTGCCCTATCTATGTTTCTCAGAATCTTGTAGACCTCTATCAACCTTCTACACTCCAAAGAGTCCCAGCTCTGCTCACCTTACCTCATAAGGCTTGTTTCCCAATCCAGGCCACATCCTGGTAAATCTCCTCTGCCCCCTCTCCACTCCTTCCACATCCTTCCTGTAACGAGGTGACGAGAACTGAACACAATACTCCAAGTGTGGTCTCACCAGAGATTTGTAGAGTTGCGACATGACCTCTCAGCCACTGAGTTCCTCCAGCATTTCTGTGTGTTTCACTCCAAACCTTGGATTGAATTGAGGAACAAGATGCTTGTGACAGTTGGCACAGCTCAAGGCCCTGTGGGCTGTCCCACCCCTGACTGACGTTCACAGGAAGATTGGGGCGACACGGTTGGCCTAGTAGTTAACGCATAGCCTTCACAGCACCAGGAAACAGGACCAGGGTTCAGATCCCACGCGCTCTGTATGTTTGCACGTTCTCCCCGTGTCTGCGTGGGCTTTCCCCGGGGGCTCCGGTTTCCTCCTGCTGTTCGAAACCTACCGGGGGCTGTAGGATAAGTCTGTGTAAATTGGGCAGCATGGACTCATGGGCTGAAATTGCCCGTACATCTAAAACAAATTACACATTCTCCCTGAGGCCGCCAGCGTCCCCGTCAGCTCCTCTGACTTACACCCACATCGGACGTACAGGTAAGTCCACAGACCACTGCAAATCGCAGACTAACCAGCAGAAGATCCAAGGTCAAGCTGATAAGCTGGGGAGAGAGGGAGAACACACCGTGTAAAACATCAGCTTGGCCTGTCATACAGCACCAGGCCCTGGCCTGCTCTCCCCCCTCCCCCCCCCAAATCAGGTGAAAGGGTTGGCTAGGGAGCTCAGAGAGCTACTGGGAGGGTACCAAGGATGACAGGTTTCAAGTTCAAGTGCTAATTTGTATTTAGAACATGACATACAACCCTAAGATTCTTTATCCTGCGAGGCCAGGCAGAATTTCTACTTATTAGTGAAACAATAAGAAAGCAAAGAAAGAAATGTAAACAGACTGACTGTGCAATACAGAAAATTAATATTCAGCAAAGTCGGAGTCCTTAAATGGGTCCCTGAGTGCGTTTGTCATTGAGGGGTCTGATAGTGGAGGGGTAGCAGCTGTTCCGGAACCTGGTGGTGCAAGTTTTGTGGCACCGATACCTCTTTCCTGATGGCAGCAAAAAAAAATTGGTGGCTGTAAAGGCAGCACCAGCACTGGTACGGACCCAGGAAGAGCAGGGATCGGAGACACAGTGCTCCACCGCAGGGTCCAACCGCCCAGTCTGCAGCTGTTGACCCCTTAAATGGCCCGCTGAAGGAGCCAACAGTGCTTACTTGAAATCCAGCGACCGCGGGATCCGGTGGGGCCTGCGTTTGGTAGCAGCCTCAAGGGGTCACAAACTCAGGGGGAGCAGCGAACCGAGGTGGGGCACCAGCAGCAGGGAGAGAACACCCCCCCCCCCCCACCGTTGAGAAGGAGAAGCAGAGGAGATAACTTCAAGGACGGTGACCAAGGTGGCAAACCAGCAAGGGGCTCTGTGGCTGAAGGACGAACACGGGAGGCGAGTTGTTGGCGGCTTGCAGGCAAGGAACCACACAGGCCGCGGGCGACTTGAGGTCAAAGGACTCGCACCAGGCTGCGGGCTGCTAGAGAATGGTTTGTGAGAACCGGGTAAAAACACGCCGTTTGAGGAACTCAGCAGGTCAAGCAGTGTCCTTTAGATAGCAACGGTAAACATAGAGAACTGACGTTCCACACCTTGATGAAGGACTCAAGCCCGAAACATCGGTTGTGCATTTTTATCTTTCCTGTATAAAGGACACTTCTTGACCTGCTGCATGTTTTTCCTTCAATCGCGATGTCTGTGTGCGCACTCTCGTGTTTCATTCACGAGAACCATGTATCGGACCCAGGATTCGAAAGGGTGCCGGGGGCAAGGACCCTTGGGCACTGAAGGCTTCCTCGTCGTGTCGGAGGTTTAGATCTGGAGCTCGGGTCACCGATGGTTTAAACTGGACTGGAGTCTTGTGCGGCAGCGGGGAGCGCTGGAGGTGAATCCACGGGCACTCAGCGTCTCTGGGTGGACTCTCTTGTGCCTCCCTTTCTCCGACTGAAGGTGCGCCGGACAAATGCCTGCTGGTGAATCTTAAGGCCGACTGAAGGCAGATTTACGTAATATTACATTTCTATGTTATTACAAGGCAATAAAAAGCCACAAACGAGCCTACAGCTGACATGGACATTTACCCCTCCATAAATCTTGGTCCGCGAAGCCAAGCCAAAGAAATAGTATCTGATCAGATCAGAGCATGATCTGGGTGGGCATGGATCCTTGATGATTGCTGCTGCTCTCCGACAGCAGTGTTCCCTGTAAACATCCTTGATGGTCGTTTCCACTGCAAACTAAGTGGGGAAGGTGGAGTTGTCATCCTTCCAGTAGTGTGGGGGGGAGGTGGGGGAGCAGGGTGTGAAAGATCAGGTCTAAAATAAGTAAAGGACATCCATTCTCTGTGGTTCAAGGATCACAAAGCGCAGATTATACAGGGGATGGAAGAACACACCAAAAGTGCTGGAGGAACTCAGCTGGTCTTGCAGCATCCACAGGAGGTAAAGGTGCATTTGCCAACGTTTGGGACCTGAGCCCCTTCTTCAAATAACAGGCAAAGAATAAGCAAAACACAGAATATAGGTGCTATATAACCATATAACCTCAACTTACGATGGGATTGCATGCTGGGAAATCCATCACGAGTCGAAAAATCGTGAGTTGGTAAGGGAATTCTGCACATCCCATATTTTACAATTAGACTTTGAATACCTTTGTTGCACGCTGAAAAAAAAAACCATTAACGTACACTGGGTATGAAGTGCGCTGTACAATTTCCTCGCACAATGCTGCCATTGCCCAGCCTTGTGAGAGAGTAGCATGCCACATGTCGTAAGATTAGAAATTCGGCACGGTTTCCAACCGTCGTAACTTCAAAAAGCCATAAGTCAGACCCTCGTCAGTAGGGGAGCACCTGGGGGGGTCCAGACCAACCAAATCATGTTCATTGGATACGAACAGAGGAGAGAATTGATTTGTGGTCCATGAAAGGGAGAGAGAGGAGAAAGGGAGAGAGAGCTGGGGAAAGGCGACGGGGAAGAGGTGAGGTGGGGTTTGGAGGGGGGGGTTTACGAAAACCAGAAAAGTCGATGTTAATGCCATCCGGTTGGAGGGTGCCCAGGCGGGAGATGAGGTGCTGTTCCTCCAATTTGCAGGTGGCCTGAGTCTGGCAGTGCCAGAGACCATGGACAGACATGTCAGCAAGGAAGCGGGACGGGGAATTGAAATGGGTGGCCCACGAGAAATCCACCTCTCCTCTTATCTCACTCGATCTCCCTTATCTCCTCGATTCTTACCTCTCCTCCTATCATATCCAATTAACACCTTTTGTTGGACTGGACTCCTCTGCCATGGGCAGCTGTGGAGGCCAGCCAGTGTAAGTATCTGAATAATCAGGGTGTCAAAGGTTATGGGGGGGGGAGGCGGGGGAGGGGGACTGACTGGAAGAATGGATCAGCTCAGGATGGAATGGTGGGGCAGACTCAACAGGCCAAATGGCTGTCTTCTGCTCCTTTATCCATGGTCATGATATATAACGGACATTTTGAGCCTAACCCCACCCCCACCTTTCAGGAAAGAATAAGGCATGCACCTGAAACAAAAGGTTGGAGAGAAGAGTGCACGCCAACAGATAAATGACATTAATTAGAGAAGGACAGGAGAGGAAAGTCGAGGATTGATAGGGGGAGGGGGTTTTGCTCTCTTACTGCAGAGCTGGAGAGAAGGAGACAGATGGGGGGAGGGTTTAATGGAAAGCAGGCAAGTCGACGTTAATGCCATCTGGTTTAAGGGTGCCCAAACAGGAGATGAGGTGTTTGCAGGTGGTCTCAGTCTGGCAGTGCATGAAACCAGGGACAGGCCTGTCGGCAAGGGAACGGGATGAGGAACTGAAAGGGGTGGCCACTGGGAGACCCATGACAGGCGGTGGTGCTCAACAAAGTGATTCCCCAGTCTCTCCGGCATAGAGGAGACCGTAACGGGAGCACCGATTGCAGCAGACAGCCCCATCAGATTCACAAGTGAAGGGTTGCTTCTCTGAGAAGGATGTGTAAAATGTTGCAGTGACGAAGGTTCAATAAAACAGAATGTGGATCAACTGAGTAAAGTTGGCCAAGGAGTTTCATCAGACAAGTGTGACGCATTGCAATTTCTCCAGGGCTACCGTGGAGAGCATTCTGACCAGATGCATCACTGTCTGGTGCAGAGGTGCCAATACGCAAGACAGGGAAAGGCTACAGAGAGAGTTGTAAACTCGGCCAGCGCCATCACAGGCACCAGTCTCCACTTCATCGAGGACATCGACAAGAGACGGTGTCTTAAGAAAGTAGCCTCTATCCTCAGGGTCCTCCCACCACCTAAGCCATGCCCTCCTCACTCAGCTACCGTCAGGAAAAGTGTATGGGTGCATAAAGACGAGCACTCAGCGGCACAAGGACAGCTTCTTCCCCTCCACCATCAGATTCCAGAAGGATCAATGAACTGCCTCACTTTTTCTCGTCTTGTGGCCTAATTTATTATTTATAAGTAAATTATAGCACAATTGCACTGTGATGTTGCCATAAAACAATAAATTTTGCAGAGCCCAGAGGCCTCATAAACCCAGCAGCAATAGATATTCACCAAGACAAATGGTTACTTCAACAAAAGTTGCTTTTAATTATCTTTAAACATGAAAATAGAATCACACTTTAACTTATTACCATTAACTTACATAGCCTAACTGAACCCCCTTCTAATTCTAAGCGCATGTGTCTGTAATGTGTGCGTAAGTTCAGAAAAGTTCCTTGGTTCACAGTCCAATCTCACTTCTCATTCCTCCAAGTTCACTGGTTTCAGGCAATTCTTATACTGTGCACAGAATTTAACATTTATGAATTTCACCAGACTTTGGTGCTTGAAAGGTAAATGGTTACTGGTCAGGAAGGTTCTTGTCAATTTTCAGAAAGAGATTTGTTGTTATAGGACATCCACAACTGATTTATTTCCATCAGCCACTCCAGTGTCTTGATGACAAAACTTGCTCCTTCAGGGTTCTCCAGATGATAACCTCTTTCTTTCAGGTCACCACAGAGTTCCTCTTTGTTTCTTTTATTCCAAGTGAAACATTAGACAGGCAGTTCTCTCCTCTTGCATGAACCACAAGGGCTTTGGCCAGGCCGTCTTCCAAAATGGGGCATTCTACAAGCTTGTGAGCTTGTGGGCTTGCAGTCCCAGCTGCTGTCTTTTGGCTATAACACTGCAGAACTGATCTCTGTGCGTCTCTCTCTTTCTCTCTGCTTGCAAAATCACTTGACCTTCTTACAACAGCAAGCTCTCCTCCAGACAATATACAGCTCCAACAAGTTCTTTCATCTGTTGCCATTTTGTAAACAGCAATCCATTAGTGAAGTCTCTTGGGCACTCTCCAAAGCTCTTGCAAAGGCTGTGGAGCCGATATGTTTAGCATGAGCAGAGCTCCAGTATTTTAAATAAGATCTGTTTTAAAGCGTTTGTATGAGACCTACACTAAAAAACCTGCCCCAATTTATCTCCCCAAAACATATCTATACACTCTGTCACAAAAGTAAATTCTGATTCCGAATTTGCAAAGTTAAACCAGGCCAGGACTTGCACAGTGAAGAGTAGGCTCCTGGAGGGTGCAGTCGAACAGAGAGAGAGAGAGAGAGAGAGAGAGAGAGAGAGAGAGAGAGAGAGAGAGAGAGAGAGAGAGAGAGAGAGAAAAACGGAGGGGTGCACAGTTGCAGGGAAGGCATTTAGCATGAGGTCAGGCAATGTGCGCAGGAGCAGGGACACCACTTTGTGCATTGTACATGCTCTGGTTGTCGGGATTCAGGAAGGAATGATCCAGAAAAGGGTGCAGAAAAATTTCCATCTGATTTGACCAGCCTTCCAAGTCAAAGGCCTTGCTAAAGTCCCTGTTGATAAAGAATAATCTCTTTATTTACAATATTAATTGAACTATTGGATTTAACGTCCAATTCTTTCTCTTAATGGCAGTTCGGTGCCAAAGAGACATAATGTCAAGAAGAGGTCCACGCCCTCCAACAAGGGCTCAACGGGCTCTGAGGTTTGACTTTCCCATCTCCAGCAGATCCCCGAGCCGTGCCCCTGCTGGAAGGAGGGACATTGTTCATGTGGCCTCTTTGACAGGTACAGACGAGCTGCTGGAGAATTTCAAGGTTCAAGGTAACTTTTATTGACATGTAATAAATATATTAAAAGTGTAACATTTATGATATAGTTTAACATCTGCCTGGCACTTCTTACAGTACGAGAGAAAGAGAAGTAAAAGAGAGGCCCTTCAGAGACGTTGAGTGTCCGTGGATTCCGCGGCCTCTGCAGCCGCACAGACTTCTGTGTGATCCATCAGCCGCCCGAGCTCCAGATCCAAACCTCCAACGCGATCAGGAAGCCCTTCTTGCCCTCAGCCCCCTCTTGAGTCCTGACTTCGACACCCGATTCCCAAGAGCCAATCTCCAGCAGTCCCCCTGACTGTATCGCCTACACGCTGAGTGGGTGCCCCAGCCACTGAATCCCTCGTTGGTGGACCACGGTGGCCACCAACCCCATCGGGTCGTTTCCTCTGCTTTTCCTTCTCAGTGGGGTGGTGCAATTCTGGTGCCCTGCGCTGGTCCACTGTTCCCCCGGAGACTTCAACCCCTAGTGGCCATAGCCGAGCACAGACGCCGCCATCTTGGGCCCAGATCTCCGCAGTTGCAGGATTGTACTTCTGAATGCCATCAGCTCCTATAAAAGGCCTGTACAGAGCTGCCTTATTAGGACCGTGCAGTTGAACCCTGTGGAGCAGCGCCGCGTCTCCTATCCCCGTTCACCCGGGGTCCACACCAGGAGCAGGCTCTGCTGTTACAGCGGCTCGGACAGAGCCGCCATCATTTTTCTGGATGGGTTGGGACTTTTATTCTCTATGGCAAGGGGGTGAGGGCCAAATAAGGCTCCCAGGCGTCTCGAATATACAGGGCGTGTCCTGCATTTAACGAACTTGTCCTGTGTTAACGTTATCAGGACGCAGGCTCGGCATCATGGAGGGGCATTGGCGGGCTGGACCCCCCTCCCCAAATGAGTTATTGTGCCCAACCGCAGCACTAGTGTCACATGGTTTTGTCTGCACATGCTATAAGCACGTGCGTTTGTCTTTTGGTTGGAGGGAGGTGGTTCATGGCTGGTATAGCACCCGCTCTCCGCCTCACCCCCCAAGTGAGTTTTCGAACGTCAGTTCATGCCCCTAATGCTCCCCCCCCCACCCTGATTAGACTTGTTCTGACATCGACTCAGTTAAATCTCCTGTATTAAGTATTTTTTTTTAATTAAATTGCAAAATTCTGCAGTTTAGAGCTGTGCGATTTGGAATGTTCAATCGTTTTATTTGTTCGACTTGAACTTTACTTCATTAAAACTAAAACATTAACTAACTCCACTATTTCATTGCAGAAAGTCACCCGAAGACAGCAAGTATTTGCAACAAGTAATGAACTTGTTTGAAACCGCAGCCAACGGATGCGCACATGATGCGGTTCATTGAAACTTGCCCAAACTGGCTGCACACCAGTTTAGTGATGGATCAGTGAACTAACCAGGCTTGATTTATTTTTTCAAATCTTGCATTGGTCAGCTAGCAAAATATTTTTTCATTCATGTTTAGTGATTTAACCCCCAACGTGCCAAAAATGCGAGTGTAAATGGGCTTTTATTGATCAAGGGAAAAGTTCTGAGGTGTGGAGGAACCACTGTTAATATCGTTTTGTATGTGAATGGCCGGTCCGTCCCCTTACTGATTGTACCCATGCCTCATTTTGCCCCCCCCCCCCCATTCCCCTAATAAAGGCAGCAACGCCATAACCCTTCCCCTGCCCAGAACAAGCTTGGGTCAGCAACGTGACATATGGAGTGCACAATTGTTCAGTCAATATTGAAATGGCAGGAAGTCTGATAAAAAGCAGCATTTACAAATGATGAAGCACAAGAGATGGATATTTTCCTCAGCTACAAAATAAATAGATAAAATAACAGATTTCTTGATAGAATTTCGACCTCCACACATCAAGCAAATAGCACCCGGAGCATTCCAGCCTATCTAATCCAACTGCGGTACCAATCCATGAATATCTGCTGTTCTCCAAGCTCAAACCAGACATGATATCTTGTCTCCAGCGCATGTGCATCAGTGATAGACTACCTTTCCATTTCATCAAAATTGCTCGTCTGGCTACCAACGAGGAAATATTTTCCCTGTTGAGAATAACCAAGCATCTCAATCCTACATGGTCTCGTTCAAAAGTAAAACCTTTGCGGATTTCTGTTAGCAACTTTTTGTTACAAGGTGTCATTTTTCCGTTGCACCCTGTAATGGAAGATTCTAACCTATTTTTTAACCTGTTTTTTCTTAATTTCCAGCTCTTGGTTCTGCAGAGCTGAGAACCTTTTTTTTTAAACTTGCAGCTCTGGGTTCTGCAAGGCTGAGAACCTGCTTGTTTTTAGAATCAGCTGACATAAGCTAAATTCTACCGAGGGGCCAGAGATGCTGTTATCTGAAGAAAGGACATCTGTGTACCGAGAACATTTAATCTTCCTGCTTGTTTTGGTCACAGACTGTCAGAGGCCTAGCCTTGATGTAGAATACACCATTGTATTCAAAATGATAAGCTGAAAATTATGTTTTTCGTTAATTAACCTAGCATGCTAGCTTGCTCGCTTATCTTTCTTGCTGCGCTGGGAATAGGTGCTTGGGTAAGCAGTTTTTGGGTAATATAAGCCATGGTCCCGCTGCTGAAGTTTGAGACTCTCCGAGAGGTGGCAATATCTCTCAGCAAGAAGAAGAACTTCTGGAGTCCAGCCAACATCCCGGTCAGGGGAGGTGGAGAAGCTGCTACCGGCGCCCTGACAACCTACTACAAGTGTGCAGTCGTTGCCTCGCTTCGGCAGTTGGGACCAGTCCAAGCGTTGATAAGTATAGTTGGGAAGGGCTTGCATATTGTAGTGTGAAATCAGCTTTTGAATTTGTAATAAACATTTGTATAATCTGAAGTGCTCTCGGTGTTTGTGTCTATTTTCTTTCGGTAGCTCAAATACTGTGACCAATCTAAAACGAACAAAATGAGAGGTATAAGTTTACCCAAGACAATTGGCGCAGCGAGCAGATGTTTCGCCGAAACAAAGAGGTGAGCCCTGAGCAGTTCTTGATTCCAGGATGGACTTCCAAAGATGATGGGTTTGGCATGTTGGCCAATACCCTGTCTTTGTTGGGACCACCCATTAGTTGGGATGAGAGGTTAGATTCATCAAGTGCACCTCTGGGAGAGCGGGTTGCCACTCTCCTTAGAGAAAGAAAATTTCCTGATAAAAAGGGGATGCTGACGGATGGTTTTTGGTTGCTGGCCACAGCCTTACGCCACTCTGCTCAGCGTGAAGTAGAATCAGTTCAAAGAGAAGTAGAATCTCAGCGCAAGAGAGAGCAACTAGAGGAGGAGCTAGAAGCCCTGCGACAATGCTGTTCCACGATGAGCGAGATTGTTCGCACCAGTTAGGACCAAGCCAAAGAATTGGAAGATAAGCATGTCCAAATGATCTGCCTTAATATTAAACTCCGGCAGCAGCTCTGTGCAGATAAGGAAAGGCATGGAGTAGAACCCGATCCACATCGTATTTGCGCCATGATAAGGAATGGCGACGATCCTGATGTAATTGAGGATTGTGATGGGAATGTCTGGAATGACAATGGTAATAATGCAGATACTCCTCAGCATGTGTCTAACATACTACCCTCTCCACCTGCTGTTCACGCCCGCCCTATAAGGCAGCAGACTTCCCAAACAGACGGAAGGGGGGATGATGTAAGGGTAGAGATTGAAGGGATAGATACCCCGATCTCCCACGTGGACCCTGGGGAAAATACCCAAACCCCTGCTTATGCTCTATGGCCAACCCCCTCTACGGGATGGCCTCAACCTCCTCCCCTAGACTGGGTGGAGGGCCCTGCGGGCCAAAGTGGGAACAGGGGTCGGAAGCAGTCAATGACACGTGACTTCTCTGTAAAAGACCTGGCTGCCATTGGAGATCGATTTAGGCAAAAGGCAGGAGAAACTCTGGCAGCCTGGCTCCTGCGTGTCTGGGAACAAAGGGGGGGGTAATGTATTTTTAACCCCTGAGGAATTGTTGGGATTAGGAACATTATCTACTGATATCAGGGTCACTGCTGAGCTGCGGGGTAGAGGGAGAGAGATGGATTACTTACTTACTACTCTAGGGGATGCCCTGCTACGAGTATACCCTCACCAGTAGATTGGGATTTACATTTGCAGTACAATTGGAGAACCCCAGAGGAGGGTATAGCAGTAATTCGTCAGCAGGCCCTGGCCTCTGCCTTGTATGCAGGGCGTTTGAGGCTGTGGGTACATGGGGGGAGCCCTGATGAAGAGATATTCACGGCCGGAATGCATACCAGATTGGTTCGTTCCGCCCAACCCACTACACGGGGGCTGGTTCTGTCCGTAACTAGTCCACTAATTGGGCACCCTGTGTCTGAGGCGGTGCACGCCTTATCTGGGCTTCGAGAATTAGAGTTGGGAGGTAAAATCCACTCACGTACAACCCAGGTTAAATCAGACAAGCAGGATGAAAGGAGAGGGGCTGCTACAAATAACGGACCGACAAGAAAGGACCTTTTTCTAACCTTGTTAAAGTTAGGCGTACCTAAAAGTGATATTGATGGGAAACCTACTGCGGTCCTTTATGCCCTTTATAAGAGAAAAGCAGTGGAACATCATCCCCAACTGCTGAGTCCTCCTGGCCCAGCTGTGCCCTCTGCTCCCCCTGCTGCTTCTATCGAGCCGACTTCTCCTGCTCCAGTTACCCGTAATGAGGTACAACAAATGGTTAACAAGGCTCTAATGGATAATAGTGGCATGTGGGCCTGGAAGCCCCCGAACCCTACTAAAGCATGAAGGTGTGGGCAGGGCTCCCGTGTCTACACCATTGAGATACAGCGGATACACGGGGACCCTCGGCCCTACATACCGTTAACAATCCATTGGGGTGGGGGTAATGACCGCCAATATTTGGCCTTGGTCGATACCGGTGCGGAGCACTCGGTGATTCCGGGTAACCCCGACCTCTGGACTGGACCGACCTTTCGAATAGAGGGGTTGGGAGGGGCAGTCACCCTGGCAAAGGAAATAAAAGTCCGTGCCACGGTGGGTGATGACCCTTCCCCTATCTGGTTACATGCCCTGGTGGCTGCTACTGACGAGTGTGTCCTGGGTATTAATATGTTGGCCGGTACAGCCCTTAATACTAGCCAAGGGGGATTTGCATTTGGAATTCGGACTATTACTAAACGATTAGTGGTGGGTCGGACTAAGTGGGATCCTGTGATGGTGCCACTCCCCCCCCCCTCATGAAACCAGTGTGCATTCCACAATATCGCCTCCCTGGAGGGCAAGAAGAAATTAGTGCCACCGTCGATGCTCTGCAAGAAGAAGGGGTAGTGAGCCCCGCAACGTCGCCCTTTAATAGCCCTGTTTGTCCGGTCCAGAAGCCAGACGGCTCCTGGAGAATGACAGTTGATTATCGCTTTTTGAATAAACATGCCCCACCACTTGCTTCAGCAGTTCCGGACATTGTTACCCTTATTGAAAACATTGCTACTGGGAACTCAGGAACAGGGTATGCCGTCATTGATCTCGCTAATGCCTTCTTCAGTATTCTTATAGACGAGGTCTCACAGGATCAGTTCACCTTTACCTGGAAGGGGTGCCAGTATACCTTCACTCGCCTCCCTCAGGGTTATGTACACTCTCCCACCATTTGCCACAGCCTAATTGCCCGTGACCTGGAGACGGTGCCAGTATCGCCTTCCCTCTCAATTCACCATTATATTGATGATGTAATGATCCAAGGGGCCACGGAAGAGATGGTACAGAAAGCAGAACTGATGGTAGCAGCCGGTGGGTGCAAGGAAAGCAAAAGTGGAAGGCAGTGGCTAACCATCCCAGGTCAGGAACTCACTTATCAGAGGAGGGGGATGGTGGCTCCAGTCAGTATGCTGAGTTGAAGGCAGTCACTTTACCACTAGATCCCCATGATCACCCTCTTCGCCTGTTTACTGATTCCTGGGCTGTGGCTAATGAACATAGTATGGATGCCTGATTGGCAAAAGAATGACTGGATGATACATGACCGCCCATTGTGGGGCAAAGAGCTGTGGCAGCTGTTGTGGGATGCTTGCCACCACCGTGAGATAACTGTGTATCATGTTGATGCCCATACCAATGTGGCGACTAACATGGCACAACATAATGCAGTTGCAGATCAGCTTGCCACCATCAGCCGTGTTGATACCGTCCCCCTGGCTCGATGGGCACATGAACAGAGTGATCATTTGGGGGAGAAGGGATCATCTATGTGGGCCCGAACACAGGCTTTACCCGTCCATCAGGATGATGTCCGCATGGTCGTGCGTACATGCCCAGAATGTTAACTTGTGAAGTCCCGTGTCGTTCCTCCTGGTCCTCATGGCCGAATAAAACGGGGTGCTCGCCCAGCTGCGGTTTGGCAAATTGATTACATAGGCCCCATGCCAGACTGTATGGGTAAACGTTACATCCTAGTAATGGTTGACACCTTTTCGGGCCTGATTTTTGCTTTTCCCACCAAGACGGCTGACCAAGCTAGCACTACCCAAGGACTAAATCATTTAATTTCTCATTATGATGTACCAGAGGAGATTCAGTCTGATAATGGCTCGCACTTCTCTGGGAAGGCAATCTGTGATTGGGCAAATGACAATGATATCTTATGGGTTCACCATATTCCTTATTACCCACAGGCTGCTGGGTTAGTTGAACGAATGAATGGCTTACTGAAGGAACAAATTCGTTTGTTAACACCACTGGGAACCCTGAAGGGGTGGTGTCATGTGCTGCAGCAGGCAGTTGACAATTTTAATCATTGCCCTTTAAAAGGAGGTACACCTTTCCACCGACTTCTTCACGCTTTTGAACTACAGCCTATTCCAGAGAAAAAACAGTCATTGCCCCCCCACTCCTGAACTAGAGAATGCCGGACAAAAGGTATGGGTGGCACCACCAGGTAGTGGCCCTCCTGTGAAAGGAGAAATAGTGACACCTGCCCAGGGTAACACTCGGTGGGTAGCTATTGAGGGACAGGATGATTTAGTCTGTTTAAACACTGAACGCTTGCGGTATCATGAGTGACATGTGTCAGGCTTCTTTCTTCCAGGTTCTCCATTTTACACGCCTGGTGATCTGGCTTAACAACAGCTTTGGTGCCAACAATTAGATTTGTAATGACGAGGACGTTCCGAGGGAGTTGCCCGTGGGAGACACGGCCCGATGCATTACATCAAGGAAGTCCTCGGTCACCCGCCTCAAGTGCAGCTTATATAAATATGTTATTGTTCAGCATGTCTCGAAGTCTGTTCGTGAGCTCCAGTGTCTGGGTATTGTGGCCAACAAGGATAATGTGAGCCTTGGTTGGAATCCTTTTTCATGGTTAGCTGGTACATTTGGGGGGGTTGGGCCACAATATTCTCCGTTGGTTGCTCGCATTATTGCTTGTTTTTGTTGATTATTGTAGTTTTAATTTCTCTTTTATGCTCTTTTTGTACTCTTATGCTTGTCAAGTCTCGTGTCTGACAGACTGTGACCAAGGGGTGGAATGTAATGGAAGATTCTAACCTGTTTTTTAACCTGTTTTTTCTTAATTTCCAGCTCTTGGTTCTGCAGAGCTGAGAACCTTTTTTTTAAACTTGCAGCTCTGGGTTCTGCAAGGCTGAGAACCTGCTTGTGCTTTAGAATCAGCTGACATAAGCTAAATTCCACCAAGGGGCCAGAGATGCAGTTATCTGACGAAAGGACATCTGTGTATCAAGAACATTTAATCTTCCTTCTTGTTTTGGTCACAGTCTGTCAGAGGCCTAGCCTTGATGCAAAATAAACCATTGTATTCAAAGTGATAAGCTGAAAATTATGTTATTCGTTAGAAGCCTAGCATGCTAGCTTGCTCGCTTATCTTTCTTGCTGCGCTGGGAATAGGTGCTTGGGTAAGCAGTTTTTGGGTAATATAAGCCATGGTCCCGCTGCTGAAGTTTGAGACTCTCCGAGAGGTGGAAACATCTCTCAGCAAGAAGAAGAACTTCTGGAGTCCAGCCAATGTCCCGGTCAGGGGAGGTGGAGAAGCTGCTACCGGCGCCCTGACAACCTACTACAAGTGTGCAGTCGTTGCCTCGCTTCGGCAGTTGGGACCAGTCCAAGCGTTGATAAGTATAGTTGGGAAGGGCTTGCATATTGTAGTGTGAAATCAGCTTTTGAATTTGTAATAAACATTTGTATAAACTGAACTGCTCTCGGAGTGTGTGTCTATTTTCTTTCTGTAGCTCAAACACTGTGACCAATCTAAAACGAACAAAGTGAGAGGTATAAGTTTACCCAAGACACACCCCAAATTATTTTTGATAGGGAACTTTGAAAACATTACTCCGAAATTACGTTTATCAGATTTTCAGTGGAAATTTGTTAAATTGGCTTTGGCAATAGTGAGGAAATGTCTCGCTGTCACCTGGAAATCACTAGGCAGATGGAAGAGATTCAAAGCTGTGTTTCATTAGAAAAAAATGACATATAATTTGAGAGGTAAATATTCTCTAATTTTACAGATTTGGAGCCCGTATGTTCAAACGTTAGGTTTGAAACTATAAATAATTCATTGAATCCTCCGGACCAGTGAAGAATTCCCTTAATAAATCATGCTCTTCTGCGAAATGTTTTCGGGATCTTTCCAAAGCCGTCCAATCTAATATATATCGATATTCATTGTAGTATTTTAATAATTTCATTTTTTTTTAACTGTATAGTTTTTAGTGGGGGATGGGAAGGGGGGGTTTATTTTGTAGCTTTTTTTCTGTCTCTTCTTAAACAGATCAACATGTTTTCAATCATTCGTAACAATGTGATACCTGGTTTTTAATTGTTTTACGTGTGTTGATTGTAAATAAAATATTAAAAAAAACAGAGCCACACAGGAACAAAGATCTATCTTGATCTGAAGTATCTCTTAAACTGCCTGGAAAAATCGTCCCCAAAACTGGCCTATTTTCCCCCTTTTTGTCTGGGCTTAGAGAGCAGGGGAGGATTAGTATGGGACGGGAGTCTTTTTCTCTTTTTTCCTTTCTTCCTTTCCCATTTTTCATTCGTTTTTTTTATACACAGAAGAGATGACTTTATATCGGTGTCTCATCATTGTCTTATAACGGAATATGAACCGAAGCTCCTTAATTCGTTGTTTTTAGCATAGATATGATCAAACTGTACAATCAACCTTATGATTCATATTCTGCAGGTTAATGCATTAAGATTGATGACCATTTCCTGTTCCACATATGATGTGTAATATTCAAGTTGATAAAAATTTATTTTAACAAATACAGAAGAGGGAGGTTAATGAACAAATAGTGGGGGAGTTGACAGAAATATTTACAATATCACTGGCCATTGGGGAGGTGCCAGGGCCTAGAGGGTGGCTCATGTTGTCCCGCTGTTCAAAAAAAGGCTCTAGGGGGGTGTGGCCTGATGGCATAGGGAGAAGACGTGGAAAACCCACTCCTGACAGAAATTCTAAAAACCCATATTAAACTGCTTAAAATATCTTAAAAATTATCGATAATATAACTGAAGACTTAAACTACCAACAATAAAAAAAAGCGAAAGCTCAAGCAACAAAAAAAATAGTTCGAAAATTGGCAACAATGTCGGAAGAAACACGGCTTACCTTAACATCGAAGCCTGGGGACTCGATTTCTCTGCAGCCTTGGTCCCGATGACAGTTCGTGGGTAAAGCCTTTTCTACACCGGCACCGACCTAGCGTCCTGAAGTGCAAGATGGCGCCGGTGAGCAGCGACTGTCGACTTCAGGGGAAGTTGAACAACTGCATGTGCCCGAATATTCGCACATGCGCACAACGCCCAAGAAGGCCCAAGCTGTGGGCCAACCCAACCTCCACCGGCCCAGTGAACCTGGGCTGGGGGTGGGGGCGGGGAGCATTCGCACCCACAGTCAGGCCACAGCAGCTGATTCCCCGAGAGAGGAGAAAGAGGATGTCACTAAACTGGAGGAGGAGGAGCAGTATTTAACTGAAGAAGAGACTGCAGTGTATCAGGGTAGGCCTAGGGTGAGCCTGGCTCCCCCCAGTTAGAGTCACCATCAAATACTGATTTGCCTTTACAGATAAGCCAGAGTTTTTCTATCATGAAGGAACAATTTGTGGAAATGAAAGGGGAAATATCTACAATTAAAATGGATGTAGCTAAATGCTTGAAAGCTGTGGATAAAGTACAAGATCATTTTTAAAAGACTGAAGAAGAGCTTATAAGCTGTAAAGATGATGTTGAATACTGTCGAGAGAAGATGGAACATATGGAAGATTCATTTACTGACCGGGAGGTACAAAAGACTGAATTGTTGAAGAAGATGGATGTTTTGGAGAATCAGAGTTGAAGGAATAATGTTAAGATAGTAGATCTTCTGGAGGACTTTGAGGGACCGGATGCGATTCGGTTTTTCCAAAAATGGATATCAGAGGTCCTGGGATAACTCATTTTTCAGATGGATTAGAACTGGACAGAGTTCACAGAGTGATGTGGAGGAAGCCTCTCCCTGGACAACCACCACAGTCTATTTTGATACGTTGTTCGCGTTATCAGGACATAGAATTTATCTTGAAACTTGCGGTGCAGAATGCGAGAAATCATCAAGGACCTTCATTGGTTCAAAATAACAGGGTTTTCTTTTATGCCAATTTGAGTCAAACGGTGACTAAGTGGCATAAAGAATTTAATTCAGCTAAAGCTGTTCTGTGGCAGAAAGGATAATAAATTTGCTTTCCGTTATCCTGCAGCCTTAAAGATCTTTTATGGGAAATACCAGTCTCCATTTTTTTCAGATGATGCAAAGGCCTTGGAATTTGTTAATTCTTTACCTGATAATAAACAGGGTCAGAATTTCCAGAAGCATGTGGTTACTCCTAAGGGGAGATGTGGTAAACGAGAGATGGAATCTCATCAGCTGATTGAAGTTGATGATCAAGCAAATCGTGATTTGGAAGAATAATTTCATACTTGAGATAATAATGTTTTTTTATTGTTTTGTTCAGGGGAGTGGTCCAACTGCATTTCCGGCGACACTAGGTATTAGTCTATTAAGGAGAATCCTAGCGAAGATTTTGCAGAGAGGTGGTCCGGACACAGGGAGAGCAGCGGCCGCCTCAGCCCCGGTCCGGGCAGTATGGACCGACCTAGGAGGGGAGGCAGACCCCTCCAGCCCGGATAAGAAACCTGCATAGGAGAAGGCAACTCCGATATAAAACCTACGACCCAAGGACCTCGCTGCCACGTCCCAGCTTGCTTGGCCACGGCACACGAACCATGGGTGTAAAGGGTGGGGCCAGTACTGCGCACACTGCACTCCACCTAAAAGCTCCTTTGCGCAGGCCCGAGGACAGGTCCACGTCCTCCCACTCCACGTCCTCCCCCTCCACGTCCTCCCCCTCCACGTCCTCCCCCTCAAAAGATGCTCACAAACTCAAGCTAGCATGCTGGAACATCAGAACCATGCTAGACAAGGGTGACAGCCACCGACCTGAACATCGGTCTGCCCTCATTGCACATGAACTCCTCAGACTTGACATCGACATAGCCGCTCTCAGTGAAGTCCGCCTGGCAGATGTAGGCAGCCTCCAAGAACGCGGCGCGGGCTACACACTCTACTGGTCTGGCAAGCCTTTGGATGAACGACGCCTATCTGGCGTAGGCTTCATGGTCAAGAACTCCATTGCCTCCAAACTCGAAAACCTTCCGACAGGCCACTCGGACCGGATCATGTCCATGCGACTCCCCCTTCAAAACAAGCGTCGCATCACCCTCATCAGTGTCTATGCTCCAACCCTCCAGGCGGAACCAGCAGAAAAGGACAAGTTCTACATTGATCTGCGCATCCTCATTCAACGTACCCCTACAGCTGACAAGGTTGTCATCCTTGGCGACTTCGACGCTCACGTCGGCAAAGACTCAGAAACCTGGCCAGGAATCCTGGGCAAGCATGGCGTCGACAAGTGCAACGATAATGGGCGCCTCCTGTTGGAGCTCTGCGCAGAACAGCGACTTGTCATTACAAACACCCTTTTTCAGCAGAGGGACAGCCTTAAGACCACCTGGATGCATCCCCGATCCAAACACTGGCACCTCCTGGACTACATCCTGGTACGAGAAAGTGACAAACAAGATGTGCTCCACACCAGGGTCATGCCCAGCGCGGAATGCCACACTGACCACCGGCTGGTTCATTGCAAGCTCAACCTTCACTTCAAGCCAAAGCCCAGGAACAGTGGAGCCCCCAGAAAGAGGTTCAGTTGGAAACCTGCAGTCAGACGAAGTGACAGGAAACTTCCAGGCAAACCTCAAAGCAAAGCTCGACGATGCAATCCGCCTCACGGACCCGTCCCCTGAAACCCTCTGGGATCAGCTGAAGACTACCATACTGCAATCCACTGAAGAGGTACTGGGCTTCGCCTCCAGGAAAAACAAGGACTGGTTCGACGAAAACAGCCAGGAAATCCAGGAGCTGCTGGCAAAGAAGCGAGCTGCCCACCAGGCTCACCTTACAAAGCCGTCCTGTCCAGAGAAGAAACAAGCCTTCCGTCGCGCATGCAGCCATCTTCAGCGCAAACGCCGGGAGATCCAAAATGAGTGGTGGACTAGCCTCGCCAAGCGAACCCAGCTCAGCGCGGACATTGGCGACTTCAGGGGTTTCTACAAGGCTCTAAAGGCTGTGTACGGCCCCTAACCCCAAGTCCAAAGCCCGCTGCGCAGCTCAGACGGCAAAGTCCTCCTCAGCGACAAGATCTCCATCCTCAACCGATGGTCAGAACACTTCCAATCTCTTTTCAGTGCCAACCGCTCAGTCCAAGATTCCGCCCTGCACCAGCTCCCTCAACAGCCCCTAAGGCTAGAGCTGGATGAGGTCCTCACCCAGGACGAGACATATAAGGCAATCGAACAACTGAAAAGTGGCAAAGCAGCAGGTATGGATGGAATCCCCCCCAGAGGTCTGGAAGACTGGCGGCAAAACTCTGTATATCAAACTGCATGAGTTTTTCAAGCTTTGTTGGGACCAAGGAAAACTGCCTCAGGACCTTCGTGATGCCACCATCATCATCCTGTACAAAAACAAAGGCGAGAAATCAGACTGCTCAAACTACAGGGGAATCACGCTGCTCTCCATTGCAGGCAAAATCTTCGCTAGGATTCTCCTAAATAGAATAATACCTAGTGCCGCCGAGAATATTCTCCCAGAATCACAGTGCGGCTTTCACGCAAACAGAGGAACTACTGACATGGTCTTTGCCCTCAGACAGTTCCAAGAAAAGTGCAGAGAACAAAACAAAGGACTCTACATCACCTTTGTTGACCTCACCAAAGCCTTCGACACCGTGAGCAGGAAAGGGCTTTGGCAAATACTAGAGTGCATCGGATGCCCCCCAAAGTTCCTCAACATGATTATCCAACTGCACGAAAACCAACAAGGTCAGGTCAGATACAGCAATGAGCTCTCTGAACCCTTCTCCATTAACAATGGCGTGAAGCAAGGCTGTGTTCTCACACCAACCCTCTTTTCAATCTTCTTCAGCGTGATGCTGAACCAAGCCATGAAAGACCTCAACAATGAAGACGCTGTTTACATCCGGTACCGCACGGATGGCAGTCTCTTCAATCTGAGGCACCTGCAAGCTCACACCAAGACACAAGAGAAACTTGTCCGTGAACTACTCTTTGCAGATGATGCCGCTTTAGTTGCCCATTCAGAGCCAGCTCTTCAGCGGTTGACGTCCTGTTTTGCGGAAACTGCCAAAATGTTTGGCCTGGAAGTCAGCCTGAAGAACCTGAAGAAAACTGAGGTCCTCCATCAGCCAGCTCCCCACCATGACTACCAGCCCCCCCAACATCTCCATCAGGCACGCAAAACTCAAAACGGTCAACCAGTTTACCTATCTCGGCTGCACCATTTCATCAGATGCAAGGATCGACAACGAGATAGACAACAGACTCGCCAAGGCAAATAGCGCCTTTGGAAGACTACACAAAAGAGTCTGGAAAAACAACCAACTGAAAAACCTCACAAAGATAAGCGTATACAGAGCCGTTGTCATACCAACACTCCTGTTCGGCTCCGAATCATGGGTCCTCTACCGGCATCACCTACGGCTCCTAGAACGCTTCCACCAGCGTTGTCTCCGCTCCATCCTCAACATTCATTGGAGCGCTTTCATCCCTAACGTCGAAGTACTCGAGATGGCAGAGGTCGACAGCATTGAGTCCACGCTGCTGAAGATCCAGCTGCGCTGGGTGGGTCACGTCTCCAGAATGGAGGACCATCGCCTTCCCAAGATCGTGTTATATGGCGAGCTCTCCACTGGCCACCATGACAGAGGTGCACCAAAGAAAAGGTACAAGGACTGCCTAAAGAAATCTCTTGGTGCCTGCCACATTGACCACTGCCAGTGGGCTGATATCGCCTCAAACCGTGCATCTTGGCGCCTCACAGTTCGGCTGGCAGCAACCTCCTTTGAAGAAGACCGCAGAGCCCACCTCACTGACAAAAGGCAAAGGAGGAAAAACCCAACACCCAATCCCAACCAACCAATTTTCCCCTGCAACCGCTGCAACCGTGTCTGCCTGTCCCGCATCGGACTGGTCTGCCACAAACGAGCCTGCAGCTGACGTGGACATTTACCCCCTCCATAAATCTTCGTCCACGAAGCCAAGCCAAAGATAATCTACTGGTGTTGAAGCATTTGCTTGAGTTATGGATGATTAAAAATGAACAGCTTGGAATGGAAGGAAGAATTTCAGGTAAGATGCCTTTATTTCAAATAAACTTTTACCATTTACGGTTAATAATCAATTATTGAGATTATGGGAACAAAAAGGTGTGAAATTAGTAGAAGATTGTTATGAAGCAGGACATTTTATTTCCTTTCAACCATTGAGAGAGAAGTATAATGTACCTTCAAGTACTTTTTTTACTTATTACCAAGTTAAAGATTTATTGTTAGAAAATTTTGGGCGTACTTTGTGTCTTCCGAGAAGATCTAAATTTGAGAGTTTAATTACTGATGGAACTAGGAAGGGTTTTATATCAAATATGTATAATTTATTGCAGGCTAAATCATTTAAGCCAGATGTAGATAAAACAAGAGTGAAATGGGAGAGAGATCTGGGGATAGATATCCCCCTGGAAGATTGTATGTCAATATGTGAAGGCACTCTGACCAAGATTGTGAATGTGCGATATAGAGGAGTTCATTATAATTTTATTCATCAATTATACTTAACTCCTGAGAAATTAAAGAAATTTAAATATATCACTTCAGATTTGTGTTTTAGATGTCATAAGGAAGTAGGAACCTTCTTACATTCGGTTTGGTTATGTGAGACAGTTAAACCTTTTTGGACTAAAATTAAAGAAAATTTGGAAGTTATGTTTAAATTTAAAATTAATTTAGACCCTAAAACATTTTTATTGGGTGATATGAAATCATTGTGTTTCAAATTGAAATTAGATAAATTTCAGATTCCTTTTTTGAGGTTGGCTTTAGCAGTAGCTAGGAAACGTTTAACAGTTACTTGGAAGAATGATACTCAGTTGAATTCAACGATGGCATATGGAGATGAGGTCATGTATCCCTTTAGAGAAGATGACGTATAATTTGCAAAGTAATTATTCTTTCTTTGTGAAAGTCTGGAGTCCGTATATGGATTGGATGTATACCAATTCTTGAAATATTTTCCCATGTATGGGTGGTGTGGTCCCCAACCGTAACACATTTAAATGTATTATTTTAACTATTCTCCTCCATTTCTCTCTTTCTTTCCTTTTTTTTTCTGGGGTAGATTAGTAGAGGGGTTGGGGGTGTATGGGGATGGGGGTTGGGGGGTACTAAGGGATAAAATATGTATTACATTGTATTTTAAATGTATTATCTATTATTGATTATAAATAAAGTTTTCCAAAAATAAGGCTCTAAGACTAAACATGGTAATTATAGGCCTCTGAGTCTGATGTTGGTGGTGGGTAAATTAATGGAAAGTTTTATTAGAGATGGTATATACAATTATTTGGAAAGATGGCGATTGATTAGGAGTAGTCAAAGCGGTTTTGTATGTGTTTGATCATGTCTAACAAACCTTATCGAGTTTTTTGAGGAGGTTGATGAGGGGAAGGCAGTGGCTGTTGTCTATTTGGACTTTAGTAAGGCTTTTGACAAGGTTCCCCAGAGGAGGTTAAAAGGAAGGTGGAAATATTAGGTATTAATGATCAAGTAGTGAAATGGATTCAGCGAAGGTTGGATGGGAGATGCCAGAGAGTAGTTTGTCAAATTGGAGGCCGATGATGAGTGGGGTGCCTCAGGGATCGGTACTGGGTCCACTGCTGTTTGTCGTATACATTAATGATCTAGATGATAGGGTGGAAAATTAGATTAGTAAATTTGCAGATGATACAAAGGTTGTGGACAGTGAGGAAGATTATCAAAGCTTACAGGGTGATGTAGGACAATTAGAAAAGTGGGCTGAAAGATGGCAGATGGAGTTTAATACTGATAAATGTGAGGTGCTACATTTTGGTAGGACCAATCAAAATAGAACATACTTGTTAAATGGTAGACAATTGAGGAGTGCAGTGGAACAAAGGGATTTAGGAGCCATGGTACATAATTCTCTGAAAGTTGAATCACATGTGGATAGGGTGGAAAAGAAGGCATTTAGTATGTTGGCTTTCATAAATCGGAGCATAGATCACAGAAGTTGGGATGTTATGTTGAAGTTGTAAAAGACATTGGTGAGGCCAAATTTGGAATATTGTGTGTAGTTTTGGTCACCAAATTACAGGAAGGATATAAACAGTATAGAGAGAGTGCAGAGGAGGTTTACGAGAATGTTGCCGGGGTTTCAGGGTTTGAGTTACATTGAATGGTTGAGCAGGCTGGGACTTTATTCCCTGGAGCATAGAAGGTTGAGGGGTAATTTGATAGCGGTATTTAAAATTATGAGGGGGACAGATAGAGTCAATGTGGACAGGCTTTTTCCACTGAGAGTGGGGGAGATACTAACAAGAGGATATGGAGTGAGAGTAAAAGGGGAAAAGTTTAGGGTGGTGGGGGTGTGGAATGAATTTACGGCAGTGGTGGTAGAAGGGAGTTCGACGTTAATATTCAAGGAAAAGTTGGCTAGATTCATGGACAGGAGAGGTGTGGAGGGTTATGGGCCGAATGCGGGTCAGTGGAACTAGGTGGGAGAAGATGTTCGGCACGGACAAACTGGCCTGTTTATGTGCTGTAAATGGTTATATGGTTATAAAATAATTAAAGGTATGGAATTTAAATACCGATATTTTAATTAGATAAGCAATGAATGTTTTGGTAACAGGGCCTCTCCTGCGTAAAATTAACCTGATTAAATTTTTAATTTAATCCAGATGACCAATTTTTTTTTAGTATGTACATTTTTCCCATGCAGTAACATTATTTTAATTTCGGTGGGTGAATGTACATGCAAATTAGAAATCGTTTGAATTTAAATTTGAACCAGATGGCAAATCTGGTAACCCTACTTACAGAGTTTTACGAAATCACGAAAAGGATGGATAGCATGAATGATCGTAGAGATAAACGAGAATGTCTGTGGATGTTGGGGTTGAGTACAACGCACAAAGGTACTGGAGAAACTCAGCAGGTCGTGCGGTATCCAGAAGCAGTCACAGAGTGACCAACATTGCAGGCCTGGGCCCTTCATCTGGAGCCAAGGAAAACGGGCTGATGTCTGAATCAATAGATGGGGGGGGGGGGGAGACAAGAGGAGGGAGGAAAGGGAAGAGGGAGGAGCACAGGTTAGAAGTGGATACAGGTGGGCAAGTGGAAGAGAAAGACGCTGAGAAGTGATGGGAAGAAGGCGGAGGGTTAGGAAGGGTAGCTCTCTGATCAGGGAAGGAAGGGGTGGGGAGCAGGAGGAAACAAGATGGGGGAGAGGGAAAGAAACATGAGGAGCCTTACACAGTACGCTGCTATCCAGAGTTCAAGCAACCGGCAAAAAAAACATGGAAAATAAATAGGTTAAAAAATATCTCGCCTCGCCGTTTGTCAATCATGAAACACGCAATCTCAAGCAACTGGAATATTCACCAATCCAGCATAGGTGCCAGATAACGGGGATTTTTTTTAAATTTAAATTTAAATTTTGACATACAGCACAGTAACAGGCCCTTTTGGTCCATGTGTCCATGCCGCCCAATTGCACCCTCCAACCCCCCAATACGTTTTGAACGGTGGTAGGAAACCGGAGTCAATGTGAAAAACCCACATGGATACAGGCAGAATGTACCAACTCCTTACAGACAGCATGGGATTCGAACTCCAGTCCCGATCGCTGGCGCTTTAACAGTGTTGCATTAACCGCCACGCCAACTGAGCCACTGTTTACTGTGTATTCTGATAAGGCAGAACTTCACTGAATGTGCCTTGCTGAAATCCATGTAGATAACGTCTACAACTCTGCTCTCATCAACCTACCTGATCACATGACTATCTGTATTCAGTCCTTGTTCACGCACGTCCATGAACATTGCTGGGGGGATGGAATTTAGGAGCAGGGAGTTTCTGCTGCAACTGTACAAGGTTCTGGTGAGGCTGCATCTGGAGAACTGCGGGCAGTTCTGGTCTCCTTACTTGAGGAAGGATGTACAGGCCTTGGAAGTGGTGCAGAAGAGGCTCACCAGATTGGTTTTGAATTGAGGGGGTTAACCTATGAGGAGAGATTGAATACCCAAGTCTGCTGCTCAGGTTGATAGGATAGTTAAGAAGGTCTATGGGATGCTGGGTTTCATAAGTTGGAGGATTGAGTTCAGGAGTTTTGAGGTGTTGTTGCAACTCTACAAATCTCTGGTGAGACCACACTTGGAATATTGTGTTCAGTTCTGGTCACCTCATTATAGGAAGGATGTGGAAGCTACGGAGAGGGGGCAGAGGAGATTTACCAGGATGTTGCCTGGATTTGGAGAACAAGTCTTATGAGGCAAGGTTAACAGAGCTGGGACTTTTCTCCCTGGAGTGTAGAAGGATGAGAGGAGACTTGATAGAGGTTTACAAGATTCTGAGAGGCATAGATAGGGTGGACAACCAGTGCCTTTTTCCAGGGTGGAAAGAGCAAACACCAGAGGACCTTTGTACAAAATGAAAGGATGGATGTTTAGGGGAAGCATCAGGGGTACGTTTTTTTTTTTACAGAGAGGGTTGTGGGTGCCTGGAATGCCTTGCCAGAGTTGGTGGTGGAGGTTAAAACATTGGGGGCATTTAAGAGAGTCTTGGACAGGTACATGGATGGAAGAAAAATAGAAAGTAATGGGGTAGGGAGGGTTTTTTTGGTAGGAATATATGTTCTCGCACCAACCCTCTTTTCAATCTTCTTCAGCATGATGCTGAACCAAGCCATGAAAGACCCCAACAATGAAGACGCTGTTTACATCCGGTACCGCACGGATGGCAGTCTCTTCAATCTGAGGCGCCTGCAAGCTCACACCAAGACACAAGAGAAACTTGTCCGTGAACTACTCTTTGCAGACGATGCTGCTTTAGTTGCCCATTCAGAGCCAGCTCTTCAGCGCTTGACGTCCTGCTTTGCGGAAACTGCCAAAATGTTTGGCCTGGAAGTCAGCCTGAAGAAAACTGAGGTCCTCCATCAGCCAGCTCCCCACCATGACTACCAGCCCCCCCACATCTCCATCGGGCACACAAAACTCAAAATGGTCAACCAGTTTACCTATCTCGGCTGCACCATTTCATCAGATGCAAGGATCGACAATGAGATAGACAACAGACTCGCCAAGGCAAATAGCGCCTTTGGAAGACTACACAAAAGAGTCTGGAAAAACACCCAACTGAAAAACCTCACAAAGATAAGCATATACAGAGCCGTTGTCATACCCACACTCCTGTTCGGCTCCGAATCATGGGTCCTCTACCGGCATCACCTACGGCTCCTAGAATGCTTCCACCAGCGTTGTCTCCGCTCCATCCTCAACATCCATTGGAGCGCTTTCATCCCTAACATCGAAGTACTCGAGATGGCAGAGGTCGACAGCATCGAGTCCACGCTGCTGAAGATCCAGCTGCGCTGGGTGGGTCACGTCTCCAGAATGGAGGACCATCGCCTTCCCAAGATCGTGTTATATGGCGAGCTCTCCACTGGCCACCGTGACAGAGGTGCACCAAAGAAAAGGTACAAGGACTGCCTAAAGAAATCTCTTGGTGCCTGCCACATTGACCACCGCCAGTGGGCTGATATCGCCTCAAACTGTGCATCTTGGCGCCTCACAATTTGGCGGGCAGCAACCTCCTTTGAAGAAGACCGCAGAACCCACCTCACTGACAAAAGGCAAAGGAGGAAAAACCCAACACCCAACCCCAACCAACCAATTTTCCCCTGCAGCCGCTGCAACCGTGTCTGCCTGTCCCGCATCGGACTGGTCAGCCACAAACGAGCCTGCAGCTGACGTGGACTTTTACCCCCTCCATAAATCTTCGTCCGCGAAGCCAAGCCAAAGATATGGGTTGGCACAACATCGAGGGCTGAGAGGCTGGTACTGCAGTGTTCTATGATCCTCATGGTTTAGAAAGATGAGGAACAATCTTATAGAGACATATAAAAGTATGAAAGGAATAAATAAGGTAGAAGGAGGGAAGTTGCTTACACTGGCCAGTGAGGCTAGAACTAGGGGACACAGCCTCAAGATTCAGTGGAGTAGATTTAATATAAGGAGGAACTGCTTCTCCCAGAGAGTAATGGATCTGTGGAATTCAGTGCCCAAGGAAGCAATGGAGACTGCCCCACTGAAATGTATTTAAGGCACAGGTAGATTTTTAAAGAACTGAGGGTTATAGGTAAGTGGAGCTGATTTTCATCCAGTTATGCCATGATCTCATTGAATGGTGGAGTAAAGCTCGAAAGTCCGCTGACGCTAAGATTGCAGTCAAATCACAGAGATGCTGGAGGAACTCAGCCAATCTTGCAGCATCCATGGGAGGGTTGGGGGGGGAGGGTAAAAAAAGGTATATACTCGATGTTTCAGTCCTCAAGGTACGGGTTAAAGAAACACAAAGGCTGGGGAAAGAAAGATGGAAGAATGGGAGAAGGAGGAGGAGGACAGACAGTCAAAAGGTTTAAATTAGATATGATAAGGAAAGGTGAGAATTAACTTTGGCTCTGTGAAAGGAGAGAGAGGGGAAAGGAGATGGGGGAAAGATTGAAGGAGTTTAACAAAAACATTGAATGGTGGAGCAGGCTCGATGGGCCAGAGAGCTGTCTCTTGCTTATAGCCCTAGTGTATAACTTCCTGTTGCTTCGATGCCTGCAGAGTTCCCATCAATGAACAACACAATTTTTTTTCCCCAAGAAAAATCACCCAAAATACCTTATATTTTTGTTGGCATTTATTCGTTCAGTGGGATGTTGCAAGCCTGTTACTTATCGCTATTGGCCCCACTGGCCTTGATGGAGGGCCGCTAAGAGTTTATTGTGCATGGAGGAGATCCCTGCAGGTATTCATGTCTTCTTTTTTATCCAATCCCGCCGACTCTCTTTGGCGGATGTGATGACCAGGGCCAACACTCTGGTCACACTGTGCTTCCAAATCTGGGGTGTTACATCTGCTTAGCTGGAGGATGTGTTCAACGACTTTGTTGCCTTGATTTGAGGACACTACCAGATGAACATCGGCTGGCCGTCAGCCACTGACAGGTACCACAGAGAGTCCAGTAGCACTAGCATATCCTGCAGTAGAAACGGGGGCACGTTCTCAACGACCAGAGTGTGCAGATAATCTCGATTGTTGTAATCCTCCAACATTTTCCGGCATTGCGGCTTCTTCTTGAGAATCCCATACGTGTTTACGATGAATTCGGAAAATGTGGAATGCTTCTCGGGACAGTAACCAAGGTGCCGCAGGGTGTCCATTATCTCAGTCGCGTGAGCAAGCATGGCGTCCCGTTGACCACCTCTTCCTGCAGCCTGAAGAATAGATTTTTATGAACTGGTATCTTCTATTTCATCATTTCAATTTTAATTTCCAGACACGACAGGGTCCAAGAGCCGATGCCGCCCAAATACCCTAATTAATCTATAATCCCCACCTTTATTTCGTTATTGGCCAGAAGGGCAGTCTTGTTCAGGTGGAGGGACTTTATCGTGCCTACTCATGCTCAATGACTACATGACATCATGTCATGTTTCAACTTAGAGAAGATTAGATGCCCAATTTCCGATTTGAATTTAAATTTTCAAATACTATGGGGTGGCGCTTATGGAGCCACTGTAGAGTCAGAGAAGAAGCGGACATGCAGCGCTCCCCCGGGGTTCAGCCACCCAGTCGACTGCTGTCGTCTCCACACGGGCTTGGAACGGCCTGTTGGGGGAGCCGACGGGGGGGGGGGGGGGGGGTTTTAGTTGAAGTCCCATGGCCGCGGGTCTGCGCCCAAGATAGCGACGCCTATTAACGCCTATTAATGAGGGGCTGCGTGGGGGATTATGGGTCGGGAAGATGGCCATTGCTCTGCCATGTTTTGAGCCACAGAGAGTGGCTCTGAAGGCCGATGCACCCGGTGAGGTGCCAGAGCGGTCGGTGGGGCTGTCGCAGCCTGCATCGGCCGCCCCCTGATGGCACCCGTCAACACTTTTCTCCCCGGGGTGAGAGCACCAAATACCAGAGGACATCTATTTAAGGTGAGTGTAGGAAGTCGAGGGGAGACGTCAAGGCTAAGATTTTTAAGAGAGTATTGATGGCTGTAATGCATCGCCAGAAGTGATGGTGGAGGCTGGTACAATAGGGACATTTAAAAGACTCTTAGACAGGCACGTGGATGGTTATGGGGGTGAGGGAGGGAAGGTTGAGTAGGTTTGAAAATATAGGTCAGCACAACATAGTGGGCCGAAGGGCCTGTTCTGTGCTGTAATGTTCAATGTATTTATGGGAATCGATACTTTAAAACACTATTGGGCATATTTATATTCAGTTAAGGTCCATGGAGGAGATCCCTGCAGGTATTTATGTCTTCTTTTTTATCCATTGGGAATTCCATTCCTTTTCTAACAGAAAACTAGCATGGAGTTTAAAAACACAAATTAAAGGATAGTTATTTTTTTTCCTGGTGTTATCAAACTCTTGAAGAAACAAGGTTCCTCTGTTAATACCCAAAATGTGTTAACTTTGGGTTGCCTTACAGCACCCATTCTCAACAGGGACCCCACAACCCCTCTGGTGGCCACTGTGCATTTTAAGTAAAAGCCTTTTCTTTTCACCTCACGTAACATAGATATTTTTAATGTGGTCAGTAGGAGAGAGGTATGGAGGAATCCGATGACTACTTCATAGGGAATGGGGCACATAAACTTTGAGCAGAGTCCTGGCCAGGGTGGGGGGGAAATGGGGGAGTGAGGGAGTGGGCATAGCTGAGTCGAGAATGGCTGCTGTTAAAGCTGAAAAAGAGGCCCCACTAACCTCACCAGGCATTCCCACCAATCAGAGGAGAAGCAAGAGAGAGTCCCTTCAGAGTCACCGAGTGTCCGTGGATTCACCTCTGGCGCTCCCGCTGCCTCTGTAGCCGCCCAGCCTCTAGTCCATTCCAGTGATGGCCCCAACCTCCTGGCTCCCAAAACTCCATCCCCCCCCCAAATATGATCGGGAAGTCGTCAGCACCCAAGGCCCTTCAGGAGCCCCGCTCAACATCGGCACCCTCACGGGTTCCAGTCACCTGATGCCCAGGCTGCATGAGCCGATCTCCAGCAGCACGCATGGCTTGGCATGCGACCTGGATCCCAGGTTTCCTTCCCTGTAGGGTTCGCTTACAGGCTTCTCCTTGTCAGCAGCAGGGGGGGGGGTGGATGGGGGGGAAGTGTCCCTCCCTGCGCTGGCCCACTGATGGCCCGGAGCCCGCAACACTATCTTGCACACGTATCCCCATGGGATCACGGAACACACTAGCATGCCGGCCATTTCAACCTGTAGGGATCCATTAATGTAACGACCAGGCACTAGGACCCTGCGGAGGGAGACAATGCTCTCCCAGGTCCTCTCACAGAACCTGCACCTTATGCGGAATACAACTCATTTCCTAAATCCATATCAATATGAATATATACTAACCTCATTGATTCTTTCATTGATATCGGCTATTCTGTATCCGTACAATCGGGGCTCATCAACAAAGATGTAACTCAAAATTCTTCGGTCCAACTGAAAGGCGATTTCTCCAATCACACGGTAAGATTTCTCCTTGTCTTAAAGGTAAAGTTGAGAACACAATGATGAAAGTGAATGAAAATATTCAGTTTATCATATCCCTTGCAAGGTGAATGGAAATTTGTTACCAAACACGTGAATAAAATTTTCAAATGCGCTGAAATTCTTGCTTCCTGCAGAATGATGTGCTGGCGTTGGAGAGGATTCAGGGGAGGTTCACAAGGATGATTCCAGGAACAAATGGGTCATCATATATGAGGAGCATTTGAAAGCTCTTGGCCTGTACTCACTGGAATTTAGGAGAATGGGTGAGGAATCTCATTGCAACGTTTTGGTTGCGCCAGCGATCGGGACCGAACTTGGGTTCGAATCCTGCGCTCTCTGTAAGGAGTTTGTACGTTCTCCCTGTGTCTGCGCGGGTTCTCCCTGGAGGCTCTGGTTTCCTCTCACCATTCATAGGTTAATGGGGTGTAAATTGGGTGGTATGGACTCGTAGGCTCAAACGGCATGTTACCGTGTTGTATGTCTAAATTTAAAATTAAATTTCCAATGTTGAAAGATGTGTTCAGAGTAGATGTAGAATGGTTGTTTTCTATGGTGGGAGAGTCTGGGACAAGGGGGCACAACTTCAGGATTGAAGGGCATCCGCTTAGAACAGAGATGCAGAGGAGTTTCTTCAGCCAGAAGGCAGTGAATCTGTGGAATTTGTTGCCACAGGGGGTTGTGGAGGCCAGGTTATTGGGTGGATTTAAGGCAGAGATTGATAGGTTCTTGATTAGCCAGGGCATCAAAGGTTAAGGGGAGAAGGCTGGGCAGTGGGGCTGAGTGGGGAAATGGATCAATCCATGATTAAAGCCAGTCAGTCAGGGCAGTAGAACCCTGCAGGGGAGCACTGTGTCTGCACTCCCTGCCCTCCCTGGGTCCACACCAGTGGCAGGGCTGCCATTACAGCAGGTCCCGAGGATAATGGGAATGAGTTGATTGTCGGACACATTGTGCAATGCATCATATATGCCTTCGTCCAGGACGATTGAAACAAAAATGTCACCTTTAAAATCGGGTCGTCCTGGATGGCAAGTCTAAAATCCATACTTTGACGGCGAAACCTCAATACCGCCTCCGCGGAGCCCATGCGGCCTGTAGCAGGAGTTGACTGGTTTATTTTAAAATATCAATAAACCTTTAAATGATCATTTGTTATTAAAATATGGTGACTTGCTTTTAACAGCATCCACCGGTCAGTGGTAAGTGCCAGATCTGGGGACGTCTTGCACAAAATTACCATTATGGGTGGAAATTCCAGGCCGTCCTATACGAAGGCATATACAGTACATATTCTTCCCTCCCACCTGGATGATTCGCATGGAATGCTTAATTGAATTTAAATTATCCAATAAATACAAGCATAAATAGATGATAAATATTCACCGTGCTAAAGAAGCGACTTTGCTATAGTCTGGTACATAAACGTGTAATAGGAACTCAGCACCCCTACAGATTCAGTAGGTTTCTCCAGCACATTGGCGTTCTGTACTAAACACCAGCATCAGGTCGGGTAAATGCAGAGAGTCTTTTACTCAGTCAGTGGATCGGCAATCGGAGAACTTTCCCCCTTTCACCCTTCACCCTCGTCCTCTAGTTTGTATCTCACCTACCCTCAGTGCAGATATCGTGACCTCAATGCTAAACAAGCCCAGGTGTTAAACAGGGAAGTCTGCAGGCACTGTAGAAGGTAGCGCAAGAGCACTGGAGAAACTCAGCAGGTCAAGCAGCGTCTAGAGACCGTAAAGGGTGACCAAGGTTTCGAACCTGAGTAGACCTGCTGCGGCCTCTGTGCCCAGCATTAACACAGCGCCAATTCCCCCTTTCAGGTCAGTGCCTCCAGTACCTGGGTCTTGCCTCGTCGATACAGCTGCCTGGTCAAAGCCCCTCCTTCCAGCAGGGGCACGGCTCGGGGGTCTGCTGGAGATGGGAGAGGCAAACCTCAGAGCCCGTCGAGACTTCGTTGGCCTGAGTTGAAACGGGGCGCAGGCAGACGCATTTCTTCGCAAGACCCCGTTTCTCCTCTGAGGAACTATCATGAAGCAAAATGGCAGTTACAAATATTGCAATGTGGGGGCGTATAATTAGAGAAATGATTGATCAGCACCATTAAATCCCTGCCACAACCACACGAATAAACGCTTCATTGGAAGATTAAAGGAAAAACCACATTTCCAAAGCTTAAACCCATTGTGCTCTAAAAGTATCACCTTCATCACATCTTTTCACTTACATTCATCTCAAAAGGAGTTCCAACATTCCCTGGAGGGGAGAAGAATGATAGAAATTTGATAGAGGTATAAGAACAGGAGCAGCCTGTCGAGCCTGTCCCGCCATTCAATAAGGTCATGGCTGATCTCCACCTACTGTAAATATGTGTGTACAATGCAAAACATTTTGTAGCAAAATTCGAGCTCAAAGATGGCAGCGCGAATCTGGCGGGCGAGGGGGGAGAGAGATGGCAGCGCGAATCGGGCTGGTGAGGGGGAAGAAAGATGGCAGCGTGAATCGGGCGGGTGAGGGGGGAGAGAGACGGCAGCGCAAATCAGGTGGGCAAGGGAGAGGGGGTCGTATTATACACAGGGGTAAAAATTTTCTCCCTTTTTCCCCTAAAAAATGGGGGTGGTCGCATTATTCTTGAAACGCATTATACACGCATATTTACGGTACCTGCCTTTTCCCCATATCCCTTCTTTCCCCTACTGTGTTGAAATCTATCCAGTCTTAAGTATGTTCATTGAGGTCGCCTCCACTGCTTCAAGGGGCGGCGAGTACCATGGATTCACTGCCCTCTGGGAAAAAGCAGTTCCTCCTCATATCTGTCGCTGTTACAGCTCCAGCGATCGGGACCAGGGTTCGAATCCATGCTGTCTGTAAAGAGTTTGTCAGTTCTCCTCGTGTCTGCGTGGGTTTTTACCCGAGGGCTCCAGTTTCCTCCCACCATTCAAAACGTAGCAGGGGTGTAAGTTAATTGGGCGGCACGGTCTCGTGGGCCGAAACGGCCTGTTACTGTGCTGTATGTCTAAATTTTTTGTTATATTACATCTAAATTTTAAATCTACTACCCTGAATCTTGAGGCTATACCCCTAGATCTCGTCTTGCCAACCAGTGGAAAAAACGTACCTACTTCTATCTTAATAAATTCCTTTCATAATTTTATTTGTTTCTCATTCTTCTGAATTTGAGTGAGTATAATCCCACGTGATTGAGTCTCCTCTCGTAGGTCAACCCCCTCATCTCCGGGATCAACCTGGTGAACCTCCTCTGGACCACCTGCAAGGCCAGTATCTCCTTCAAGTAAGGAGACTAGAACTGCCCACAGTTCTCCCATCACCTTAAACAGATGTCCTCTGGTTATGCTATTGTTGTCCTGCGAAAAGGGTGCTGGCCATGATCATAAGACCATATATAAGACTGTTCTTGGACTGTGCTCCTTGGAGTTCAGAAGAATGATGGGGACATCATAATGTCGAAAGGCCTGGACAGAGTAGATTTGACACTGAGGGCACAACTTCAGGACTGAAGGACACCCATTTAAAACAGAGATGGGGCGGAATTTCTAGCGGTGAACCCCTAGAATTTGCCTCCACAGGCGGCTGTGGAAACCAGGTCATCGGGGGTATTTAAGGCAGAGATTGATAGGTATCTGAATTGTCAGGGGGATTAAAGGTTATGGGGAGAAGGCCAGGGAGTGGGGCTGAGTGGGAGGATGGATCAGCTAGTGATAGGATGGTGGAGTGAACTCAACGGGCCAAATGGCCTTCATTCTACTCCTATACCTTTTGGTCTTATGGTGTAAGTGCAGAAATAGGCTGATTAGCCCATCGAGTCTGCTCCACCATTCAATCATGAGAGTGGTGGATGCCTGTAAATGCAGTGCCGGGGGTTGGTAGTGGAGGCTGGTACAATATGAGATTCTTAGACAGGCACATGGATGGAAGGAAAAAAGAGAGTTATGGGGTGTTAATCAGGGAAGAGGGTGATTGTGAAGTGGATTTACTGAGGTCTGCACAACATCATGGGCCAAAGTGCCTGAACTGGGCTGGAATGTTCTAGATTTCAGATTTATTGTCAAGTATATACACGACATCACATACAACCCTGAGATTCCTTTTTCCTGCGGGCACAGCAGAATCACCACTAATTGGTAGTGGAAAATAAAATTGTGCACAGTGTAAACATCTAAGCAAATAAAAAACTGCAAATATAGAATATTACAGCACAGAAAACAGGCCATTCATCCCTTCTAGTCTGTGCCAACTATCATCTCCTTAGTCCACTGACCTGCTCCCATTCCATAATCCTCCAGACCTCTCCCATCCATGTATCTATTCAATCTATACTTAAAACTCAAGATCCACACTCCCACCACTCTCTGAGTGAAGAACTTCCCCCTAATGTTCCCCTAAGCCTTTCTCCCTTCACCTTAAAACTATGACCTCTCGTATCTATCTCCCCCAATCCAAGCGGAAAAAGCCAACTCACATCCACTCTGTCTGTACCTCTCATAATCTATAAACCTCTATCAAATCTCCCCTCATTCTTCTTTACTCCAGGGAATAAAGTCCTAACATGTTTAATCTTTCCCTGTAACTCAACTCCTGAAAACCCTGCAACATCCTAGTAAATCTTCTCTACACCCAGAACTACACACAATATTTCAAATTTGTTCTCACCAATGCCTTAAACATAACATCCCAGCTCCTATACTCTTAGCCTTGATAAAGGCTAAGATGCCAAAAGCTTTCTTTACAACCCTGCCTACATGCAACACAATCTTCAGGGAACAATGTACCTGTATTCCCAGATCACTTTACTCCTCAGTGCCCGACCATTTACTGTGTATGTCCTCCCTTAGTTTGCACTTCAAAAATACATCACTTCACATTTTTCAGCATTAAACTCCATCTGCCATTTACTGGCCCATTCTCCTAGTTGGTCCAGATCCCTCTGCAAGCTTTGAAAATCTTCCTCACTGTCCACGTCTCCAATCTTAGTGTCATCAGTAAACTTGCTGATCCAATTCACCACATTATCATCCAGATCATTGATATGGACAACAAACAACGATGGTCCCAGCACCGATCCCTGAGGCACCTCTAGTCACAGGCCTCCAGTCTGAGAAACAACCATCCACCACCACTCTCTGTTTTCTCCCACACAGCCAATTTTGAATCCGGTTTACAACCACTCCATGGATATCTAGTGTCTTAACGTTTTGAACTAACTTCCCATGTGGTACCTTGTTGAAAGCCTTACTAAAGTCCATGTAGACAACATCCACAGCCTTTCCCTCATCTACCTTCTTGGTAACTTCCTCAAAAAACTCTATAAGATTTGTTAAACATGACCTAACGTGCACAAAGCCATGCTGGCTGTCCTTAATCAGCCCATGGCTGACCAAATTCCTATATAACCCATCTCTCAGAACTCCTTCCAATAATTTACCTACTACTGACAGCAGGTTCACTGGCCTATAATTACCTGGCTTACACATGAGCTCCCCTCCAATCCTCCTGCACCTCACCCGTGGCTAAGGACATTTTGAATATATCTGCCAGGGCCCCTGAAATTTCAACACTTGTCTCCCTACCTCAAGGTCCAAGGGAATATCATATCGGGCCTGAGTGATTACTAGATAATGAATGTAAACAAACTGACTGTGAACTACAGAAAGAACAAACAGAAAATCAATAAAGTGCACAAGTTGGAGTCCTTAAATGAGTCCCTGATTATGTTTGTTATTGAGGAGTCTGATGGTGGAGGGGGAGCAGCTGTTCCTGAACCTGGTGGTGTGAATCTGGTGGCCCCTACACCTCTTTGCTGATGGTAGCAGTGAGAACAGAGCATGTGGGGGGGGGTGTGGGTCCTTGATGATTGTTTCTGTAGAAATATCATTTGCAGCTCATCCAAGTAATTAGAAAATAATTGCCTGTGTTTGGCAAGACCGCAGCTGGGATATGTCCCATCTGGGTTTCTCACCATTACAAGCGCAGTAGAAACTCTCCAACTCTTGAGCTCTGTAACCAAGTTGGTGGAGCCTGTGCCCGCCAGCAGCCACAAGGGGTTGCCAAATCTGGTGCTGTACTGTTCTATGTTCTTTGGTACAGGGTTTAATGCAGAAAAGTTAGACCGCAGATTCTTCACGAACAGCTTGGGAAAATAGGGCCCAATAGGTTTTGTTATAATCATTTCTAATGAATCTCCCACGTAAAAGAGATTCCAGCTGACTTTGCACTGATGTTATTGACTCCAGACAGCACTGGTGAAACAACCTGAATAATTATTGCTGGATCGGAGCTAACGTTAAAGACAGACGTTCCGTGTCCATTGCAGGCTCTCTGTGACTATCTTATTATATGCTTACCTGCGGCTGCCGGTAACACAGGATCACAACGAGTATAGTTGACCACAGGTAATGGTGCAAAGTCGGTGTCGGCTGAAGGTGCAACACCTGAAAGAGGGAAGAAACAGGGGTTCACAATCCCGCACGACACAGTCGACACATTTAGGTGAGAACCAGGCAAGGGCCAGTGGTCCGAGGTCAGAGGTGAAGATGGGTGGGGGTGGGGGTACGAAATTGGGTTTCCTCCGGGGGTTCTGGCCTCCTCCCACCTTTCACAATGTACGGGGTTACTTGGATGGCACGGATTCGTGTATACCACGTGTATGTCTAAATGTGTGGCCAGGGGTGGTGGTGGAGGCTGGTGCAATAGGGGCATCTAAAAGACTCTTAGATGTAAGAAATATAGAGAGTTACGAGGGTGAGGTTGGAAAGGATTTGCACAGGTTTGTGGGCCGGAGGGGCCTGTTTCTCTGGTGAACGTCTACATTTTAAAAATTAAATGTTAAAAACTTCATTCTTCAATCCTTCAAGGGTTCTTCAAGAGTTCTCCAGACATTCTTCAAATGTGGGCTTCTGGAACCACGTATCGGAACTGAGCATCAAGAGGATGCTCATCGTGTCGAAGTTTTAGACCTGGAGCTCAGGCGGCCGATGATTTAGACTGAACCAGCGTCTTGTGCGGCTGCGGAAGCTGCAGGAGCGCTGGAGGTGAATCCACGGTCTCTGCCAGAGCGCTGGAGGTGAATCCATGGTCTCTGCGGGAGCGCTGGAGGTGAATCCAAGGACTCTTGGCATCTCGGGGGGGGGGCGGTGGAAACTCCCTTTTGCTTCTCTTTTTTCCAACTGTAAGGGGCTCCGGGCAATGCGAAAGCTGAATCTTTGTCTGTCTTATGACAATTTCATGTCATATTATATTTCTGTTTGATTACATGGCAATAAATAGCATCTCATCTGATCTGAACATGAAGGGGATTGAGAGACTTCTATCAGTAGAGTTTTAGTTAACTTTGGGCATCATGTTCAGCACAGATATATGGGCTGAAGGACCTGTTCCTGTGCTGTACTGTTCCATGTTCTGTGGTACAGGGTCTAATGCAGAAAATTGGGATTAGACCGTAGATTCGTCACAGACAATTTAGGAAATTAGGACCCAATTCTGAACAGGATGTTTTGTTATAATCAGTTCTACTGACTCTCCTGTGCAAAGGAGATTCCAGCTGACTTAGCAGTGAAGTTATTGACTCCAGATGGCGCTGGTGAAACAACCTGAATAATTATGGCCGGATCTGAGCTAACATTATAGACAGACGTTCCGTGTTCATTGCTGCGAATGTCTGATTATACACTCACCTGCGGCTGCCGGTAACACAGGATCACATCGAGTATAGTTGACCACAGGTAACGGTGCAAAGTCAGTGTCGGCTGAAGCTCCAACACCTGAAAGAGGGAAGGAACAGAGATTCACAATCCCTCATGACATTTAGATGAGAACGAAGCTGTAGCGCGTCGAATGACTCAAAGGCTTCTTGACTCAAACCAAGGCTTTTATTAGCAAAAGACTGGAGCGTAGCACATCGAGGTCGACCAGTCCAGACTGACCTGGGTCTGGTTATGACCTGGCCACTAGGTGGGGCTACGGCTCTCAGCCAATCACAACTATAGGTAAATATATACATTGGTGATAGTATCTTGGACTATCACACAGGTGAGGTCCAGTTGTCAGAGATTAGAGGTGTAGAAACATAATGCTGGAGAAACCCAGCAGGTCAAACAAAGCGTACTTTATATAGCAGATTTCTTTGGCTTGGCTTCGCGGACGAAGATTTATGGAGGGGGTAAAAAGTCCACGTCAGCTGCAGGCTCGTTTGTGGCTGACAAGTCCGATGCGGGACAGGCAGACACGATTGCAGCGGTTGCAAGGGAAAATTGGTTGGTTGGGGTTGGGTGTTGGGTTTTTCCTCCTTTGCCTTTTGTCAGTGAGGTGGGCTCTGCGGTCTTCTTCAAAGGAGGTTGCTGCCCGCCAAACTGTGAGGCGCCAAGATGCACGGTTTGAGGCGTTATCAGCCCACTGGCGGTGGTCAATGTCGCAGGCACCAAGAGATTTCTTTAGGCAGTCCTTGTACCTTTTCTTTGGTGCACCTCTGTCACGGTGGCCAGTGGAGAGCTCGCCATATAACACGATCTTGGGAAGGCGATGGTCCTCCATTCTGGAGACGTGACCCATCCAGCGCAGCTGGATCTTCAGCAGCGTGGACTCGATGCTGTCGACCTCTGCCATCTCGAGTACTTCGACGTTAGGGATGAAAGCGCTCCAATGGATGTTGAGGATGGAGCGGAGACAACGCTCCTTTGGAAGACTACACAAAAGAGTCTGGAAAAACAACCAACTGAAAAACCTCACAAAGATAAGCGTATACAGAGCCGTTGTCATACCCACACTCCTGTTCGGCTCCGAATCATGGGTCCTCTACCGGCACCACCTACGGCTCCTATATAGCAGATATATATATATATATATATAAAACCAACATTTCAGGCTTGAGCCCTTCATCAAGGAACAAGCAAAATATCAGTGGGCACCTGAATAAAATGGTGGCTGGGAGGGGCAGGGGGAGGAGCTGAGGAATCAGGCTGGAGGTGGATAGGGGAGGATACACCAGCAAACAGGAGAATGAGGAAGAGGGCTCTGTGAATGGAGAGGGAAGGGGGTTGGGGGTTGGAGGAAAGGAGACAGAGGGATGTGGAAGAACGGGAAGTCGGTCAGCGGAAAGCGGAGAGGTCAACATTAATGCCGTCAGCTGAAACAAAAAATTAGGTGCTGCTTCTCCAGTTTACAGGTAGCCTTGGTTTGATGGTAAATGAGGCCACGGACAGGCGTGCCGGCGTGGGAGTAGGGCACAGAATTGAAATGGTTGCCCACTGGGAGATCCCTGTTACTGATGCGAAGCACCTTCGACATGAGAGTGACCAGGCACAGAACGGGAGATCATTTCGCTGAGCACCTTCACTCTGTCCGCATCCAAAATGTCGGTTACGTATGTTTCCCTTTGCTATATAATGGACACTGTTTGACCTGCTGAGTTTCTCCAGCATCGTGCTTTTACTTCAACTGCGGAGTCTGCAGACTCTCATGTTTAACGGACGTGATAGGTGGATATGGGTGGGAGGGTCTTCTTTGGATTGGCTTCGCGGACGAAGATTTATGGAGGGGGTAAAAAGTCCACGTCAGCTGCAGGCTCGTTTGTGGCTGACAAGTCCGATGCGGGACAGGCAGACACGATTGCAGCGGTTGCAAGGGAAAATTGGTTGGTTGGGGTTGGGTGTTGGGTTTTTCCTCCTTTGCCTTTTGTCAGTGAGGTGGGCTCTGCGGTCTTCTTCAAAGGAGGTTGCTGCCCGCCAAACTGTGAGGCGCCAAGATGCACGGTTTGAGGCGTTATCAGCCCACTGGCGGTGGTCAATGTGGCAGGCACCAAGAGATTTCTTTAGGCAGTCCTTGTACCTTTTCTTTGGTGCACCTCTGTCACGGTGGCCAGTGGAGAGCTCGCCATATAACACGATCTTGGGAAGGCGATGGTCCTCCATTCTGGAGATGTGACCCATCCAGCGCAGCTGAATCTTCAGCAGCGTGGACTCGATGCTGTCGACCTCTGCCATCTCGAGTACTTCGACGTTAGGGGTGTAAGCGCTCCAATGGATGTTGAGGATGGAGCGGAGACAACGCTGGTGGAAGCGTTCTAGGAGCCGTAGGTGGCGCCGGTAGAGGACCCATGATTCGGAGCCGAACAGGAGTGTGGGTATGACAACGGCTCTGTATACGCTTATCTTTGTGAGGTTTTTCAGTTGGTTGTTTTTCCAGACTCTTTTGTGTAGTCTTCCAAAGGCGCTATTTGCCTTGGCGAGTCTGTTGTCTATCTCATTGTCGATCCTTGCATCTGATGAAATGGTGCAGCCGAGATAGGTAAACTGGTTGACCGTTTTGAGTTTTGTGTGCCCGATGGAGATGTGGGGGGGCTGGTAGTCATGGTGGGGAGCTGGCTGATGGAGGACCTCAGTTTTCTTCAGGCTGACTTCCAGGCCAAACATTTTGGCAGTTTCCGCAAAGCAGGACGTCAAGCGCTGAAGAGCTGGCTCTGAATGGGCAACTAAAGCGGCATCATCTGCAAAGAGTAGTTCACGGACAAGTTTCTCTTGTGTCTTGGTGTGAGCTTGCAGGCGCCTCAGATTGGGTGGGAGGGTAGAAAAGGAAAAAAGCCCAATTTGTGATCCCAGGAATTAATGGCCATTCGGCCTTTAAAGTGTCTGGTGTGAAAGCAAAATCAACTCAACACTGGTGTCAGATGACATCATCCCAAGCCGGGGATTGATGGTCTCGACCCCTAGTAAAATCTCTGGTGTCTGCAGACGTCGGTGTTAATCAGGCGAGTGTGAAACAGGTAATTGGATTGTGGGATTGAAATGACCCAAGTTTTGTGTGAGAGCAGGAACGTGAAGGAAGAAAAGATTAAAATGAAGGTTTAAACTTTGTCTTGGAAAAGTCGCAGCAGAAGAGAGAGGAAATAAATGGCAATAAATAGCAATGGCGGACAATTTTTAAACAGTGTGGGAACATTGGTAGAGCTATAGTGCACAATTTATAAAGACCATGGGGTAAAAGCAATGGTGGACCTGACTTCCCAGAATGCCATACGGCAGAGCAACCCCTCCATGAATGGTCTATGCATGCAGCCAGGCATTCAGCACTTTCTCTGCCGCAAGGCATTCTGGGAGGGCAGATCTGCCATTGCTTTTTCCCACAGTATTTATACATTCTACGCGTTAGTGCTACCAACTTTGTCAAGCTGTTTAAAACTTGTCCACTATTGCTATTTATTGCCACCACCTTCCCACGGTCCCTTATAAAGCGGCCAAGAGGGGTTGCAGGCTGCAGGAAAGCGGAGGACTGACGCAGGGCACCAGTATACAGGGAGACCACCCCCGTGGGAGCAGCAGAGGAGACGACCTGCGGGATGGTTATCACTGCGGCAGACCGGTGAGGGCGCTCTGCAGCTGAGGGACACACGGTCAGCGGGGCTGTTGGCAACTCGAGGTGAGGAACCCATGCAGGCTGCAGGCCTGCTGGTGACTGTGGTTGAGACTGAATGCAGGGGGTGCCAGGTATTGCAACCGAGATGCACGAGGGCGCTGATCAGTTCGGATCTGGCACTTGGGCTGCCGATGGTTTGGACTGAAGAGCATGTGACTGTGGAAGCTGTGGGAGCTCTGGAGGCGAATCCACGGACATTCGGGGAGTCTGGGGAAACTCTCTTTTGCTTCCCCTCTTTCTCTAACTGTAAGGAGCGATGGGCAATTTCTACAGATGGTGAATCTTTGTCTGCCTTCAGGTAGACTGAAAGAAATTTTGTGTAATGATGCTTTGAATGTGCAGATAGCTGTAAATGATATAGTTGGGATCACAGAGACATGGCTTCAAGGGGACCAAGGCTGGGAGCTTAATATTCAGGAGGGACAGCCAGAAAGGAAAAGGAGGTGGGCTAGCATTGTTAGCTAGAGAGGAGTTAAAAGCAATAGAAAGGAAGGATGTTAGCTTGAATGATGTGGAATCAATATGGGTCGAGCTGCAAAATGCAAGGGGGCAGAAAACGTTAGTGGGAGTTGTATATAGGCCACCTAACAGTAGTAGAAAGGTTGGGGACGGCATTATACAGGAAATTGGAAATGCGTGCAACAAAGGCAAGGCAGTGATAATGGGTGACTTTAATCTCCATGTAGACTGGATGAATCAAATTGGTAAGGGTACTGATGAGGACGATTTCTTGGAAGGTATACGGGATAATTTTCTAACCCAACGAGGGAACAGGCCATTCTAGACTGGGTTCTGAGTAATGAGGAAGGGTTAGTTAACAATCTTGTTGTGCAAAGCCATTTGGGCAAGAGTGACCACAATATGGTGGAATTTTACATTAGGATGGAAAGTGACAGGGTTAATTCTGTAACTCAGGTTCTGAACTTAAAGAAGGGTGACTTTGAGGGTATGAGACGCGAATTGATTAAGTTAGATGGGCAAATGTTACTTAAAGGATTAACTGTAGAAAGGCAATGGCAAGCATTTAAGGATCACCTGGATGAAATACAACGTTTGTTCATTCTGGTTTGGAAAAAGAATAACTCAAGAAGGGTAGTACATCCTTGGATAACAAGGGAAATCAGGGAGTATTAAGTGTAAAGAGGAAGCGTATAGACTAGCCAGGAAAGACAGAAGACCAGAAGATTGAGAGAAATTCAGAGTTCTACAGAGGAAGACAAAAGGATTAATCAGGAAAGACAAAAGAGATTATGAGAGAAAGGTGGCAGGGAACATAAAAAATGATATGTATATAGATATGTAAAGAGAAAGAGACTAGTAAAGACAAATGTGGGTCCCTTGCAGTCAGAAACAGATGAATTGGTCATGGGGAACAAGGACATGGCAGGCCAATTAAATAACTACTTTAGTTTGGTCTTCACTAGGGAAAATATGAATAATCTTCAGGAAATAATAGGGGGCCATGGGGCTAATGTGACGGAAGGACTGGGGAAAATCAGTGTTGGATAAATGGATTAAAGGCAGACAAGTCCCCAGGGCCAGATGGTCTGCATCCCAGAGTGCTAAAGGAAGTAGCCCATGAAGTAGTGGATAATTTTTCAAATCTCTTCAGATTCTGGAGTAGTTCCTGAGGACTGGAGGGTGGCTAATGTAACTCCACTTTTTAAAAAGGGAGGGAAAGAGAAATCAGGGAATTATAGACGGGTTAGCTTGACATCGGTGGTGGGGAAAATGTTAGAGTCAGTTATTAAAGATGTGATTGCGGCACATCTGGAAAGTGGTGAATTCATTGGTCAGGGCAGCATGGTTTTATGAAAGGAAAATCGTGTCTGACTAATCTTACTGAATTTTTTGAGGATGTAACTAGTAGAGTGGAGAGGGGAGAACCAGTAGATGTGGTTTACCTGGATTTTCAGAAGGCTTTTGATAAGGTCCCACACAGGAGATTACTATACAAACTTAAGGCACACGGTATAGGGGATATGGTATTGAGGTGGATAGAGAATTGGTTGACAGATAGGAAGCAAAAAGTAGGAATAAACGGGTACTTTTCGGAATGGCAGTCAGTTACTAGTGGGGTACCACAAGGCTCAGTGCTAGGACCCCAGTTATTTACGATATATATTAATGATTTAGATGAGGAAATAGAAAACAACGTTTCCAAGTTTGCAGATGACATGAAGCTGGGTGGCATTGTAAGCTGTGTAGAGGCTGTTAAGAGTGTGCAGGGTGACTTGGACAGGTTGGGTGAGTGGGCAAATGCATGGCAGATGCAATATAATGTGGATAAATGTGTGGTTGTCCACCTTGGAGTAAAGAATGGGAGGGCTGAGTACTATCTTAATGGTATCCAATTAGGAAAAGGGGAGATGAAAAGAGACCTGGGTGTCGTTGTGCATCAGTCATTAAAAGTGGGCAGGCAGGTGCAGCAAGCAGTAAAAAAGGCCGAATGGTATGTTGGTGTTCATATCAAGAGGATTCAAGTTCAGAAGCAGAGAGGTGTTGATGCAGTTGTATAGGGCCTTATATCGTGTTATATGGCGAGCTCTCCACTGGCCACCGTGACAGAGGTGCACCAAAGAAGAGGTACAAGGACTGCCTAAAGAAATCTCTTGGTGCCTGCCACATTGACCACCGCCAGTGGGCTGATATCGCCTCAAACCGTGCATCTTGGCACCTCACAGTTCGGCGGGCAGCAACCTCCTTTGAAGAAGACCGCAGAGCCCACCTCACTGACAAAAGACAAAGGAGGAAAAACCCAACACCCAACTCCAACCAACCAATTTTCCCTTGCAACCGCTGAAACCGTGTCTGCCTGTCCCGCATCGGACTTGTCAGCCACAAACGAGCCTGCAGCTGACGTGGACATTACCCCTCCATTTAATCTTTGTCCGCGAAGCCAAGCCAAAGAAAGAAGAAAGAGATAGGCCATTGGTGAGACCTCACCTGGAGTATTGTGTTCAGTTTTGGTCTCCTTATCTGAGGAAAGACATCATTGCCATGGAGAGAATGCAGAAAAGGTTGACCAGATTGATACCAGGGATGGCGGGACTTGCATGTGAAGAAAGGCTAGAACAACTGGGCTTGTACTTGCTGGAGTTTAGACGATTAAGAGGAGATTTAATAGAAATGTTCAAAATTCTTAAGGGATTTGACAGGCTTAAGTTTAAGGATAAAGGGGAAGTCCTTTAGGACTGAGATGAGGAAGAATTCTTTCACTCAGAGGGTGGTGAATTTATGGAATTCTCTGCCACAGGAAGTGATTGAGGCCGGTTCCATAGCTATATTTAAGAGAGTGTTAGATTTAGTACTTGTGACTAGGGGGATCAGGGGGTATGGAGAGAGAGCTGAAACAGGGTGCTGAGTGGATGATCAGCCATGATCAAAATGAATGGCGGTGTAGGCTTGAAGGGCCAAATAGCCTACTTCTACATCTATTTTCTATGTTTCTATGTTTCTAATACCACATCTTCTGTTTGATTACATGACAATAAATAGTATCTGATCTGATCTGAACATAAAGGGGATTGATTGCAAGCAGTAGAGTTTTAGTTAGCTTTGGGCATCGTGTTCAGCAAAGATATATGGGCTGTGCTGTACTGTTCCGTGTTCTGTGGTACAGGGTCTAATGTGGAAAATTGGGATTAGACCGTAGATTCGTCACAGACAATTTGGGAAATTAGGACCCAATTCTGAACAGGATGTTTTGTTATAATCAGTTCTACTGACTCTCCTGTGCAAAGGAGATTCCAGCTGACTTAGCAGTGAAGTTATTGACTCCAGACGGCGCTGGTGAAACAACCTGAATAATTATGGCCGGATCTGAGCTAACATTATAGACAGACGTTCCGTGTTCATTGCTGCGAATATCTGATTATACACTCACCTGCGGCTGCCGGTAACAGAGGATCACATCGAGTATAGTTGACCACGGGTAATGGTGCAAAGTCAGTGTCGACTGAAGCTCCAACACCTGAAAGAGGGAAGGAACAGAGGTTCACAATCCCTCATGACATTTAGATAAGAACCAGGCAAGGTCCAGTTGTCAGAGATCAGATGTAGAAACATAACACTAGAGAAACCCAGCAGGCCAAACAGCATTTCAGGCATGGGCCCTTCATCAAGGTATGAGCAAAATGTCAGCAGGCACCTGAAAGAAATGGTGGGTGGGAGGGGCAGGGGGAAGAGCGCAGGACACAGGCTGGAGGTGGATAGGGGAGGGAGAACACACCAGCAAACATGGGGGGGGGGGTAGTTCTGTGAATAGAGAGGGAAGGGTGTTGAAAGCTGGAGGAATGGAGAGGAGGGATGTGGAAGAACGTGTAGCAGGTTTGGAACAGGGTTACACACACCTATACAATACATTCAGATGTGATGTCATCTTTTGGAGTCATGACGTCTACAAGCCAGAGGAACGAAGATCACATGATTTCCAAGAAACTATTGCTAACAGTAAATGGTCACATGATTTCAAAGAATTGCAACTGACCTCATAGATGATGAAATGGTCACATGATTTGGAGAACTATAATGTCAAATTCAGACACTTTGAATCAGAAGACTGCAGGAGTTGAGAAGTCAAGACCATGTGGGACACACAGGAGTAAAGCAGTAAGCTCTAGAACAGCGGTTCTCAACCCTTTTCTTTCTACTCACATACCATTTTAAATATTCCCTGCCATCGGTGTTCTGTGATTAATAAGGGATTGCTTCAGGTGGTAGGTGGGAGGAAGGAAAAAGTTTGAAAACCACTGTTTCAATTGTCCCTCATTGACTCGTTATGTGCACGGTTTCAGAACTCCAAAGGAAATGGGCCAATGACAATTTTTCTCAAGCAAAATATTCCAGTAACAATTGGGTCTAGAACAGTGATTCTCAACCTTCCCTTCCCACCCACATCCCACCTTCAGCAATCCCTGACTAAACACAGAGCACCGATGGCTCAGGGATTACTTAAAGTGGGATGTGAGTGGAAAGAAAAAGGTTGACAACCACTGCTCTAGAAGGAGAGGGAGATACTGGTCTGTACTATATCACAGTAGCCGAAACACCAGTGTTAGACCCTTGTGAAGCAAGGGGTTGAATTACAGTAGCTGGAATAGGTGCTAGCTTGTGACTCCTTGGACCAGAGAAATAAGTGGATTTCAAAAGGGAGACCATTTCTCAACTGCTCTTTTGAAAATAAAGGGATCAGCCTCAACGTGGAAAGAAACTCCAGAACTTTAAGAAGCTAAGAGGGAGTTGAAGATCACCAGAGTGAGAGGTTAAGAAGAAATCTCTTCCTGGGAAATCAGCCCAACAAGATTTCTCAGTTGGAACAATCCAAGGACTACTGCTTTAAGAACTTCTGAACTACAATTTAACAGACCTTCAAGTTCAACACGACTTTAAAATACTGGGCCTTAAAACTACCTTTAAACTGAAATAGTTTGGACTTTAATATACACGCGTGTTTACACAATTACATTCACACATAGTGGAGGTTAAGCTTAGAGTTAAGTAAGTTTAGAGTTAAAGAGAACTGTTATGCGGTTAATAGTTTAATAAAACTATTTAGTTGTTTAATAAAAATTATTATTTTGAATTTACCACTGTCTGACGAATCTTCCATTGCTGTTCCTGTGTCAGTAAATAACGGGGGTCGGTAAGTTTCTAACACTCCAGACAGCGCTGGTGAAACAACCTGAATAATTATGGCCGGATCGGAGCTAACTTTAAAGACAGACATTCCGTGTCCATTGCTGGCTCTCTGTGACTGTCTTATTATCAACTTACCTGTAGCTGCCGGTAACACAGGATCACATCGAGTATAGTTGACCACGGGTAATGGTGCAAAGTTGGTGTCGGCTGAAGCTCCAACACCTGAAAGAGGGAAGGGACAGAGGTTCACAATCCCGCACGACACAGTCGACACACTTAGGTGAGAACCAGGCAAGGACTAGTGGTCTGAGGTCAGAGGTGGAGACAGGTGGGGAGGGTAAGAAATTGGCTTTCTTTGAAACGGGGTGGCACGGTTTGCGTAGTGGTTAAAACATCACTATTACAGCGTCAGCGATTGGGACCGGTGTCCAAATCTGGCGCTGTCTCAAAGGAGTTTTGCATTGTCCCCGCATCTGCATGAGTTTCCTGTGGGTGGCCCGGTTTCAGAATGAAAATCAAGATTGATTATCCTGAACAGGTCATGAAATTCAGTGTTTGGCAGAAGCTTCATTGTCCAAATATTCATATTATAACCATCTTATGACATTACTATAAAATAAGTAATAACAATTGTTCTGACAATAACCACACCAGCAGTGCGAGTATAAGACAGCTTTAATAAACTAATATGATAGCTACTAGGATGGAAGCAGCTTCTGCACCAACACGCTTTCCCGACCACCTGGAGGCTCTTCCTGAGGAATGGAATCCGGGGACGACCAGCACGCACGTGCTTCTGAGGACAGAGACGGCGAGGAACCGCTGTACTGGAATCATGGTGGAACGCGGGGAAGACTTCAGAAGTACGATAGGGCAGGTAAGAAACAGCCAAGACCCCTGCTTGGTTTGCCAATACAGACGCCCCCAACCCTAAATCCCAGTCCGATCAGAAAGGGGCCATTACAAGCGCAGGTGGAAGGATTTCCACAAGTCGTGCTCCTGATCGCCACGTATGTGCTGAATTCCCGACCACTCCAGAGCCAGGGAAAGCAGACACCGCTACCGTCACTCCCCAGCAGCAGTTTCCCCAGTACCACGAAGACCTGACGGTCCGCTGGGATCCCCCCTAAGCCCACTGCAAATGTCCCAATGCCAGAGACTCAGCCAACAGCCCCAAGCACCCAGGTTACTCCTCCAGCAGACACATGCCCCACAGAGGCTCTACCAGCAGCTCCCAGTACCCCATGGTCCACCCTTGCTACACCTAAGGGACCAGAGACTGCAGCTTAGCCATGTGCTGCGACCAGACAGGCTGGAGCTCGACCCCAGAAATCCCGGAGCTGGCACACATTTCAGCCGCTGACAGAGATGCTTTCTGAATTAAGTGAAGGGTGCTGAGGCATCGGATAAAGAGCTATTAATGCTGCTGTTAGCCCAGCTGGGAGACCACCCTTACTCCCTATACAGGATGCCAGGTCCGACCAAGAGGCAATGAGCATTTTACAGAGGCCTTACAGTAAGGGGGATAGCGAACTCCACTCCCAGTACAGGCTCATGACCAGGTCACAAGTAGGGGAGTCTGCCAGAGATTTTATACTCTCTCTGAAAGATCTGGTGAGAGGCTGCAACTTTAAAGCAGTATCAGCTCAGGAGTTTGCGGAGGACCTTATTAGGGCCAGAATTATTGAGGGCATATGGTCCACTGAGACGAGACATCGATTGCTGGAGAAAGGAATGGTGGGGCTAGATGAGGCAGAAACTATTGCAGAAGCTTTAGAAAACACCAGGAAAGAATTGGAGGAGTACTCACAGGACCCCGGGGCTGGGACAAACGTCACACTACTGGATTCTCTAGCCCCATGAAAAGAAAAGTATGCTGCCTCACAGGAATTCACTGGAGAAGCAGCACCTTGAGGGTCCCAAGTGCTTTTTCTGTGGACAAAAAAAGCACCCCAGAGCCCTCTGCCCTGCCAGAGAAAATGTCTGTTTCAACTGTGGAAAATGTGGGCATTACGCAAAAGTCTGCAGAAGCCACAAGGCCACAGCCAAGGCCCATTCTCATGCTAATGAGAGGCGGAAAAGCTCTTCTTTCTCCACAGACAAACAGAAGAAGAAGAATGCCATGTGCAGCCGGCCATCTTGGACAAATGCTACAAAGCAGAGGACACAGTCTTCAGGAGATGAATATGACGCCGAGTACTATTGGATGGAAGGACATGAAAGACACGCCAGACTTGCTTCCCTACACATGAATCAGGCGAGTCCACACAATTTATCTGATCCCACTGTGTGCATCAAAATTAATGATGTGAGGGTAAATTGCTTAATAGATAGTGGAAGCACTGAAAGTTTTATTGACCAGGGGTTAGTCAACCGCCTTGCCCTCCCCACATGCCCAAGTGAGCACCAGATCCTGTTAGCAGCCAGCAGCCTTACAGCTGAAGTAAAACAGTTTTGCAGGGTTACTCTAGGAATCCAGGGTTCAAATTACTAGTACTCCCTCACCTCTGTCCCTTGGTACTATTGGGGTTAGATTTTCAGTGCCAGTTAGAGAGCATTGCAATAGTACACAACGGGCCTCACCCCCCACTACGCCTTACAAAGAAACAATACTGCAGCCATGTCTGTCCTGAACATAGAACCCCCCTGGTAACCTAGTAGTGTAACTACATATCACCACACAGGTGGTTGTAGTAAAGTCAGGAGAAAAACTGTGCATGGTAGTGGATTACAGCCAGACAATCAACAAATTTACACAACTAGACCTGCCTGTTTCTAGATGGTAAGAAGCGTTGCCAGAAGCCCTACACTCTATATGTTCTTTGTTGTGTACTACAACTAACATGACCCCACATGACCGTATCTTTTCTTTCACAAGAAAAGCCACGACAGGCACAGTGCTGCCCAAATGGATGATGACACCAGGACCTGTTCTCCTCTGGAAGCACTGCAGACCCCACAAAGCGGACCCGCTGGTGAATCAAGTGGAGTTGAGGCACGCGAACCCTCAGTACGCCTTCGTCACATTCCCAGATGGAAGAGAAGACTCGGTGGCCACCAGGTATCTCGCACCGGCCGGATGTGTGAACAACGCGGAAGATGTGTGAACAACGCGGAGCGCAGCAGCAGTCACTAGAACAGTCTTCCATCGAGTCACCCCAGAGGACTACACCACCCCGGACGGAAGTCAGGACCCTGGGCACATAGATTAAGAGGTCTTGTCTCTCTGCAAGACAAACCTGGAAGGCTTGACTGCAGCTCTGGACAGCTTCATAGACAAGATCATCAGGATGACCCCTGGTCATTACATATCACCACAACAATAAATTGGGCATGAAAAGTAAGGCTGTGTCTGTGGTTCATTGATTATTCAGGAATCTGATGGCAGCGGCGAAGAAGCTGTCCTTGTGCCGCTGGGTGCTCGTCTTAAGGCTCCTGTACCTTTATCCTCAATGGTTGCAGAGTGAAAAGGGCATGGCCTGGGTGGTGGAGGGTGCCTCATGTAGATGTCCTCGATGGAGTGAAGGTGATGCCTGTGATGTCGTAGGCCGAGTTAACAACCCTCTGCAGTCTATTCTTGTCCTCCATACCAGGCAGTGACACAACCAGCCAGGATGCTCCCCACATGTCCACCTGTAGACATTTACGAGAGTCTTCGGCGACATACAGAATCTCCTCAGATACCTCACAAAGTAGAGCCGCTGGCAAGCCTTCTTCATGATTGCATCAACGTGGAGGCTCTAGGACAGATCCTCAGAGATGTTGACACCCAGGAATTTGAAGTTCTTGAGCCTCTCCACTGCTCGATGAGGACTGAGTCGTGTTCCTCCCCCACTTCAAAAACAAAATGCACAGGCTCATGGTCCGGAAGAGCCTGTTACCGTTCTCCCTATCTAAATTACAGAGGAGACATGACCCAGGAGGTGCTGGCTAAATGGATACAGATTTGGCTCAGCTACAGGAGATGAAGGGTGGGAATGGAGGGTTAATTTTCAAACGAGATGCTTATGACCAGTCATGTGCCACAGGGATTGGTGTTGAATGTGAATTCACATGTACTGAGATACAGTGAAAAGCTTTGTTTTGTGCTCTATCCAGGCAGGTCAACTCCTGACACACATCCAATGGTTATGTTCCAGGCAACTCAGGGTTCATCAAATAACTAACAACTGAACAGAGATTTTACTTCAAAGATTCTTTCAAAGTTTCTCAAAAGTTCTTCAAGACTGGGTGGCACGGTTAGCGCAACATTATTACGGCACCAGCAAACCCGGATTCGACCATAGCCCTCCACACCCCTCCCACCCACACGCCTGTCCAAATTCTTCTTAAAACTGAGCCCGCATTCACCACCTCAGCTGGCAGCAAATCCTAAAACAAAATCCCCAGCTCCAACAACTGAGTATCGGTGCCCATCAGAATTTTATGAGCCTCTATCATGTCTCAACCTCCTTCACTCCAGGGGAAAAAGCTACAGACTGGCTATAATTCCAGCCCTCCAATCTCGGGGACAGATTTGTGAATCTTTTCTGCGTGCTCTCTTCATTACCCCATCCCTCCCGTGGTGTGGTGACCAGAAATGCGCAGGGTGGTCTAACAAACTATTTGTCAAATGGCAGAACCTCCAGGCAGTCAATAACTTCACCTTTAACTGGGCAGCATCCTCTCTCGCGCAGTGAAAGTAGACGCTGAGGTCAACAACAGGATTGCCAAAGCCAGTGCTGCCTGTCTGGGAGTGGAGAGGACTCAGCCTTACCACTAAGCTGAAGGTCTACTGTGCAGTGGTCCTTACTACCCTCCTTCACGCCAGCGAGACCTGGACTGTCTACAGCAGACACGCCAAACAGTTCAACCACTTTTTCACCTGAGCTGTCTCCGCAGAATCCTCCACATCAGGTGGCAGGACAAAGTCCCCGATACGGAAATCCCTGGAGCATGCTGGGCTCTGCAGTTCTACTCCCTCCTGCTGAAAGCCCAAGCCAGGTGGGCTGGACATGTGGTCAGAATGCCAGACAGCCGATTGCCTAAGCAGCTGCTGTATAAAGAATTGTGTCAGGGTAAGCGCTCAGAAGGGGGAGAGAAGAAACATTACAAAGACTGCCTCAAAGCGTCCATCAAAGGCCTTGGTGTCAACATCCACACTTGGGAGACGCTGGCCCTCGACCGTCCAGCTTGGCGCAGCAAGATCACCACAGGAGCCCGTTCAGCTGAAGTCAGGCGCATCACCGAGGTGCAACAAGAGTGTGCTGTGCGCAAGGCCCGAGCAGCATCCACTGCCACAACAGCACCCATCCACTTGTGTCCTAGATGTGGGCGAGCCTTCAGGGCCTGGATTGGCCTCACCAGTCACCTCCGGACCCATAGCCACCAATCTCCAATTTGACTTTGAAGCCATGGTCATCTTCAACTACAAAGGACAAACAACAACAACAACATGGTGCCCACGTTTTTATAGCTTGATCGGTGAAGGCAAACATACCATACGCCTTGTCCACCATCCTATCAGGTGAGACTAATACCCCAAGTGAAGGCCTGGGATGATCTATCATTGAACAAGGAAAGGTTCAAAACCAGGAGGCCAAGATCCAACGGCAAGGAAAAGGGAGTAAAACATGAATTCCTGTAGACTCTGCGGTTGAAGTAAAACCATGATGCTGGAGAAACTCAGCAGGTCAAACAGCGTCCTTTCTGTAGCAAAGATAAATATACGTACCCAACGTTTTGGGCTTGAGCCCTTCATCAAAGTGCATCCAAAGCGTGGGCAGGTGCCTAAACAAAATGGTGAGGAGGAGGGGCAGAGGGAGGAGCAGGGTCCCACAGGCAGCAGGTAATAGTTCGAGCAGGGGGAGGGGGATGTGGGAATGGCCCCGTGAACGGAGAGGGAAGGGGAGGAATGGAAAGAGCTGGAAGAGGGAAGGCAGAGGGATGGGGGAGAACAGGGAGTGGGCTAGCGGAAACCGGAGAAGTCGGCGTGGATGCCGTCTGGTCGGAGAGGACCCAGATGGAATAATAGGTGCACCTCCTATTTATGGGAGGCCTTGGTTTGACGGGGTGTGGGGCCATGGGCAGGCATGTCAGTGCAGGAACGGGGTGGGGAATTGAACTGGTTGGCCACTGGGAGACCGATGCAGACAGTTTCCTACCCCTCTGCTCTCAGACCACATTTGAACTGGTCACTGTAACTCTGCTCCAATGTATCGTGTATTAAACTACTACCAGCCCCCCCACATCTCCATCGGGCACACAAAACTCAAAACGATCAACCAGTTTACCTATCTCGGCTGCACCATTTCATCAGATGCAAAGATCGACAATGAGATAGACAACAGACTCGCCAAGGCAAATAGCACCTTTGGAAGACTACACAAAAGAGTCTGGAAAAACAACCAACTGAAAAACCTCACAAAGATAAGCGTATACAGAGCCGTTGTCATACCCACACTCCTGTTTGGCTCCGAATCATGGGTCATCTACCGGCACCACCTACGGCTCCTAGAACGCTTCCACCAGCGTTGTCTCCGCTCCATCCTCAACATCCATTGGAGCGCTTACACCCCTAACATCGAAGTACTCGAGATGGCAGAGGTCGACAGCATCGAGTCCACGCTGCTGAAGATCCAGCTGCGCTGGATGGGTCACGTCTCCAGAATGGAGGACCATCGCCTTCCCAAGATCCTGTTATATGGCGAGCTCTCCACTGGCCACCGTGACAGAGGTGCACCAAAGAAAAGGTACAAGGACTGCCTAAAGAAATCTCTTGGTGCCTGCCACATTGACCACCGCCAGTGGGCTGATAACGCCTCAAACCGTGCATCTTGGCGCCTCACAGTTTGGCGGGCAGCAACCTCCTTTGAAGAAGACCGCAGAGCCCACCTCACGAACAAAAGGCAAAGGAGGAAAAACCCAACACCCAACCCCAACCAACCAATTTTCCCTTGCAACCGCTGCAATCGTGTCTGCCTGTCCCGCATCGGACTTGTCAGCCACAAACGAGCCTGCAGCTGACGTGGACTTTTTACCCCCTCCATAAATCTTCATCCGCGAAGCCAAGCCAAAGAATACATATGGATTGGCCTGCTGGATAGCATGCAAAACAAAACCTTTCACTGCATCTCGGGACACAAAAATGTTGTCACTATCTAAAGGTAGTGTTTTTTTTCCAAGCATTTCAGTAAGTGGAGCGGCAGGCCTGCCGCTGGTGTGGACCCAGGAAAGTGTGGAGTGGAGAAGCAGTGCTGCTCCGCAGGGTCCTGCTGCCTGGTCCAAATTCAGGTTGCTCCGTAAAGGCTTTAAACGGCCTGTTAAATGAGCTGACGGTGTTTTTTATCTAAAATCCAACAACTGGTGCATGTCCCCAAGATGGCGGCACCTGCGCTGGGCAGTGTATTGCGGGGGATGGCAGACGCCCGGGGAGCAGCGGACCGGTGCAGGGCACCAGAAATGGGGAAAACACTCAGCCCACCCTCCTCCCTCCCCCCCCAACCATTAAGAAAGGGAAGCAGAGGAGGCAACCCAACAGGGAAGGCAACCGTGGCAGCAGACAGCGGCTGAAGGGCCCACACACAGGCTGCAGGTGACTTGTGGTTGGGCTGCAGGGCTGTTGGAGACTGGCTCACGGGAAACAGGGATCGGAGCTGGGATTCGAGAGGATGCTAAGGGCAAGAAGGGCTCTCCGAAGGGCCTCGAGCTGAAGGGTCCCAGAATCACATCGGAGATTTGGACCTGGAGCCTGGGTTGCCAATATCTGAAGAGGCTGTGGGGGCGCTGCAGGCCAATCCACACTCACTGTCTCTGAAGGGACTCTCCTTTGCTTCTCTTTCTATCGTACGGTAAGGAAGGTCAGGCCATAGTAATGGTGACCCTTTGCCTGCCTTACAATGGGCAGGAGTTAAAGTATATCATGTGTGTTACATTTTCAATAAAAATAACCTTGAACCTTGAGATTCTCCAGCAGCTCATCTATACCTGTCAAAGAGGCCGCAGGAACAACGTCCCTCCTTCCACGGCTTGGGGATCTGCTGGAGATGGGAGAGTCAAACCTCAGAGCCCGTCGAGCCCTCGTTGTCCTGCGACGAAATGGAGGGCGTGGACCTCTTCTTGATATTACATCTCTTTGGCGCGGAGCTGTCATTGGGAGAAAGAATTGGGTGTTAAATCCTATAGTTCAATTAATACTGTAAATAAAGAGACTTTGGCAAGGCCTTTGACTTGGCAGGCTGGTCATATCACATGGGACGAGCTAGACAATTGGTTTGGAGGGAGGACACACTGGGTGGGTGGGGAGGGTGGTTAGTCAGACTGGAGGCCAGTAACTTGTGGGACATCTCAGGGATCACTGTTGTCTGTAAAAAAACACACGCAGTAAATACTGGAGGAACTCAGCCGGTCTCGCACCATACATAGGAGGTAAAGATATATCACCAATGTTTCGGGCCTGAGCCCCTCTTCAAGGTATAAGCAAAAAGTAGGCAGGTGTCTGGATAAAGACTGGGGAAAGAAACAGGGAAGAATGGGGGGGGGGGGGGGGGGAGGGGAAAGGTGAGAATTGGTTTGGACTCTGTGAAAAGAGACAGAGGAAAAAGAAAAGAGAAAGACAGACAGAACTAGAGGGAAGGAGACAGGGGGAAGAAGGGGGGTGGGGTGGGAGGTGGTTTAAGTGGAAACCAGAGAAGTCGATGTTAATGCCATCCAGTTGGAGGGCGTCCAGTTGGAATATACGGTGTTGTTCCTCCAATTTACAGGCAGGATGGGGAAGTGGCCGTCGGGAAATCCATTGCTGGTGCAGCAGACAGAGCTGAGGTGATCAATCAACCGATCTCCCAGTCGGCGTCCAGTCTCTCCAATGTAGAGGAGGCCACAGTGAAAGCACCAGATACAGTAGACGGCCTCTGCAGATTCACAAGTGAAATGTCGCTTCACTGGGAAGGACTGTTTGGGGCCCCAAATGGTGCTGAGGGAGGAGGTGTGGGAACAGGTGGAGCATCTCCCGCGGTCATAGGGGTAGGTGCCAAGGGGACGATTGGTGGAGTGGGCAGTGTGGACAAGGGGGTCACAGAGGGAATGATCCCTGCGCAATGCAGAGTGGGGAGAGGGTAATATGGTTCTTGTGGTGGGTTCACCTAATCGGGGAAATGGATGAGGCCTATATGTAGGATGTTATATGTCATGGATTTAGTAGATGTTGAAAGTTTGTTTCCAATGGTCAGGTAGTCTAGGACAAGAGGTCACAACTTCAGGATGGAAGGTGGAAAGAAAAAGATTGAAAACCCTTGTTTTAATCATCCCTAATTGACTCGTTATGTGCATGGTTTCAAAACTCCAAAGGAAATGGGCCAATGACAATTTTTCTCAAGCAAAATATTCCAGTAACAATTGGGTCTAGAGCATTGATTCTCAACCTTCCCTTCCCACCCACAGACCACCTTCAGCAATCCCTGACTAAACACAGAGCACCCACGGCAATAGGGATTACTTAAAGTGGGATGTGAGTGGAAAAGAAAAGTTGTGAACTAACTGGGCTCTAGCAGGAGAGGAAGATACTGGTCTGTTCTATATCACAGTAGCCGGAACACCAGTGTTAGAACCTTGTGAAGCAAAGGTTTGAATTACAGTAGCTGGAATAGGAGAAGGATAGTCCCCATGGGACACCCCAGTGTTAGACCTTTGTGAAACGAAGGGTTGAATTATAGTAACCCGAATAGGTGCTAGCTTGTGACTCCTTGGATTACAAAGGGAGCTGACGCAACGTGTAAAGAAACTCCAGAACTTTAAGAAGCTAAGAGGGAGTTGAAGATCACCAGTGTGAAGAGTTTAAGAAGAAATATCTTCCTGGGAAATCAACCCAACAAGATTTCTGAGTTGGAACAATCCAAGGACTGAGTCAGTGTTGCAAACACTTCACTACTGCTTTAAGAACATCTGAACCACAATTTAACAGACCTTAACTTTCAACACGACTTTAAAATACTGGGCCTTAAAACTAACTTTTGAAACTCAAGTTTAAACTGAAATCGTTTGGACTTTAATACACGCACACGTTCACACAGTTACATTCGCCCATAGTGGAGGTTAAGCTTAGAGTTAAGTAAGTTTAGAGTTAAGTGAGAACTGTTATGTGGTTAATAGTTTAATAAAACTATTTAGTAGTTTAATAAAAATTATTATTTTGAATTTACCATTGTCTGGCAAATCTTCCATTGCTGTTCCTGTGTCAGTAACTTACGGGGGTCGGTAAGTTTCTAACACTCCAGACAGCGCTGGTGAAACAACCTGAATAATTATTGCCGAATCGGAGCTAACGTTACAGGCAGACATTCCGTGTCCATTGCTGGCTCTCTGTGACTGTCTTATTGTACACTTACCTGCAGCTGCTGGTAACACAGAAGAACCTTGAGTATAGTTGACCACAGGTAACGGTGCTAAGTTGATGTCGGCTGAAGCTCCAACACCTGAAAGAGGGAAGGGACAGAGGTTCACAATCTTGCATGACACATTCGACATACTTAGGTGAGAACCAGGCAAGGACCAGTGGTCTGAGGTCAGAGGTGGAGATGGGTGGGGGGGGTTGAAACGGGGGCGGTATGGTTTGCGTAGCGGTTAGAACATTGGTATTACAGTGTCAGCAATTGGGAACGGCGTTCTCCCTTACAATGGGCAGAAGTTAAAGTACATCATGTATATTATATTTTCAATAAAAATAACCCAGAACCTTGAGTTTCTCCAGCAGCTCATCTGTACCTGTCAAAGAGGCTGCAGGAACAACGTCCCTCCTTCCAGCCGGGTCACTTTCAGCAGTGGCACGGCTCGGGGATCTGCTGGAGATGGGAGAGTCAAACCTCAGAGCCCGTCGAGCCCTCGTTGGCCTGCGGCGAAACGGAGGGCGTGGACCTCTACTTGATATTACATCTCTTTGGCGCGGAGCTGTCATTGGGAGAAAGAATTGGGCGTTAAATCCTATAGTTCAATTAATACTGTAAATAAAGAGATTATTCTTTATCAACAGGGACTTTGGCAAGGCCTTTGACCTGGCAGGTTGGTCAAATCACATGGGATGAACTAGACAACTGGCTTGGAGGGAGGAGACACTGGGTAGGTGTGGAGGGTGGTTAGTCAGTCGGGAGGCCAGTAACTTGTTGAACGTCTCAGGTCTCCATCATTATCAATGACGTTTGTGACAAAGTATATTGATATGTTTTTGTGAGATAAATTGGGAAACGTTTGTTAGAGTAGGTTACACCCAAACACTTAAAAACAGATCTTATTTGAAATACTGGAGCTCTGCTAATGCTAGACATATCGGCTCCACAGCCTTTGCAAGAGCTTTGGATAGTGCCCAAGAGACTTCACTAATGGATTGTGGTTTACAAAAAGGCAACAGATGAAAGAGCTTGTCGGAGCTGCTCTCTGTCTGGAATAGAGCTTGGTGTTCTAAGAGGGTCATGTGGTTTTGTAAGCAGAGAGAGTCAAACAGGCTTTCTCTCTAAGAGAGAGAGAGACATAAACAGAGATAATTTCTAGTGTTGCAACCAGCAACAGTAACTGGGACTGGAACAGGACAAGCTGGCAAACTTGTGGAAAACCACATTTGGAAGACAGCCTGGTCAAAACCCTCGTGGTTCATGCAAGAAGTGAGGACTGGCTGTCTGATGTTTCACTTGGAATAAAAGAAACAAAATGGAACTCTGTGGTGACCTGAAAGAAAGAGGTCATCATCTGGAGAACCCTGACAGGGCACGTTTCGTCAACAAGACACTGAAGTGGCTGATGGAAGTACATCTGTTGTGGATATCCTGGAACAACAAATCTCTCTCTCAAAACCAACAAGCACCTTCCTGAGCGGTAACCATGTACCCTTCAAGCACCAAAGCCTGGTGAACTTGATAGATGTTAAATTCTGTGCACAGTATAAGAATTGCCTGCAACCAGTGATCTTGGAGGAATGAGAAGTGAGGTTGGACTGTGAATCAAATAACTTTTCTGAACTTACACACATATCACATACATGTGCACTTAGAATTAGAAGGGGGTTAAGTCAATAGTGATAAGTTAAAGTTTGATTCTGTTTTCATTTTTAAAGATAATTAAAAGCCACTTTTGTTTAAGTAACCATTTGTCTTGTCATTGCTGTTGGGATCACTGTTGTTTGCAAAAACACACACACAGAAATGCTGGAGGAACTCAGACGGTCTCGCAGCGTCCATAGGAGCTAAAGATATATCACCAACATTTCGGGCCTGAGCTCCTCCTCAAGTTATAAGCAAAAAGTAGGCAGGCGTCTGGATAAAGATTGGGGAGAGAAACGGGGAAGAATTGGGGTGGGGGGGGAGAGTCTCGGACAAGAGGGCACAATTTCAGGAATAAAAGGCATCAATTTAAAACAGAGATGCTAAATTCAATGAAAGTTCATTTAATGTTTCCCCGACTCTGCTATCCTTGCCTCATAAGACTTGTTTTTCACTCCAGGCAACATCCTAGTAAATCTCCTCTGCCCCCTCTCCACAGCTTCCACATCCTTCCTGTAATGAGGTGACCAGATGAACATAATACTCTAAGTGTGGTCTCACCAGAGATTTGCAGAGTTGCAACATGACCTGTCTACTCCTGAACTCAATCCCCCTATTAATGAAGTCCAGCATCCCAAAAGTCTTCTTAACCGTCTTATACTCCTGTGTGGCGACCTTGAGGGATGTATGGATTTGGATTCCAAGGTCCCTCTGTTCATCCACACTCTTAAGTAACCGATAATTATCTTCTGGTTTGTTCTTCCAAAATCCTCACCTCACATTTATCCTGATTGAACTCCATCTGCCACTTTTCCGCCCAACTCTGCATCCTGTCTATATCCTCTTGTAACCTTTGACAACCTTCATGTCCATCCATAACTCCTCCAACCTTTGTGTCACCCGCAAACTTACTGACCCATCCTTCCACAGGGGTCCCAGAACAGATCCATGCGGCACTCCATTAGTCACTGACCTCCAGGAGGAATAATTTCCTTCAACAGCTATTCTCTGCTTTCGTCCTGCAAGCCAATATTTTTATCCACGTGTCCAAGTTTCCACTGATCCCATGTCTCATGACTTTCTGAACGCGTTTCTCATGAGCGACCTTGTCAACTACCTTACTAAAATCCATGTCGACCACATCTATCACCCTACCCTCATCAATTTCCTTTGTTACCTCCACATAAATCTCAATTAGGCTCATGAAGCATGACCTTCCCTTCACAAAGCCATGCTGACAGTCCTTGAGTAGGCCGCACTTCTCCAAATGCTCATAGATCCTATCCTTTAGAATCCTCTCTGTTAGTTTACACCCCACTGCTGTAATGTTCTGTGGTCCAACAAGAGACTATTAGGTAGGTACATAGCGCTGAGATAAAATGAAGGGTTACACATTCGGGAAATTCTAGACAGTTATTAGGTCGGTACAACAAAGTGGATTGAAGGGCCGACACTCTGCTGTAGAGTTCGATGTTTACCATGCAAGGTCTAGAGGAAGTTCTGGACAGGGTCGGCACCAGAACGAATGTTAGAGGGGGACATTAGCGTGTTGGGGAGGCACAGTGGAACGCTCATAAACTCACTCAGTGGGGGAAGGGGGTGCTGCTGGTTGCTGAGACCTATCTGCTGACGAACATTAACACCATCCGCCCCTCTGACATAGGAGACGAGGGCTGTGTTTCTATGGTGTCAAGCGTCACTGGATGCTACTGACATTTGACGCACGCTAGTGTCATGGCTGGGGTGGGTCAAGGGTCACTAACAAGTGTCAACCTGAACGCTAGTGGGTGGGGCCACGTCCGATGGCAAGCGATGGCCACGAACGTATCGGGGGCATAGCACCTCACTTGGGGTTAAATCCACAGGACCAAAAGAGTGGGAGAGAGGGTCACTGGAGTCTCACCCCCCCCCCCCACCTTCTATGTGATCTACTGGGATCGTTGTCTGAAGAGGGCGCGCAAAATCATTGAGGACCCTGCACACAGCATCTTTCAGAACCACCCGGCTTTTTCCCATGGGCAATGAAGATGCTAAACAACATATAAACCCTCCATGGCTCTACTCTTTATTTAACTGTAATATTTATTGATTCTAATATTTGTATATATTGTGCATGTGTATCATTTCCCTGCATGTGTGTTTGCATCGAGGACTGGACAACACTGTTTCAATCAAGTTGTACAGGTACAATTGGACAATAAATTCACTTGATCTAGGAAGTAGCATACAAGCATATTGCAAAATGCTTAACTTACATTATGGCCAGGCATTCAGGGCACAGGGGTCAAACAGGAAAGTCTGCAGACATCATGGTCGAAGTAACAACACAATACTGGAGAAACTCACCAGGTCAAACAGTGTCCCTTTATCAGATCGTGGCTTGGCTTCCCAAATTTTTAGGAGGGGGGCTGTTCACGTCTGCTTCAGGCTCGCTGGCCGCTGACTAGGTCAATGCAGGACAGACATGCCCGACCACAGCGGCTGCATGGGAAATTCTGTTCTGGGCTTCGTATGCCCAAACAAAATGGGAGGGGTAGGGGAGGAGCACAGCTAGGCTGGGCTCGTTAGCCTTGGTTGGCAGCCAGCCCTGGTTGGCAGCCAGCCCAAGGTAATGCTGATTTCAAACCCAGGACAGAAGGGGCTCGTGAGCCTGGTCAGGACATCCATCTAGGAGAAAGACACTCTGACATAACACCCATGTCCTGAGGATCTGGCTGTCACCGTCCCAGCGTGATAAACCCCGGGTGTAAAGGGTGGGGTCAGTACTGCACACACGCCACCCTATCTAAAAAAATCCATTGTGCAGGCTCAAAGGACGAGCCCATGTCTTCAACCATCCTCCCCATACTTTCCAGAGCAAAGAAAAATGACGCATAACCAATATTTCAGTCTTGAGTGCTTTATCAAGCAATGAGCAAAATCTGGGCAGCCACCCGAACAAAATGGGGGGGTGAGAGAGGTGGGGGGGAAAGGTCCCAAAGGCAGGAGGTGGAGAAGGGAGGAAAGGCACAGCAGCAAACAGCCGGAGGAGGGCTGGCTCAGTGAATGGAGAGGCAAAGGGGCGGAGAAGATGGAGGAAAAGGGATAGCACATGAGGCCATGGACAGATGAGATTAGCGTAGGAGTGGGGCACAGAATTGAATTGGGAGATCCTGGTCACCGATGCAGACAGAGCAAAGGTGCATAGCCTTGTGTACTATCCCAGCAAAACCACCCAGAAATGGGAGGAACAACACCTGATTTTCCATCTGGGCACCCTCCATCCAGATGGCATGTACATCAACCTCCGGGAATTTCTGCTGGTCTAATCTCCATACTCCCTCCCTTCCCTATCCCTTTGTCTATTTCCTCCAGCTCACCCCCCACCCATCCCCTCCATCTCCATTCACAGAGCCATCCCTCCTCCTATTTGCTGGTGTTCCCTCCCTCCCTTATCCACCTCCTGCCGGTGGGATGGTGCTCTTGCCCCTGCCAATTTGTTTTGGTTGCCTGCCATCATTTTGCTCGCACTTTGATGAAGGGCTCAAGCCCAAAATGTGGGTTACGTCTCTTTGTCTATGCTACATAAAGAACACAGTTTAACCTGCTGAGTTTCTCCAGCTTGGTGTTCAGTTTACATGTGACTGCCTCATTATGCAGATACCTGCAGCTGCTGGGAACATGGATAACCCTGAACTAAAGTTGACCACTGGTAACGATGCAAGGTCAGTGTTGGCTGATGCTCCGGCACCTGAAACACAAGGAAGACAAAGGTACGTTGGCCAGTAATGCACCCCAGGCACGCCTGGATCCATTCAAGTCCATCATCGCATGTGACGAGGTACAGTGAGAACATTCGGAGCATGAGCACCCCCCCCCCCCACCCCCCACCTTCTATGTGATCTACTGGGATCGTTGGACCACAAAGATTTTGCTTCCTGAACACTTCTGGATGTGCCTTATGGATTTTTGGGTCGCTGATCTCAAAGATCACCTTAAAACTTTCCTATTACATACCATTTTCTTGGCAACTACAGAGCACCAAACTACATCCAATGGCTTCAAGCAGGTAAAACCATGAAGTGCGACCTGTTCGCACTTGGACTTCTTCCCTGTTGAACTCGGTGCAAACAGTGTTGAACACGGTGAATGGTTTCACCGGGACACTACGCCCGTGGGAAAGTGGTATCAGGGCAACTGGAATCCATCAATGCTGGACGACTATTGTTAGACACTGAAAGAGAGGGATCAGATGCCGAGTACAAGCGAAAATCAGGGACAGGGGATTTTTTAGGTCAGTTCAAATATCACAAGGTGTCACCATCATTATCCTGAACTCAATCCAAATTCATTTAACGGTTCCCCACCTTCCTGGGTCTTTATGCATTGGAGCGTAGAAAGTTGAGGGGGGATTTGATAGAGGTATATAAAATTATGAGGGGGATAGATAGAGTAGATGTGAATAGGCTCTTCCCCTTGAGGGAAGGAGAGATTGGAACGAGGGGTCATAAGTTAAGGGTACTGGGGCAAAACTTTAGAAGTAAAATAACCATATATAATTATATAACAATTTACAGTACAGAAACAGGCCAGATCAACCGATTTATGATAACTCCACTAGTTCCACCTACCTGCACCCTGTCCATAACCCTCCAACCCCCTCACCTCCATGTACTCATCCAACCTCCTCTTAAATGACAGAATTGACCCTGCCGCAACTACTCTCTGAATGAAGAAGCATCCTCTTATATTACCCCTAAAGTTTTTTCCCCTAATCCTTAACTTATGACTCCTTGTTCCAATCTCCCCTAGCCTCAGGGGAAGAGCCTATTCACATCTATTCTATCTATTCCCCTCATTCCCCTCAGAGAGTGGTGGCTGAGTGGAATGACCTTGCGGAAGAGGTAGTTGCGACAGGGTCAATGTTGTCATTTAAGAGGAGGTTGGATGAGCACATGGAGGTGAGGGGGTTGGAGGGTTATGGACAGGGTGCAGATTGGTGGGACTAGAGGAGATCACTTAAATCAGTGCGGACTAGGAAGGCCGATATGGCCTGTTTCCATACTATAATTGTTATATGGTTATATGATACAACAAATCTGAAATTATCTTTCTGTTCAGCTTGAAGTTGCCTTGAAAATCCCCAATTTTTTTTTCAGGAAGCAAAACTTTGGAAAAACTCTGTTAGTCAGCCTGTCCAGAAAGTAAGAGAATGCAGAGATACAGAGAGGGAGAGATCAGTCGCTCAAGAGCAAAACCCCTTTAACTACTGGGAGGTTCTTCCAGTGAAAGGATGTAGAAGACTTGCCAATGACCGACAGTCTGACACAACACTTTGCTACACTACTGGCCAGCAGTAAGAATAGTTATTACTTATTTTCTTTTCAAGAAATATGAAAGATATAAAAACAGCTGAGAGGATCACTGGGGTCTACCTTCACTCTGGAGATAACATTTACTGGTGTCGCAGTCGAAACAGGGCTCAAGGAATTATCAAGGACCTTTTACCATCCAGCACCCAGCATCTTTGACCCACTACAACAGCAGTTCTCAACCTTTTTCTTTCCACTCACATCCCACTTTATGTATTCCCTGTGCTCTGTGATTAGTAAGGGATTGCTCAAGGTGGGATGTGGATGGGAAGGGAAGGTTGAGAATCACTGCTCTAGACCCAATTTTCACTGAAATATTTGGCTTGAGACAAATGGTTGTTGGCCCATTTCCTTTGGAGATCTGAAACTGTGCACATAATGAACCAATTAGGTACGATTAAAACTGGTTTCAGACTTTTTCTTCCCACCCACATCCCACCTTAAGCAATCCCTTACTAATCACAGAGCACCAGGGAATAAAGTTCTCACCTGTTTAACCTTGCCCTGTAACTCAGTTCCTGAAGACCAGGCAACATCCTATTAAATCTTCTCTGCCCTCTTTCTATCTTATTGATATCTTTCCTGTAGTTCGGTGACCAAAACTGCACACAATTCTCCAAATGAGGCCTCATCAATTTTTTATACAACTTTACCATAACATCCCAACTCCTGTGCTCAATACTTTGATTTGTGAAGGCCAATGTGCCAAAAGCTCTCTTTACATTCCTGTCCACCTGTGACACCACTTTCAGGGAATTATGTATCTATATTCCCAGATCCCTCTATTCTACTGCACTCCGCAGTGCCCGACCATTTACCATGTAGGTCTTTTCTTGGTTTGTCCTTCCAAAATGCAACACCTCACACTTGTCTGCATTAAATTCCATTTGTCATTTTTCAGCCCATTATTTCCAAATGGTCCAGATCCCTCTGCAAGCTTTGAAAACCTCCCTCGCTGTCCACAACGCCTCCAATCTTTGTGTCATCTGCAAACTTGCTGATCCAATTCCCCACATTATCATTCTGATCATTAATATAGACAATAAACAACAATGGTCCCAGTTCCGATCCCTGAGGCCCACCACTAGTCACAGGCCTCCAGTCTGAGAAGCAACCGTCCACCACTACTCTCTGGCTTCTCCCGTCCAACCATTGTCAAATCCAGTTCACTACTTCACCATGAATTCTGAGTGCCTGAACCTTCCTGTCTACCTTCTTATGTGGGACGTTGCCTTACTAAAATCTCTGTGTCTATGATGGTCTACTTATACAGATACCTGCAACTGGTGATGCAGAAGCACCTCGAATGAAGTTGACTGTAGATAATGGTCCAAAGTCGATGTCTGCTGGAACTCCACCCCCTGAAACACAAAGTCCATCAACGCACATCAAACACATTTACATCGGAATCACGTACCAACAACACACAAAATGCTGGAGGAAACAAGGAGGTCAGGCAACGTACTGGAAGGCAATAGAATGTCACCTTTCCGGGCCGTTACCCTACCTCAAGGATAGCAAGGAGTCTAATAGTCAATATGGCATTGAGTGCGGTCAGACAGGTCTAGACAAGTTAACTGCAAGGAGGCTTTCCCACTGAGGTTGGGTGAGGCAAGGATTGGAGGACATGGGTAAAGGGTGACAGGGAAATATTTAGGGTTGCATTTAGGGGCAACTTTCTCACACTGAGAGTGTGGAATGAACTGCCAGCTGAATTGGTAAATGCAGGCTCAATTTTGGCATTTAAGAAAAATTTGGATAGGTAAATGGATGGGAGGGGTATGGAGGGATCTGCAGGTGAGTGGATGAGGCAGATAAATAGCTCAGCTGTCTGAATAATTTCATCGAATTGAATTCTTTAGAGGGTGACACGAGGGGAAACCTTCCCTCACAGGGTGCTGAGAGAAGGGAACAAGCTGCCAGAAGAGATGGCAGATGCGGGGGCGATTTCAACATTGAACAGAAGATTGTTTTTCGATTTTGACACAAGCGTATGGGGTCTTGTGGTGGTACACCACCAGCCTACTGCAGGGGGAAACCTCTGTACCTGCAAGAATGTAAGGGGACAGGACAACACCTGGCCAGCTGCCAATCAGTCGGCCTGAATGGATCAAGCCCCACCCGGTCGGGTGTCAATCACCCTCCGGGATATAAGCCTGCACCAGCCTCCCGAGGCCTCACACTGAGTTGCTGCAGCCACAGCCAGCCTGGCTCTGTGGAAGTCTTTGTGGATTAAAGCGTGTTGTTCAGTCTTTACCTTGTGTGTGTCTGATTCTGTCTAACAGCGCACCACAGGGCTGTAGGTTAATTGGGGTGTAATTGGGTGGCACGGACTGGAAGGGCCTGTAACCGTGTGGGAAGTCTAAATGTTGAAAATTTTTTAAATTGGATGGAAGGGGTATAGTCTGGGTACAGGTCGGTGGAACTAGGTGGAGAAATAATCTGGCACAGACGAAGGCATGTGTGGTATTGTCCTATGATTCTTAGAACAAAAATGTCCACAAGCACTGAACTTCTTACTTGCTGCATCTGAGCAGGTAATTGTAAAAAAAATACAAAAATATAACCACATAACAATTTCAGTACGGAAATCTCGGCCCCTCTAGTCCGCACCGATTTAAGTGAACTCCACTAGTCCCAACGACCTGCTCCCTGCCCATAACCCTCCTATCCCCTCCTATCCATGCACTCATCCAATCTTCTCTTAAATGACAAAATTGACCCTGCTGCAACCACCTCTTCCGGAAGGTCATTCCATTCAGCCACCCCTCTCAGAGTGAAGATGCCCCCTCTCATGTTCCTTCTAAACTTTTTCCCCCTAACCTTTCACTTATGACCCCTCATTCCAATCGCACCTACCCTCAAGGGGAGGAGCCTATTCACATCGACTCTGTCTACCCCCCTCATAATTTTAAATTCCTCTATCAAATCCCCCCCCTCAACCTTCTAAAATAACAATTACAAAAGTGTACAACTCAATTAAGAGGAGATAAAAATAGACAATCAATATTCACCACAATCCTAATGCAAAGATGTGGCTTAGCAATAGCATAGGCAGTCCCTAATCGGTGTAACAAGCAGAGGTTCGAGATCCCGATCGCCGTTGGAAAGAGACTCTTCTTGAACCTCAAGATGCTGTACTTCAGGCTTCTGCACCTTCTGCCAGAAGGAAGCTGTGACCGGGGCAATGGGAGGCCCTTTCTGATGTCGGCTGCCATCTTGAGACAGTACCTCACATCGATGTCTGCAGGGGACGGGAGGTCAGAGACTATGTTTGCTACCTTCTGGAATCTTCTGCATTCCTGGGCAGTCGAATTCTCAGAGCAGGCTGTGATGCAACCTTTCAGTATTAGTCCCCAAACTGTAGAAGTTTGATGGAATATCTGTCGACACAGGTGGACAGGGTTGTAAAGGGAGCTTTTGGGGTATTGGTCTTCATAAATCAAAGTACTGAGTACAGGAGTTGGGATGTGCAAGATGTTGGTGAGGCCAAATTTGGAGTATTGTGGGCAGTTTTGGTCACCGAACTCCAGAAAAGATATCAATAAGATAGAAAGAGTGCAGAGAAAGTTTAACATAACATAACATAACAATTACAGCACGGAAACAGGCCATTAGGCCCTTGTAGTCCGCACCGAACCCAACACCCCTTTCTAGTCCCACCTCCCTGCACAATGCCCATAACCCTCCATCTTCTTCTCATCCATATACCTGTCCAACCTTTTCTTAAATAATACAATTGACTCCGCCGCCACTATTTCTCCCGGAAGCTCATTCCACACGGCTACCACTCTCTGAGTAAAGAAGTTCCCCCTCATGTTACCTCTAAACCTCTGCCCCTTAATTCTTAACTCATGTCCTCTTCTTTTAATCTTTCCTCCTCTTAACGGAAATAGTCTATCCACATCCACTCTGTCTATCCCTTTCATAATCTTAAATACTTCTATCAAATCCCCTCTCAACCTTCTACGCTCCAAAGAATAAAGACCTAATCTGTCCAATCTCTCCCTATACTCCAGATGCTTAAACCCAGGTAACATTCTGGTAAACCTTCTCTGCACTCTCTCCACTCTGTTTCTATCCTTCCTATAATTAGGCGACCAGAACTGCACACAGAACTCCAAATGAGGCTGCACCAACGTCTTATACAATCTCAACATCACCTCCCAACTCCTATATTCCATGCAATGATTGATAAAGGCCAGCATACTAAAAGCCTTCTTCACCACCCTATTCACACGAGTTTCTACCTTCAGGGAACGATGTACCGTTACTCCTAAATCTTTCTGCTCTTCTGTATTCCTCAATGCTCTCCCATTTACCACGTATGTCCTGTTCTGATTCTTCTGACCAAAATGAAGCACCTCACACTTATCAGCATTAAATTCCATCTGCCATTTTTCAGCCCACTTTTCTAAGCAGCCCAAATCCCTCTGCAATCCTTGAAAACCTTCTTCATTACAAGGATGTTGCCCGGACGTCAGGAACTGAGTCACAGAGAAAGGTTAAACAGGTTAGGATTTTATTCCCTGGAGGGTAGAAAAATGAGGGGGGGAGGGGAGAATTTGATAGAGGTATTTAAAATTGTGTGGGGGGATGAACAGAGTAAATGTATGTAGTCTTTATCCACAGAGAGTGGGAGAGATACAAACCAGAGAAAGTGGGTTAAGAGTGAAAGGGGAACGTTTAGGGGGAATAACTTCACGCAGATAGTGGTGGGAGTGGGGAACGAGCGGCCAGCTGAAGTAGGGAATGCAGCTCAAATTAGAAATTTAAGAAAAATTTGGACAGGTACATGGATGGGAGGGGTAGAGAGGGTGCAGATCAGTGGGACGAGGCAGTTTGGGATAACACCAGAAGGGCCAAATGGCCAGTTTTCTGAGCTGTTAATGCTGTGCGGTTCGATGCCAAATCTCCTTAGAAAGTAGGGGCATTTGTGCACCTCCTTCACAGCTGCCTTGATGAGTGGGGAGAAGGGGGGACAGCACAGGTTGCCGAGGATAACAGAGGTGAAGCAGTTAGCAAGGCTCTCACCAGACTCCCTTCGAAGGGGAGGAGAACCTCTCCAAGGTCACCTCCCTTGCTAGAGGAACAGCAAACTCTTGGGTGTCAGCATCTCTGAAGACCTATCCTGGGGCCATCACGTCGATGCAAACACGAAGAAGGCCCACTGGTGGCTATATTTCGTTAAGAGTTTGAGGAGATTCGGTACGTCGCCAGAGATTCTCGCAAATTTCTACAGGGATACCATGGAGAGAATTCTGGCCAGTTGCATCCCTGTCTGGTACGGAGGTGCCAATCCACAGGACAGGAAAAGACTACAGAGACCCGGCCAGCACCATTAAGGGCATCTTTAAGAAGCGGTGTCTCAAGAAAGGAGCTTCTATCATTGAGGACCCTCACCCACCCCCCCCCCCCCCAGGTCATGTCCTCTTCTCGCTGCTACCATCAAGGAGGAGGTACAAGAGCCTGAAGACGAGCACCCAATGGAATAAAAACAGCTTCTTCCCCTCCACCATCAGATCTCTGGACAATGAAGCCCAGACATGACCTCACCTTTTTCTGCTTTTGGCATTGACGGATTATTTTTAAACTTGTAACTTATTGTGACTTATTGTGATTTTAAACCTGTAATGTACAACACTGTGGTCACAAAACAACAAATTTCGCGACACGATAATAAACCTGATTCTGATTCTCAAGCATTACATTAGAGTCCAACATAACCACTTTTAGTATCAACTTTAGAGAAAGTTTACCATAAAGGCCGGTCCTCACTCCTCCATCCAAATTCCAACAGACCTTTGGTTATCTATCGATGTGCAATCGGAATCTTACATCGAGTCAGAGACTCATGGAGTGATGCAGCACAGAGACTGGCCCTTCAGAGGGTTTTACACAGAGGGTGGGTGTCAATGGATGGGGAAAAAGGAGGGAGATACAATCACCTTGTCCAGGAGGAATTTAGACATGAACTTCAATGGACAACACACGGAGGGGTTCACATCTAGTGCAGGCAAATAGGAATTGATACGGACCTTTCACACTGCCACGTGATCCCAGGAATCAACAGCCAATTGGCCTTTAAAGTGTCTGGTGTGAAAGCAAAATCAGCTTAACGCCGGCGTGAAGTGGCGTCATCCACACCTGGGATTGACGACCTCGATCCCTGGAACAATCCCCAGTGTCTGCAGACGCTGGCATTAATTAGGCAATTGTGAAATGGATAATTGCATTGAGGATTGAAATGACCCAAGTGTTTGCATGACTGCAGGAATGTGAAGGAAGATTAAAATGAAGGTATAAACTTTGTCTTGGGAAAGTCGCAGCAGGAGAGAGAGGAAATAAATTGCAATAGGGGACATCTTTTAAACAGCGTGGGAAAGTTGGTGGCGAAAAAGCAATGCGGGACCTGACTTCCCAGAATGTCATGTGGTAGAGAAAACACTCCGTGAATGGTCCATGCATGCAGCTGGGCATACAGCCCTTTCTCTGCCGCATGGCATTCTGGGAGGGAAGGTCGGCCATCGCTTTTTCCCCACTGTTTTTATGAATTGTATGTTATAGTGCTAGCACCTTTACCACGTTGTATAAGTTGAGCACTACAGTGTTACAAATTTCCCACCCTGTTTAAAAATTGTCCGCTATTGTAACCCCATCCCTGAGTCTCTCTGTGTCACCATGACTCTATGACAGTCTCTGTATCTCTACGACTTACTCTGTGTCTCTGTCATGCTGTGTCTTTCTGAGTCTCTCTTCTCCGTGTCTCTGACTGCATCTCTGTGTCTCTTGCGTTCCCAGTAAATTGGCCATTCCGTGTCCCGGGATAGGAATGGGGGTTTGGCTTTTCACACTTGACCACTTCTAACTGGGACACTGAATGCTTTCACACTTGCAAGGAGCCATCTCTGGGTTAGGACTGTTCTACTTTCTACCGGTGAGGTCATGACGCATCGAGCGATGGTGGTCCTGCCCTAAATTCTGATCAACTTATATTTGGACAGAATTATTCATGCCTAATTATAACATAATTACGCTTTATGTACAGCACAGAATGAGCCCTTCACCCCTGTTGTTGTTGTAACAACCTATATAAACCTTTATAAGGGACCGTGGGAAGGTGGTAGCAATAAATAGCGAGAGCAAACAATTTTTTAAACAGGGTGGGAAAGTTGGTAGCACTTTAGTCCACAATTTAGAAATACAGTGGGAAAAAGTGTTGGTGGACCTGCCCTCCCAGAATGCCATGCAACAGAGAAAGGGGCGTGTTTACGGCATTCTTCATAAATGGGTTTCTCCGCCGCACGGCATTCTGGGAGGTCAGGTCGGCCATTGCTTTTCCCCACGGTCTTATAAATTGTGCACAATAACGCTACCAAATTTCCCACACTGTTTAAAAATTGTCCACTATTGCTATTTCTTTCCTCTCTCTCTCCCCTGATGCGACTTTCCCCTGGCAAAGTTTAAACCTTCATTTTAATCTTCCTTCATGTTCCTGCACTCGCGCAAAAACTTGGGTCATTTCTATCCCACAATGCAATTACCCGCTTCACACTTGCCTGATTGCAACACTGGCATCTGCTGACATCGAAGATTGTACTAGGGGTCGAAGCCGTTAATCCCTGGTGTGGGATGACACCACTTCACGCCAGCGTTGAGCTGATTTTCCTTTCACACCAGACACCTTATAGGCCGAATGACCGTTAATTCCTGGGATCACTCGCCAGTGTGAAATGGGCTTCTGTGTCTCTGTTTCTCTCTCTGCGACGCTGTCTCCGTGACTGTGATACTGTGTCTCCGGCTGTGACTGTCTCTCTGTGAGGCTGTGCTGTATGACTGTGACCCTGTGCCTCCTTGACTCTCTCTGTGGCTGTGACGCTGTGTCTCTGTGACTCCGGGCTGAATGACTGCCGTATGATTGAGCTGTGCGGGTCGATTCTGTGAACTCTGATTCCAAGTTATAAATGATCTCCATCGCTGACACTCAGTGACGATGTGATCTCGTTATACAGATACCTGGAGCTGGTGACGCAGAAGTGCCCTGACTAAAGTAGGACATAGGTAACGGTGCATGGTCAATGGCGGCTGAAGCTCCTCCACCTGAAACACATGAAGTACCAAGGTCGTCAGTCCATCACCGCACATCAAACACAGTCACGTCAGAAATTTACGCTCAGCACCAACTTTGGACAAAGTTTCCCATAAAGGCCGGTCCCCTCCCCTCTCCTCCATCCAGAAATTCCAACAAACCTTTGGTTATCTATCGATGTGCAATCGGAATCTTACATCGAGTCAGAGGCTCGAGGAGTGATGCAGCACAGACACTGGCCCTTCAGAGGGAAAGTGTTTTACACAGAGGGTGGCTGATACCAGGAACAGGGCTGTTGAAGGTAGGGGAAAAAGGAGGGAGATACAATCACCTTGTTCAGGAGGAGTTTAAACAGACACTTCAGTGGGCGACACATGGAGGGGTTCACATCTAGTGCAGGCAAATAGGAATTGATACGGACCTGGGCCCATTTCTGTGCTGAATCACTTCATGTCTCTGTGACTGTTACCCTGTCTCCTTCTGTCTCTGTGGCCCTCTCGGGTAACCTCGTCTCTCTGTTACACTATCTCCGAGTCACTGAGACCATGTGACTGCCTAACTCTACGTCTTTCTGTCATGCTGTGTCTTTCTGAGTCTCTGTTCTCTCTGTGTATCTGACAGTAGCCCCTTTCACACTTGCAAGTGATCCCAGGAATTAACAGCCAATCGGCCTTTAAAGCGTCTGGTGTGAAACCAAAATCAGCTCAATACCGGGATCAGATGATGTCATCCCACCCTGGGCCTAGACCCCTTGTACGATCCTCGATGTCTATAGACGCTGGCATTGAGATCAGGCAAGTGTTCAACAGGTCATTGCATTGTAGGACTGAAATGACCCAAGTTTTTGTGTGAGTGCAGGAGCATAAAGGAAGAAAAGATTAAAATGAAGGTTTAAACTTTGCCGTGGGAAAATTGCAGCAGGGGAGAGAGAGAGTGAGTGAGTGTGAGAGAGAGAGAGAGAGAGAGAGAGAGAGAGAGAGAAAGAGAGAGAGAGAGAGAGAGAGAAAAAGAAAGAGAGAGAGAGAGAGAGAGAGAGAGAGAAATAAATAGCAATAAATAGCTACAGGGGACAATTTTTAAACAGTGCGGGAAAATTGGTGGTGCAATAGCGCACAATTTATAAGGTACCGTGGGGAATAAGCAATGCGGACCTGACTTCCCAGAATATCGTCTGGCAGAGAAACCCCTCCATGAATGATCCATGCATGCAGACGGGCATACAGCCCTTTCTCTGCTCGTACTTTCCCACAGTCCCTTTTAAAGGTTTATATAGGTCGACCCAACAACAGGGGCTGAAGGGCTCATTCTGTGCTGTACATAAAGCTTAATTATGTTATAATTAGGCACGATTAATTCTGTTCAAATATAAGATCATAGTACATTGATCAGGATTTAGGGCAGGTCCACCATCACTCGATGCGTCATGACCTCACCGGTAGAAGGTAGAACCGTCCTAACCCCGGGGATGGCTCCTTGCAAGTGTGAAACGTTCAGTGTCCGAGTTAAGAGTGGTCAAGTGTGAAAAGCCAAAGCCCCATTCCTATCCCGGGACACTGAACGGCCAATTTAGTGGGACACAAGTGTGAAAGGGACTTGTGTCTCTGATTGTTTTTCTGTGTCTCTTGCCCCTTATATTTGAACAGAATTAATCGTGCCGAATTATAACATAATTAAGCTTGATGTACAGCACAGAATGAGCCCTTCAGCCCCTGTTGTTGTTGTGCGGACCCATATAAACCTTTATAAGGGACCGTGGGAAGGCGGCAGTAATAAATAGCAATAGTGGACTATTGTTTTGCAGCATGGGAAAGTTGGTAACATTATAGCACATAACTGATAAATACAGTGAGGAAAAGCATTGGCGGACCTGTCCTCCCAGAATTCTATGCAGCAAAGAAAGGGTCGTATGGACGGTGGCCTGCACAGAGCATGCATAGAGGGGTTTTTCTGCCACACGGCATTCTGAGAAGTCAGGCCCACCATTGCTTTCTCCCCATGGTCTTTATAAAATGTGTGCGATAGGTGTTACGAACTTTCCCGCACTGTTTAAAAATTGTCTGCTGTTCCTAGTAATTTCCACTCTCTCTCTCTCTCCTGCTGCGACTTTCCCACGGCAAAGTTTAAACTTTTATTTTAATCTTTTCTTCCTTCACGTTCCTGCACTAGCGCAAAGACTTGTGTCATTTCAATCCCACAATCCAATAACCCCTTTCACACTTGCCTGATTAACGCCAGCGTCTGCCGACACTGGAGATTGTACTAGGGGTCGAGGCCATCAATCCCTGGTGTGGGACGACATCATCTGTCGCTGGTGTTGAACTGATTTTCCTTTCACACCAGACACTTTAAAACCAATTGGCCGTTAATTCCTGGGATCACTTGCCAGTGTGAAATGGGCTTCTGTGTTCTCTGTTTCTCTGTGACTCTCTCTCTGTTACTCTCTCTGTAACGCTGTCTCCGTGACTGTGATACTGTGTCTCTGGCTGTGACTGTCTCTCTGTGAGCCTGTGCTGAATGACTGTGACCCTGTGCCTCCTTGACTCTCTCTGTGGCTGTGACGCTGTGTCTCTGTGACTCCGGGCTGAATGACTGCCGTATGATTGAGCTGTGCGGGTCGATTCTGTGAACTCTGATTCCAAGTTATAAATGATCTCCATCGCTGACACTCAGTAACGATGTGATCTCGTTATACAGATACCTGGAGCTGGTGACGCAGAAGTGCCCTGACTAAAGTAGGACATAGGTAACGGTGCATGGTCAATGGCGGCTGAAGCTCCTCCACCTGAAACACATGAAGTACCAAGGTCGTCAGTCCATCACCGCACATCAAACACAGTCACGTCAGAAATTTACGCTCAACACCAACTTTGGACAAAGTTTCCCATAAAGGCCGGTCCCCTCCCCTCTCCTCCATCCAGAAATTCCAACAAACTTTTGTGTGTATGTATGTAATGAATGAGCTGGCCCGCTCCCCGTACCTGTGACTCCTCCCTCCCCTCCGGAAATCCCCATAAACGCTGTCACGCCCAAACCCCTCCCTCAGTACCTGCCTTGGAACCGGGATGTGTTGATGTCTTAAGCTGATTAAAGCCCCTATTAATCACAACTCTGTCTTAACGTGGTTGATCGATAACGCTACAATTTAATCACCTTAAATCTTTGGGCCGTGGACAAGGCAATACGGGCAGATAAACTGGACACTGACCCTAAAGATCAGAGGTCTCGATCAAATTCGATCAATGGCTGCACTGCCTCAACGTCTTCATGAGACGCAATGACAGAGTGAAGAAGACAAACAAAATCAGGTTGGCCACCGCATTTTCCAGATGATAAGGGACTGCACGACTTACTCAGTTGTAATGGAGCTCCTGCAGAGATAGTATCAGACCCTGAGGAACATCATCTACGCCAGATTCTTCCTGGGAAGTCATCGACGACTAAATGTGGGTCCTGTGGAAGTTGGGATGAGCCTGCGGCTGCAGAGATGTCTCTGCTACTGCCCATCTAGAGCACACATGTCAAACTCAGGCCCGCGGGCCAAATTTGGCCCATGATATAATTCTATTTGGCCCGCAAGATCATATCAAATATGTATTAGAGCTGGCCCGCTGGCCGCCGCACCAGTATAGCGCATGCACAGCTAATACCACAAATCCCAGAATGCTTTGCAAATGCATTGGCGTCAGCCCGCTAATCGCCCCCACCTCCTCTCTTTACTTTCATTATCATCTGTGAAAAATGGCCTAACGAAAGACAGAAAACAGGACCTTTCAAGACAGGTGGGAGGAAAACTCTGACCCCAGAGTTTGATGAACTTGCATCTAAGAAGAGATGCCAAGTATCTGGTTTAGACCCAGGTGCATCAGAGTAAATCACAGTGGAGCAAGCTAAGCTTGGATTCATATTTTCTTTGGTTAACTTTGGACTGTTCGTAGTTGAAAGATTGGATTTTCATTGAAGCAAGTTGTTTTTTGACTTGTTGGCTTGTGAAAAAAATACATTTAAAAGGAGCTTAAAGGCTATAGAGAAATATTATTTATTGAATATTTTATTTCTCAATTGTTAAAGCTTCTTCTGGAAAGAGTTTAACCAAAACTATTATCAAACATTTATTTTAATAAGAAAAAGTTTAACATTACATATGTTGAAAGAAGAGAAAACATGCAGATGTTGTTGAAAATTTTCAATAAATATTTCGTTTGGCCCACGACTTAGTCCAAGTTTTTAATTTTGGCCCTCTGTGAATTTGAATTTGACACCCCTGTGATAGAGGAACTGATATGCGATGCATGTGGGGCTGAATTCAAGTCTGATTACGTCAGACAGAAACTCTTGGAAAAGGGCAATCAAAGCCTGCAAAAAGTAATTGACCTGGCTAAAGCACTCGAGATAGCACAGCTGAATGTGGAAGTCTTCTCCTCAGGAAACGCGGCCATCATGTGGGGAGCACGGGTGCGACCATATTAGGACACAGGCTCCCAGGTCACTGCCACCGCCAACGAGCACCCAAAGTGCTACTATTGCAGATACGCAAAGCATCCTTGAAAGAACTGCCCGGCCTGAAATGCTACATGCCCCGCCTGTGGGAAGAAGGGACACTACGGGTCAGTATGTAAGTCCCAATCTTTCTGCAGCAGGGCCGTCCATCTTGGTCCGTGCCACTTCCGGCTTCACCTCCAGCATGACTTCCGGTTGCGGGAAACAGCTTGGTGGGGCCATGGGGGGGGGGGGGGGGGGCAACCTGAGACAGCACCACTTCTGGCGGCGAGGAGCAGCATCGCATGCACAGGTTGGGGTCAGCCATCTTGACAGGTGCCCCCGAACCAACTCTACAGCAGAGACTCAGACAATGACCAGACAATGGCCTCGATTATCCTGGAACTGGAGAGCCCACATCAACTGGCCAAGGTCATGATGAACATCGAGTTAAATGGTCACATCACAAACTGCTTATTCAATAAAGGGAGCACAGAGAGCTTCATTCATCCGGGCACTCCCTCGCGGTAACCCTGGCACCATGTAAAGTCTCCCTGGCCTCCAAATCCCACCCAGCTGGGATCCATGGCTGCTGCACCGTGATGTTAACCATGTGGGGCACGGAGTATAAGAACTTTAAACTCCTTATTGTGCCACAACTCTACGCACCAGTCTGACTGGAACTGGCTTCCAGTGCCAGCTAAAGAGCATCCAAATGCAGTTTGACGGCCCACACCCGCCCTTCACACTCTGCAACTGCAAAGTCTTAAACCACCTGACTCCCCTCCCCCTCCGACATGACCTGTGGTCTCTCTACCCTTTGGGTCACATCGCCACCCCTGTTTGAGTACCTTACCCCCGACTGCAAGCTGGATACCACCAAGAGCAGGCGATACACCCCTGGGAACAGAGCCTTCATCAAAGCAGAAGTCAAACGGCTTCTGACAGAAGGGATCGTAGAACCCAGCACCAGCCCCTGGAGAGCACAGGTGGTGGTAGTTAAGAGCAGAGAGAACGTGGTCATTGACTACAGCCAAACCATAAACCGTTTCACCCAGCAGGATGCCTACCCACTCCTCCGCATTGCTGACATGGTAATGAGATCGCCCAATTCTGGATCTTCTCAACCATTGACCTCAAGTCAACCTACCACCAACTCCTGATCCATCTGGAGGACAGTTTGTACATTGCCTTCAAGGCAGGCGGCTGCCTCTACCACTTCCTCCGAGTCCCTTTTGGGGTCTCTGTCTTCCAGTGGAAGATGGACCGTATAGTGGATGACTATGGACTCAAGGCCACATTTCCTTACTTGGTCAATGTGATCATCTGCAGCCAAGACCAGCAGGATCATGATGTTAACCTGCAGAAATTTCTCCAGATGGCTAAAAGCCTCAACTTAACTTGTAACCAAAATAAATGCGTGTTCAGTACTTCACGGCTGCCCATCCTCAGTAGCATGGTGGAGAACAGCATCATTGGGCCTGACCTTGACCATATGCTTCCTCTGTTGGAACTCCCATTGCCCCATATCCTCAAGGCCCTGAAAAGGTGCTTGGGCTTCTTTTCATTTTACACCAAGTGGGTCCTGAATTACATGGGCAAAGCCTCCCCTCTGGTAAAATCTACCACCTTTTCCCTGTCAGCGGAAGCCCAAATGGTGTTCATACTCATCAAGGGCGACATCACCAAGGTGGCAATGCACACTGTGGATGAATCCATCCCCTTCCAGGTGGAGAGTGATGTACATGACTTTGCCGTGGCTGCCATGCTCAACCAGGTGGGCAGGCCAGTAGCTTTCTTTTCCCGAACCCTTCAGGGCTCCAAACTTCATCACTCAGCCATCGTAAAGGCCAAAGTGGAAGCTGCGCACCACTGGAGGCTCTATCTGGCCAGTAAACCGTTCACCCTGCTGACTGACCAATGTGCAGTCATCCTTATGTTCAATGACAAACAGCGGAGAAAAATTAAGAATGACAAGATCCTCAGGTGCAGAATTGAACTTTCCACCTACAACTACAAGTTCTTGTACCGGCCTGGGAAGCTCAAGGAGATTTGCAATGCCCTGTCCTGGAGAACATGCACTGACGCGCAGTTGGACCGCGTCCAAGTCCTCCACAACCTCTGCCATCCTGGAGTCACCGGGCCCTACCACTTCTTTATAGCCCGTAACCTCCCTTACTTGGTTGAGGACATCAGGAAGCTGACACGCAGTTGCCCATTCTGTGCTGAGTGTAAACCCCATTTCTATCGGCCAGTCAAAATCAAAGCCACCTGCCCTTTCAAGCAGCTGATCATAGACTTTGAGGGCCCCCTTCCATCCGCCAACAGGAATGTATACTTCCTAAATATCGTTGACAAATATTCCTACTTCCCCTTTACTATCCCGTTCCTGGACATGACCACGGCCACAGTCATCAAGGCAATGCATAGCATATTCGCTCTCTTTGGATATCCCTGCTATATCCATAGTGACCAGGAATCCTCGTTTGTGAGTGAGGAGCTGTGTCAGTACCTGCTGGCCAAGGGCATAGCCACGAGCAGGACCATGGATGATAACCCATCTAGAACGGCCAGATAGAGAGGGAGAACACCACCTTCTAGAAGGCAGTCGTCAGGTCAAAAGGCCTACCCATCTCCCAGTGGCAAGATGTCCTCTCTGAGGTGTTCCACGCCACCAGGTCCCTCCGTTGTACCGCTGCTAATGTGACTTTGCAAGAATGGCTCTTTTCCTTCCTCAGGAAGTCGGCATCGGGAACCACACTGCCATCCTGGCTGATGACCCCTGGGCCCATACTGCTCCAGAGGCATATCAGATGTCACAAGACTGGGACTCTCTGGTCGAGAAAGTCCCCCTGCTCCATGCGAACCCGCAATATGCTTACGTGGAGTACCAGGATCTGAGACCAGGCACATGCAAGGGACCCCTCAACCAACCAATCAACTCCCCTCACAATAACCCTGGCCAACCAGCCCCGCTTATTGCACCCGACACAGTGTTCCAATCCCAGACTGAGCAACCCCACATTCCTACTAACCACAACCCCCCCCCCACTCCCTCAGCCACCGGAGGCACAGCTTGTTGTGCAAGACACTGCCCGTGAACCAGCAGCTCTGCCACAGCAAACCTTATGGCGGTCTCAGCAACAGCCAAGACCACCGGACAGGCTGAACCTGTAATGAACATTGAATCACATCACCGCGCCGGACGTTGTTTCAAAAGAAGGGGTGAATGTGGTGCAACCACTGTGTTGTTTGTACTGTATGTATTGCATGAGCTGGCCCGCTCCCTGAACCTGTGACTCCTCCCCTCCTGAAATCCCCATAAAGGCTGTTACACCCCAACTCCTCCCTCAGTACCTGCCTTGGAACTGGGCCAGCACCTTGTGAGATGTGTTGATGTCTTTAGGTGATTAAAGCCTATTAATCACAACTCTCTGTTTAATGTGGTTGATCGATTATCTGTCGACGTGCAAGCCGAATCTCACATCGTCAGAGGCTCGGGGAATGATGCAGCACAGAGACGGCCCCTTCAGAGGGAAAGTGCTTTAGACAGAAGGTGGCTGATACCAGGAATGGACTGTCAGAGGAAGGGGGAGGAGGGAGATAAGTTCAGGAGGCGTTTAGATAGGACCTTCAATGTGTGTGTTTAAGATAGAAATTGATAGGTTCTAGACCCAGGACATTAAAGGTTAATGGGGAGAAGGTCGGGCAGTGGAGTCGAGTGGGGAAAATGGATCAGCTCTTGATTAAATGGTGGGGCAAACTCGATGGGCTGAATGGCCTGTTTCAGCTCCTATCTTACGGACTTCTATCTAATGCTATCTATCTCAGTATCTTTTGTATGAAAGGCCCCAGGATATTTTTTTCCTGCATTAGATTTCAGATTTATTGTCAGAGTCAGACATTGAGAACAGGCAATTAGCGCAACGCAGTTACAGCGCCAGCGATCAGGACCATACATTCTCATTCAAAATGTACCGGGGGTGTTGGTTAATTGGGCGGTGTGGGCTCTTGGACTGAAGTAGCCTGTTACTGTGCTGTGTTTCTCCATTTTTTTAATTAATTAAAAATGTTAAATTTAGTACATACATGACATAGAACCCCGAGGTTCCTTTTCCTGCGGGCCAGGCAGAATTAATTTAAAATGTTAAATTTAGTACATACATGACATAGAACCCCGAGGTTCTTTTTCCTGCGGGCCAGGCAGAATTAATTAAAAATGTTAAATTTAGTACATACATGACATAGAACCCCAAGGTTCCTTTTCCTGCGGGCCAGGCAGAATTACCACTCATTGGTCGTGCAAACAAAAATGTACCCAGTCTTTGATCTATTTGGAATGTAAGTCGTTATTGTTGCTGAAGACCGTGAATATGTATATTCTTTTAATTTTTATAATTTCGACATACAGGCCTTTCCGGCCCACGAGCCCGTGCTGCCCATTTTGCACCCTAGCCCCTGTACACTTTTGGAGGGTGGGAGGAAACCAGAGTGCCCAGAGGAAACCCACGCAGACACGAGGAGAACGTACAAACTCTTTACGGACTGCACCAGATTTGTACACAGTCAATGGCACTGTAACAGCGCTGCGTATCCCACTACGCTGCCACCCATGAAGGGAAGTGTATGGCCGTGCATAAAGGTGAAGACTATTTTCTACATGGGGAGAGCATTCAGAAAACTGAGGTGCAGAGGGACTTGGGAGTCCCTAAACCAATAGTTCTCAACCTTTCTCTTCCCACTCACATCCCACCTTAAGTATTCTTTATGCCATTGGTGCTCTGTGATTAGTAAGGGATTGCTTAAGGTGGGATGTGGGTGGGAAGGGAAGGTTGAAAATCACTGCTCTTGACCCAATTGTTACTGAAATATTTTGCTTAAGAAAAATTGTCATTGGTCCATTTCCTTTGGAGTTCTGAAACCGTGCACATAACGAGTCAATTAGGGACGATTCAAACTTTTTCTTTCAACCCACATCCCACCTTAAACAATCCCTTACTAATCACAGAGCACCTAGAGCATAGGGAATACTTAATGTGGGATGTGAGTGGAAGGAAAAATGTTGAGAATCATTGCCCTAAAGGTTAACCTGCAGGTTGAGTCGGCTGTAAGGAAGGTAAATGCAACGTTTGCGTTCATTTCGAGAGGACTAGAACATCAAAATGTAATGCCGAGGCTTTATAAAATGTTGGTCAGTTTGCATGTGGAGTATTGCGAGCAGCTTGGACCCCGAAGGTAAGGAAGGTAAGGACAGGGTCCAGAAGAGGCGGAGACTCTGTGGAATTCACTGCCACAGGCAATGGTTGGGTAGATTTAAAGCAGAGGTTGATAGGTTCTTGATTGGCAAGAGAGTGAAAGATTATGGGGAGGGGTGGGGGGAAGGCAGTCAGTTTGTTTACATTTCTTTATCTGTTTACTTGTGTATGTTGAGTCAGTTTTTATTTTGCACTGATACTAAGTGACAATTCTGCCTCGCCCGCAGGAAAAAGCATATCGGGGTTGTTAATCATGTCATGTATGTACTCCGACTATCCTCAATATGGAAAAGTTTCAGCCTATAAAATAAATTCAGCAAAAGTCATTAACACAGGTGATTATACCCAATGTCAAAGGGACACACAGTTTAAGTGGCCAAAAGAAGATTCAGATCCCGCGCTGACTGCAGGGAGTTGGTAGGTTCTCCCTGAGTCTACATGGGTGTCCCCCGGGGGCTCCAGTTTCCTCCCGTGGTTCGAAATGTACAGAGGGTTGTAGGTTAATGGGGTGTAAGTTGGGGGGCACGGACTCGTGGGCTGGAAGGGCCTGTTACAATGCTGTATGTTTACATTTTTTTAAAATCTGCTCCATCATCCTATAGTTATGGTTTAAGAGAGGTTCAGATCTAGTGCAGGCAAATAGGCATCGGCATGGACATGGGCCAAACAGCCCTCTTTAGAGCTGAACCACTTCATGTCTCTGACTGTTACCCTGTCTCAGTGACACTGTTACAGGGCCTGAACTGTGCTGGAATGTTTAATTTTCCATAGTGATCACTGCTGTCTCCCTGGAACCGAGTCTCCTGCAGAAAGGAGATTTCCACGAACATTTTAAATAATCGCATCAGAGCAGCTCGGAGGAAACAACCGCGAATTATTGCTGGATGTGACTTTCACATAGATACCTGCCGCTGCTGTTATTTTAGGCGCACAACGGTTGACGGCGACTGTCAATGAAGGTGAAAAGTCAACTCCAGCTCCTGCTCCATCGTCTGACAGAGGGAAAGAACAAAGAGATTTTGTTTTAATTTAATTTAGACATACAGCACAGTAGCCTCCATACGTTTTGAAGGATGGGAGGAAACCAGAGCCCCCCCCCCCCTCCCGGGAGGAAACTCACACAGGCAGGGGAAGGAGGTACAAACCCCTTACAGACAGTGCCAGATTTGAATCCATGTCACTGACGTTGTAATAGTGTGCACGCCAAACACACTGACAGGAAGTACCTTCAAAATCATCTGTAGAACATAGAACACCAGAGCACAGTACAAAATTTTATACGTTTCTATAAGATTTTCTCATTCTTCTCAATTCCAGCAAGTCCAGTCCTAGATGACTCAATCTCTCCTCATAGGCTAACCCTGTCATCCCTGGAATCGGCCTGGTGAACCCGCTCGGCACCGCCTCCAAAGCCAGTGCATCCGTCCACACCGAACTTCAATCACGTTACCTGCCAAGGCAGTCGAAGGCGGCACAAAGTTGTCGACAGACGACGAAGATGAAGAACCAGAGTCCTTGACTGAAACCGAGCCGCCTAAAATGAAAGGCAAAGGAGGTTGTTCGCCTGACGAGAAATGAGGTGACCCCCTTTAAATGATCATACTTAGCCAACTACAGCGATCATTTCCATTGTCACCGACTCAACAGTAAAGCTGAGCAAACCTTTTCTTTTCCAAAGAACCAACGAATGCTGTAGCACAGAAACAAGGCCATTTGGCCCCTCTAGTTTGTGCCAACCATTGTTCAGCTAGTCCCAATAACCTGCTCCCATTCCATCACCCTCCAGACCTCTCCCATCCATGTAACTATTCTTAAACTGCATTCACCATCAAATGGCAGCTCATTCCACACTCCCACCATTCTCTGAGTGAAGAATTTCCTCCTAATGTTCCCCCTAAATCTTTCCCTTTTCATCTTAAAACTATGACCTCTCGTATTTATCTCCCAAGTGTAAGGTAAAACATCATGAGATGGGAATGTGTAGGGAGTTACCCTGTACAGGGCAGTAACAAGAAGGGGAGGTGTCCTTGTACTCCTGTTAGGTAAAACATCATGATGGGAATGTACAGGGCTGTAACAAGATGTAAATGCATCCTTGTACTTACAAGATAAGAGAGACATTGATGGATTGAGAGGCAGGAAGCTAGCAGGGAAAGGATAGCAACAGTTTTAGTCATTGGACAAGTAATGATATGATGATGTTCTAAGCATGTATCCAAGGGTATAAAAAATCACCATTTTGCTGATAACGGCAGAATGCATTCTCCGACTAACTTTGTTAGTCGCAAGTGTTACAATCCGGTAATAAAGAACAAAGAACCCTGATTTCGACTCAGTCTCAAGTGGAAAAAGTCTATTTGCATCCACTCTGTCTATACCTCTCATAATCTTGTAAACCTTCATCAAATCTCCCCTTCATTCTTCTTCACTCCAAGGAATAAAGTCCTAACCTGTTTAACCTTTCCCTGTAACTCAACTCCTGAAAAGCCTGCAACATCCTAGTAAATCTTCTCTGAACTCTTTCAATCCTTCCTGTAGTTAGGCGACCAGAACTGAACACAATATTCCAATTTTGGCCTCAACAATGTCTTAAACAACTTTAACATAATATCCCAACACCTATACTCAACGCTTTGATTTATAAAGGCTAAGATGCCAAAAGCTTTCTTTACAATCCTGTCCACCTGAGACACCACCTGCAGGGAACAATGTATCTGTATCCCCAGATATTTCTGCTCCTCCGCACTCCTCAGTGCCCTATGTGATGCATCATGTAATATTTTGTATTGTATATAGATAAGTTTTTGGAAGATAGACTGTGGGGTTTTTAGTGTAGGTCACAAACACATACAAACACTTCAAAACAGATCGCATTTAAAATGCCAGAGTTCTGCTCAAGCCAGACAGTCCAGGCTCCGGGTGTCTTTGCAAAAACTTTGAAGAATGCCTAAAAGGACTTCACAAGTAGGTGTTGATTGGACCTGCTGTGGAGTAATGGATTATTGTTTTGGAAAGCAACAGATGAACAAACTCAAAGATTAGGTCCGGTGCCACAGACTGTCTGAATGCAGTTTGCTGTTCTAGGAAGGTCATGTGGTTTTGCAAGCAGAGAGAGTTAAACAGGCTTTTCACTGAGAGAGAGAGAGAGAGAGAGAGAGAGAATTCAGTTCTACAGTTCAGCAACAGCAGCTGGGACTGGAACAGGACAAGCTGACAAGCTTGTGGAAAAACCACATTTTGAAGAGGGTTGTGAGTTCTTAGTTCAGCCTGATCAAAGCCCTTGTGGTTCATACAAGAAGAGATGGCTGGCTGTATAATGTTTCACTTGAAATAAGGGAAACAGAAAAGGTGACCTGAAAGAAAGAGGTTATCACCTGGAAAACACTGATGGGGCAAATTTCTTTGGCAAGACACTGACGTAACTGATTGAAAAGGGATCACTTTGTGTCCAACAAGCAACAAATCTCTCTCTTAAAACTGACAAGAACCTCCCTGAGTGATAACCATTTACTTTTCAAACACCAAAGCTTGGCGAAGATTCATTAATGTTAAATTCCGTGCACAGTCTAAGAATTGCCTGATACTGGTGAACTTGGAGGAGTGAGAAGGGAGATTGGACTGTGGATCAAATAACTTTTTGTGAACTTGTATACCCATGCACTTAGAATTAGAAGGGGGTTAAGTAAGGATAAGTTTAGTTATTGGTAATAAGTTAAAATTTGATCCTGTTTTGATGTTTAAAGAAAATTAAAAGTAACTTTTGTTGAAGTAACCATTTGTCTTCATGAATATCTGTTGCTGCTGGGTTTTGGGGTCATCTGGGCCCATACACCTATCATTTACTGTCTATGTCCTACCTTGGTTTACCCTTCCAATATGCATCACCTCACATTTTTCTGCATTAAACTCCAACTGCTATTTACTGGCCCATTCTCCCAGTTGGTCCAGACCCCTCTGCAAGCTTTGAAAATCTTCCTCACTGTCCACAACGCCTCCAATCTTTGTGTTATTAGCAAACTTGCTGATCCAATTTACCCCATTATCATCCAGATCATTGATATAGACAAGAAACAACAATGGTCCCAGCAACAATCCCTGAGGCACATCACAGGTCACAGGCCTCCAGTCTGAGAAACAACCATCCACCACCACTCTGTTTTCTCCCACACAGCCAATTTCGAATCCAGTTTACAAACTCTCCATGGATACCTAGTGCCACAACCTTTTGAACTAACCTGGCATGTGGGATCTTGTAATTGGATATAATCCAATTTGGATAGTAATGTTGCCCAGACTGTCGGAGAGATGTTACTAAGGTGAGAGGTGACTTAACAGAGATGCAGAAGATTATGAGGGGCTTCGATGGGGGTACAGACGGCACCTTCTCTCGAGGCAACAGCAGCAAATGCCAGAGGACAAGCTGAGGGGAGGCAGGTTTAGGGTGAATCAAAGAGGTTGATATTTTACACAGAGAGTGGTGGGTGCCTGGAATGTGTTGCCAGGGGTGTTGGTGGAGGCTGGTATAATAGGGACATTTAAAAGACTCTTAGGCAGGCACACGGATGTGAGAAACATTATGGGTGTGAGGTAAGGGTTAGATTGACACTAAGATTGGAGGCGTTGTGGACAGCGAAGAAGGTTTTCAAAGCTTGCAGAGGGATTTGGACCAGCTTGAAAAATGGCCTGAAAAATGGTACATGGAATTTAATGCAGACAAGTGTCAGGTGTTTTGGAAGGACAAACCATGATAAATGTTTGGGCACCAAGGAGTGCGGTAGAACAGAGGGATCTGGGAATACAGATACATAATTCCCTGAAAGTGGCGTCACAGGTGGACAGGGTTGTTAAGAGAGCGTTTAGCATAAATAAAAGTACTGAGTACAGGAATTTGGATGTTATGGTAAAGTTGTATAAGACATTGGTGAGGCCGATTTTGGAGTCTTGTGTGCAGTTTTGGTCACCGAACTACAGGAAAGATATTAATAAGATAGAAAGAGGGCAGAGAAGATTTACTCGGGTGTTGTCTCGACTTCAGGAACTGAGTTTCATGGAAAGGTTAAACAGGTTAGGACTTTATTCCCTGGAGCATTGAGGAATGAGGGGAGATTAGAGAGGGATATTTAAAATTATAAGGGGGACAGACAGAGTAAGTGTAGATCAGCTCTTTCCATTGAGGGTCGGTGAGATACAAACCAGAGGAAATGGGTTAAGGGTGAAAGGGGAAATGTTAGGGGGAACTTCTTCACAGAGAGAGTGGTGGGGTGTGTGGAACGAGCTGCCAGCTAAAGGGTGATGCGGGCTCAATTTTAACATTTAAGAAGAATTTGGACAGGTACATGGATGGGAGAGGTATGGAGGGCTATGGACTGGGTGCAGATCAGGAGGACTAGGGAGAAAAAGAGTTCGGTAAAAACTAGAAGATCCTGTTTCTGTGCTGTAATGTTCTGTGGTTCTAATGTTGTGAAGTAGATTTATGTAGGTCAACACAACATCGAGGGCTGAAGGGTCTGTACTGTTCTGGAATGTTCTCTGCTCCCTGGTGATCACTGCCATCTCACTGGAACTGAGTCCCCGGCAGCAACGTGATGTCCATGGACATTTTAAATGAGCAACTGGAAGGAAACAGCTTTGATAATTATTGTTGGATGTGACTATTGCATCAATATTTGTCGCTGCTGTTAATACAGGTGTACCACGGTTGAAGTCGATTCTCGATAAAGGTGCAAGATCAGTGTCAGCTCCAACTCCACTGTCTGTCGGAGGGAAAGAACAGAGGTTTATTCTGGCCTGCACACTAAAAACACACTGACAGGAAGCACACAGGGGACACTGTCAGATCAACCTTCAAAATCATCTCTAGAACATTACAGGCCATTTGGCCCGGGATGCTGTGCTGGCCCATGTAAACTTGCTCCACAACATTCCAACCCTTCCCTCCCACACACTCTTAATCCTTTCATTCCCCTACATCCTTGAGCCTGTCCAAGAGTCTTTTGAAGGTCCCTATTGTACCAGCCTCTTACGTAGCCCTAACGTCTCCCCTGAACTTTCCTCACCTTAAATATATGCCCTCTGGTATTTTCTACGTCACCCCAGGAAAAGGTGCCAGCTGTCCACTCAATCTACGCCCCTCTACACACCTTACACACCTCCATTACGTCACCTCCCATCTTTCGTCGCTCCAGAGCGAAAAGCCCCAGCTCTGTCGACCTTGCTTCCCACCCTAGCACTGTACCCAAACACAACTATGGTCGCCTTGTTTATCACGTTACCTGGCACCATTGGCAAGGCAGCCGAAGCCGGCACAAAGTTGTCGAAGGAGGACGAGGATGAAGAAACAGAGCCCGCGGCTGAAGCCGAGCCGACTGAAATGAGAGGCAAAGGAGGTAATTGGCCCCACGAGAAATGAAATGAGACCCCCCCCCTTTTAAATGATCACACTCAGCCAACCACAGTGAAGATTCCCATCGTCACCAACTCAACAGTAAACCCACGCAAACCTTTTCCACTCTGGGTACCCAGAATGTCGGAGAGATTTTACTAAGGTGAGAGGTGACTTAACAGAGATGCAGAAGATTATGAGGGGCTTCGATAGGGGGGACAGACGACACCTTCTCTCGAGGCAACAGCAGCAAATGCCAGTTGAGGGGAGGCAGGTTTAGGGTGAATCTCAGAGGTTGATATTTCACACAGAGAGTGGTGGGTGCCTGGAATGTGTTGCCAGGGGTGTTGGTGGAGGCTGGTATAATAGGGACATTTAAAAGACTCTTAGGCAGGCGCACGGATGTGAGAAACATTATGGGTGTGAGGTAAGGGTTAGATTGACACTAAGATTGGAGGCGTTGAGGACAGCGAGGAAGGTTTTCAAAGCTTGGAGAGGGATCTGGACCAGCTGGAAACATGGGCAGAAAAATGGCAGATGAAATTTAATGCAGACAAGTGTGAAGTGTTTTGGAAGGGCAAATGTTTGGGCACTGAGGAGTGCGGTAGATCAGAGGGATCTGGGAATACAGATGCATAATTCCCTGAAAGTGGCGTCACAGGTGGACAGGGTTATAAAGAGAGCTTTTGGCACATTGGCCTTCATAAATCAAAATACTGAGTACAGGAGTTGGGATGTTATGGTAAAGTTGAATAAGATATTGGTGAGGCCAATTTTGGAGTCTTGTGTGCAGATTTGATCACCTAACTACAGGAAAGATATCAATAAGATAGAAAGAGTGCAGAGAAGATTTACTCGGATGTTGTCTGGACTTCAGGAACTGAGGTACAGGGAAGGGTTAAACAGGTTAAGACTTTATACCCTGGAGCATTGAGGAATGAGGGGATATTTGACAGGGGTATTTAAAATTATGAGGGGGACAGACAGAATAAATGTGGATCGGCTCTTTCCACTGAGGGTAGGTGAGATACAAACCAGAGGACATGGGTTAAGAGGAAAAGATTAGGGAGAACATGAGGGGGAACTTCTTCCCACAGAGTGTGGTGGGGGTGTGGAATGAGCTGCCATCTGAAGTGGTGAATGCGGGCTAAATTTTAACATTTAAGGAGAATTTCTTCAGGTACATGGATGGGAGGGGGCATGGAGGGTTATGGACTGGGTGCAGGTCAGTGGGACTAGACAAAAAAATAGTTCGGCACAGACAATGTTCCAATGTAAACAATGCTTCAAGTTCAAATATAGTCTCATTTTCTCAACTAATTGACCAAAAATACATGTTGGCCAGCAATACATTCTATAAGGGATTTCTTAAGGTGGGATGTGGGTGGAAAACAAAAGTTTGAAAACCACTGTTTGAATCGTCCCTCATGGACTCGTTATGTGCAGGGTTTCAGAACTCCAAAGGAAATGGGCCAATGACAATTTTACTCAAGCAAAATATTTCAGTAACAATTGGGTCTACAGCAGGGTTTCTCAACCTTCCCACCCACAGACCACCTTAAGCAATCCCTTACTAATCACAGAGCCCCGATGGCATCGGGATTACTTAAAGTGAGTGGAAAAAAAGGTTAAGAACATCTAGTGCCAGCTGTCCACCCTACCTACACCTCTCATAATCTTATTAAGTCACCTCTCATACTTCATCACTCCAGAGAAAAAAGCCCCGGCTCTGTCGACCTAACGCTGTCCCCAACGCAACTATGGCCGCCTTGTTTATCACGCTACCTGGCACCATTGGCAAAGCAGCCGAAGCCGGCACAAAGTTGTCGACGGAGGACGAGGATGAAGAAACAGAGCCTGCGGCTGAAGCCGAGCCGCCTGAAATGAGAGGCAAAGGAGGTTGTTAGCCTGATGAGAAATGAGATGACCCCCCCCCCTCCCCATTTAAATTAACACACTCAGCCAACCACAGTGAGGATTCCTATCATCACCGACTCAACAGTAAACCCACGCTAACCTTTTGCACTCTGGGTAGTAGTTATCCAGACTATAGGTAAGATGTTATTAAGGTGGGAGGTGACTTAACAGAGCTGTGTAAGATTGTGAAGCAGCTTAAATAGGGAGGACTGCCAGCACCTTTTTCCTGGAACAACAGCATCAAATACCAGAGGACAACTGTTTCAAGTCAGTGGAGACATCAGAGGTGGGTGCCTGGAATGCATTGCCAGGAGTGGTGGTGGAGGCTGGATCATTAGGAACATTTAAAAGGTGCCTAGACAGGTACATGGATGTAAGAGAAATGGAGGGCTATGGGTGTGAGAGGATTAGATTCTGGAGTAGGTTTCCATAGGTCGACACATCTGCAGAAAGGAGATTTCCATGGTGTTACACTCCCCAGCAGCAACTGAGAAACATGCAAACAAATGGGTTAAGTTTAACACAAAACTTATTTAACAAACTAACAATAATAGAATTAACTCGATAAACTTAACTCCCAAACACCAGCCTTTATGGCAATTCTATATGAACAATATTATTATATGGCGTATGTGGGGGAGAAAACCCAGACCATTACAGACCAAGCTCAAATGCTCCAAAAAAATCACCAAAATTTCCAAAACAAACCACCCCCCCATCAGTCACGCCAAGTCTCCAGGATTGGGATTATTTGTTTCCTTGCCCACTGGTCTTTCAGTTTGAGGCTGTATCCAGATGACCATGTCAGGGAACACGAGACTTGCTAGAGTTTCGAATGTGGCAACAACCACCTTTACTTCCTTCACCCGGGAATTTTCAAAGTGACCTCCTGGTCACCACACGAAGCCCTGTTTAGGGTTACAAAGTGACCTCTCCTTTGGACACCCTGGCTTGGGTGGTCACGCGAATCCTGCCACACGGAGTCCTCGTGAAAGGAGGCGGGCGAGGCACTGGTCAGTCCCACACAAACTCTGGGTATCAGAGTTCCCCAAACTGCTGTCAGGACAACAGTAGCTCCGTGACAAAGTAGCTCCGTCTTCCTTTTCCCGCTGGAACTACTGGGTGACCACATTGACATACAGCTCCTGACAGCAGTGCTAGCGCCCCTGAACAAAGCAACTCAGCGTGTGGCTTGTTGAAGCTGCCGTGTGACTAGGCACAGTCAGACCGACTGCCTAACTGCCCCCAGTCCAAACCACCGACTAACCTCAAAACCAGCGGGCTGGGCTTTTTAAACTGCCCGGTGCGTGCCTCCATCTCTCCCCGTTGATGGAGAGATGGCAGCGCAGGCTCGCTCTCCCGCGAGCCCACAGACTTCCAGCATGTGGTTCCCGTGCTTTGACGGCTGTCGAAGTCCCCTAGTGGTAGCCCAGTGCTATTACAGCTCCTAGCAGCTGTCAAATCGCCCGCCATAGGTTCAGTCCTGTCTTCAGTCAAAAATAAAATTGTCCAGGGTCCATTATAGTGATCAAATCAGAGCAGCACGGTGGAAACAACTTTGAAAATTGTTGGACATGACTATTACACAGATTGAAACACTATATACGCTGTGATTGTAGAAAAATGACACAGAAATGCTGGAGGAACTTAGCCGGTCTCACAGTGTCCATTGGAGGTAAAGATATATTACTGACATTTTGGGCCTGAGCCCTTCCTCAAGGTATAAGCAAAGAACAGGCAGGCGTGAGAATGAAGACAGAAGACGGGATGGGGCAGGAGTCCAGACTAACAAAAGGTACTTATTGGATATGATAAGAGGAAACGTGAGAGTTGATTTTGGCTCGGTGAAAGGAAATGGAGGGAATGGGGGGGAGAGAGAGAGAGAGAGAGCTGGGGGAAAGGAGATGGGGAAAGAAGGTGGGGGATGGTGTTTAACAGGATCTGGATAAATCATTGTTAATGCCAGCCAGTTGGAGGGTGCCCAGACGAAAGTTGAAAATTGTTATTCCTCCAATTTACAGGTAGTTTTAGTCTGGCAGCGCACGAGTTTCATGGACAGACATGTCAGCGTGGGGACAGGATTGGGAATTGAAATGGGTGGCCGCTGGGAGATCCATGTTATTGCATTGGACGGAGCCAAGATTTTCATCAAAGTGACCTCTGCAGATTAAACCAGTTATTACAAATACCTGTCGCCGCTGTTAACACAGGCGCACCACGATTGAAGTTGACTGTCGATAGAGGTCCATAATCTGTGTCAGCTTCAGCTCCATGGTCTGATGGAAGGGAAGAACAAAGAAGTTTATTCTGGCCCACACCAAATACACCGGCAGAAATCACATAGGATGCGCTGTCAGAACTGCCTTCACAGCATCATTTTTAGAACCAGCCCAGTACAGACCCTTCGACCCACAATTCTACCAACCTATGTAAACCTACTCCACAGTGACCTAACCCTATATTTCTCTTACATCCACATGTCTAGCTGTGTCTTTTGAATGTCCCTATTGAACCAGCCTCCACCATCACCCCCGGCAATACATTTCCAGGCACCCACCACTCTCGATGTTAAAAAGAACTTAACTCTGACGTCTCCCCTAAACTTTTCTTCACTCTTCTTAAACCAGTGGTTCTCAACCCTTTTTTTTGCCCCACTCACAAACCACCTTAAGAAATTCCTTTCCATACTTGGAAAGCCTCTGACAAATAGATTGGTGAAGGTAACAAAGGTAGACCAAGCAGGCTTTGTACAAAAGAGACAGGCTGCAGATAACATAAGCAGACTGATGAACATCACATAGTTAAGGGATGCTCCAAGTGTCGCCGTGGCCCTGGATGCTGAGAAGGTGTTTGATAGGATAGAGTGGGATTTCCTATTTAAGGTACTAGAGAAATTAGGGCTAGGGCGCGGCACCGTGTGCCCAAGAGTAAAGTTGTGACCAATGGGCAAATCTCTCCAGCCTTTCCACTATCAAGATCTAGTAGACGGGTGTGTCCATTGTCTCCAGTTCTATACATTTTGGCTAAAGAACTGCTGGCTGAAGCCATGCGACAGGATCCAGACATCAAAGGGTTCAAAGTGGGCTGGAAAGAAAATAAAATCAATTTATTTGCGGATGATATAACCATATAACAATTACAGTATGAAACAGGCCATATCGGTCCCTCTAGTCCACACCAATTTAAGTGAAGTCCACTAGTCCCTCCCTGCCCATAACCCTCCAACCCCCTCACATCCATGTACTTTTCCAATCTTCTCTTAAATGACAAAATTGACCCTGCTGCAACCACCTCTTCCGGAAGGTCATTCCACTCAGCCACCCCTCTTTGAGTGAAGAAGCCCCCTCTCACTTACTTCTAAACTTTTCCCCCCTAACCCTTAACTTATGATCCCTCATTCCATTCTCTCCTACCCTCAAAGGGAAGAGCCTATTCATATCTACTCTATTCATCCCCTTCATAATTTTAAACACCTCTATCAAATCCCCCCTCAACCTTCTATGCTCCAATGAATAAAGACCCAGTCTACTCAATCTTCCTTTGTATTCTAGATACTGCAATCCAGGCAACATTTTAGTAAATCTTCTCTGCACCCTCTCTACCTTATTGATATCCTTCCTATAATTTGGAGACCAGAACTGCACACAGTATTCCAAACCAATGCCTTGAACAGTCTCAACATCATCTCCCAGCTCCTATATTCTATGCTTTGATTTATAAAGGCCAGCAAACCAAAAGCCTTCTTCACCACCCTATCTACATGACAGTCCACCTTCAAAGAACGATGAACCATTATTCCAAGATCTCTCTGTTCCTCTGGATTCCTCAACACCCTCCCCTTCACTGCATATGTCCTGTTTTGATTATTCTTCCCAAAACAAAGCTCTCAACACTTATCTACATTAAACTTCATCTGCCATCTTTTAGCCCACTCTTCTAAGCAGTCCAAATCCTTCTGCAGTCCCCGAAAACCATCCTCACTATCCACAACTCCCCCTATTTTTGTATCGTCTGCATATTTACTCACCCAATTTACCACTCCATCATCCAAATCATTAATGTAAATGATAAACAACAGGGGACCCAACACTGATCCCTGGGCTCACCGCTCATCACCAGCCTCCATCCTGATATATCTGATAGACCCAGAAAGTTCACTGGCCAAGCTTTACTCTACCCTGGAGGAATACGAGGAAGTCTCCGGGTACAAGATTAATTGGGACAAGAGTGAAATTATACCACTTACAAAAGGCGATTGTAGCCAATTTAAAGAAAACAGTCAACTGAAGTGGCCACAAAAGGGGATCAAGTACCTGGGAGTCAGGGTGGAGAATAACCTGCAAAATGTATATAAACTAAATTATACCCACTTGGTCAAAGAAATTGAGGACCTAAACAGATGGATGACTCTGTCCATCACATTGGTGGGCAGGGTCAATTGTATCAAGATGAATGTGTTACCAAGGCTTCAGTACCTCCACCAGACTTTGCCTATGGCGTCGTTATGATAGTACAGATCTATCACCAATGTATATAGTGTATATAGTTACAGTATCTAGATTGTGCTTACAGCGATTGGCTTCACACGAGGCACTGTGTTTGCCAGTGGCCATTTTAGACCTACAGACTGCAGCAAAGTGGCCCTTTTTAAGGCACTTCTGGCACCTGGCTTTTCTTGCTGGGCACTGGGACCTGCTGTGCTTGTCCCTCCCGCACAAATAACATTTTGGGTTCGCACGGGGCAGTGTAGCAGCAGCCGACAGGCCGTCAGTATCTCGGGGGGTGGTAGGGTAGAAGGGCACTCTACTCACATCAGAACGTGGGGTCCAGTCCCTAGAGAACTTGGTGGACTTTAAGGCTTCATCCTCCATTGTGATTGCAATCCAGGCCACGTCCTCTAGTTTTTCTACCCCTTGCTCGAGCAAGCGCAGCCTCACTTCGTTCGATCGGAGCCCGGCCACATAGGCATCTCGGACGAGATCGTTTGTGATCTCGGCAGCAGTTTTGTCCACACAGTTACAGTCCTTGCCCAAAGCCTTTAATACTGGTAAATATGCCCTGCTGGACTCGCCGGGCTGTTGCTTCCTCGATGCAAGCACGAGCCGGGCATGAACTCTGTTCTCCGGTTGATCATACAGTTATTTCAGTACCTTTATGGCTGCAGTGTAAGTGGTCTCATCCTGGATGTTCTCGTAGACTCTCAGGGACACCATAGACAGCAATGCTGTTAGACGCTGGTTATCCTCCTCCACCTCAATGAATCTCAGGAAGTTTTCAAAGTTCAGCAGCCAGAACTTAAAGGCTTTGAAGGCTGTAGCTGACTGTGGGTCGATATCAAGTTTTTCTGGCCGAGTCAAACGCTCCATCCCTTTCAACCAAAATTCTTTTTGCTAATAAAATTGTAGAGCTCGTCGAAAGAATCAACGACTTGTTGATCCAAACCAAGGCTTTTATTAGCAAAAGACAGGAGCTCTTCACAGGTGGCCGACCAGTCCGTAATGATCCGACCTGGCTAGGGACACAACCCTTTAAGGCCCAGACAGTAGGCGTGGCTAAGCTCTCAGCCAATCGCTGTAAGCACAGTCTAGATACTGTAACTATATACACTATATTCTCTCAGAATATTGATTCACAGGTAAGTAGGTTCATTTGGAACAGGAGGGGGGGGGGGAGGGGGGCCAGGGTCTCCATGCAGAAATTAACCTGGGATTACAGTCTGGGCAGACTGAAATTACCAGACTTTAAGAAATACTAATGGGCAGCTCATTCGAAGTACATGGCCTCATTCTTTGAGGGAGGAGGTAGACCATACTGGGCACAAATTGGTCTGTACCTGATAGGTGAGAAAATAGCAGAAGACTTTATTTATAAATGGGACTCTAAATTGTTAACTGATGACAAAGACCCCGCCCCCCACCCTTATGTATGGAATAAAATTAATCAATGCATTGGACTTAAAGTGGGGTTGTCTCCAAAAACACCTGACTCAGAACAACTGAATACCATTGACAACAAGATCCTGGACACCTGGTGCCAGAAAGAGATCAGGTGTATCGAGGACAGTTAAAGGAGCAGAGGCAGCTTCTGTTATTTGAAGAGCTAAAAAAAAAGATTTGTCAAACAGGACATTCTTTTTCTATCTTAAGGTCTTTTTTAAAGGACAAATTAGGTCCAGCTATGGTCCTCCTGGAGTGCAGTGAAATGGAGGTCCTGATTCCAAAGGGGAACACGTAAATTTATTGCGGCAGTTTCCAAGTAGGAAACCTGAAGCCGGGTCATCATAAATTTCGGCAAAGGTGGGAGTCAGACTTGGGTGTAACGATTGATGAAAGGTGCTGGTCAGATCTGTGTCCCAATTATTAACACTCAATAAGGCTGGTGTAGTATAACTTTCTACACCAGTTGTACTAAATGCCACAGAAATTGAACAAGGCTAAGCCAGAAATTTCAGGTGCAACAGAGAGAAGGGAACCTTTGTGCACTCAAACCTGGTCATGCTCCAAGGTGAGGCCATTTTGGGTCGAGCTAGGCCAAATCCTAGAAAAATATCATAGGTAAAGAATTTCCACAGGACCCAGAGATGTTCCTGTTGGGACACATCATGGACATAAGACTTATGATAACGCTGTCCAAATTTCAAATCCAATTCGTGTTAATGCCAAGAAGTGCATAACGGTTTCTTGCATGTTGGACTCTCATCTAGGCATTGTGCGCTGAAAAGCAGAGCTACATTTCCCTGGAGAAAATTACCTACAACTTAAGGAGGAAATACGACACCTTCCTTCAAATTTGGCAACCGTACCTGCGTTATATCGGGGCAAAGATAAAATGCAGTTCCTTGTGCTTCCCTGCCCTCTCCCTATTGGAGGGGGTGGGGGGGGGGGGGAAGGAGAGAGGGGGAATCCAGCTTAATCAGGTTGAGTCAGAGAAGTTCAAAGACCTGGAGGCCGGCGTTGGGGTCTCGACAAATCCTACAATTACTGTTTTTCCTCAGGGTTTGTTTTTATTTTTTCATAATAATTCTTTAAGTGAAACTGCTTTGTTGTACGTGCTGTCCTTGTGTGTGTCCCTAATGGGTCAGGAAGATAAAGGGACACCGATAAATATTACAGGAATAAGGGACGAGGGCTAATTTGTTGCTGCCTTTTCTTTCTCTGAGGTGATGGTCTATTTAATTTTGTCTTTGCATGTAGTCAAGGATTGTATTCGCTCGAGTTCAGAAGAATGAGAGGAGATCTTAGAAACATATAGGATTATGAAGGGTATGGATAGGATAGATGTAGGAAGGTTTTTTGAGCTGGCCGGGGAAACTAAAACGAGAGGACACAGTCTCAAGATTCGGGGGAGTAGATTTAGGACAGAGATGAGGAAAAATAGTTTTTCCCAGAGAGTAGTGAATGTTTGGAATTCTCTAACCAGGGAAGTGGTTGAGGCTGCCTCATTAAACATATTTAAAATTCGGTTAGATAAATTTTTACATGATAGAGGAATTAGGGGATATGGGGAGAAGGCAGGTAGGTGGAGTTAGGTCATAAATTAGATCAGCCATGATCGTATTGAATGGCGGAGCAGGCTCGATGGGCCATTTTTGGCCTACTCCTGTTCCTACTTCCTATGTTCCTATGTTCCTATTTGTGAAATGGAGCTGGGAGGGAATGGACTCGACGGTGAAGCTGGTATATTAATTGGAGAATGTAGTGTGTTTTTTTGTTACAGATTGTTGACACTGTTTGAGTTTGAAAAATTATAAATAAAATATTCCAAGAAAAAGTAATCCCTTACTAACTGCAGAGCACCTATTACATCAGATGTCATACGTGCCCTGCGGTTAGTAAGGGATTACTTAAGGTGGTATGTGAGTGGGAAAATAAAAGGTTGCGAACCACTGCCCTCTGGAATTTTCTATTGTTGGCCTGGGGGAAAAAGGTGCCTCTCGGTCTTGAACACCTCTCTTACATCACCTCTCATCCTTTGTCGCTCCAAAGAGAAAAGCCCCAGCTCTGTCGACCTTGCTTCCCACCCTAGCACTGTACCCAACACAACTATGGCCGCCTTGTTTATCACGTTACCTGGCACCATTGCCAAGGCAGCCGAAGCAGGCACAAAGTTGTCGACGGAGGACGAAGATGAAGAATCAGAGCCCGCGGCTGAAGCCGAGCCGCCTGAAATGAGAGGCAAAGGAGGTAATTGGCCCCACGAGAAATGAAATGACCCCCCCCCCCCCCCATTTAAATGATCACACTCAGCCAACCACAGTGAAGATTCCCATCGTCACCGACTCAACAGTAAACCCACGCAAACCTTTTCCACTCTGGATAGTAAAGTTGTCCAGTTGTTATTCAGGTGGACTTAAGAGTGGAGTATAAGATTACGTGGAGCTTAGATAGGGTGAACAACCAGCTCGTTTTCCTGTAATTTTACATTTTCTGTATTGCTACATGAGAATAAAAGGAAGTTTTAATTTAAATTTAGACATACAGCACGATAACAAGCTCTTTCAGCCCACGAGCCCATGTTGCCCAAACACACCCAATGAACCTATAATGAAGGGTAGGGGGGGCGGAACCAGAGTCTTCGGAGGAAGCTAACACAGACGATGGGGAGACCATACAAACTCCTTACAGACAGCACCAGATTCGCACCCCGGCTGCTGGTGCTCTAACTACGTTGCGTTAACTGCCCCACTAAACGTGCCGCCTTGAATTTTGAATCGGCAATCTTTAACCTCAATGCAAGAAAAAACGTTTCAATGGTGCAGACAAATCTTTACGTTGTCCCAGACCAGTTTAAGGTCAGGGTTTGGGTCATACGTTCAAGAGCCTGATAGGTGTTGTGGGAAAAAGGTTGTCGTTAAACAAAGAAGGGCTGGTCTTCAGCTCTGCAGTGAGCAGTGAGAAGAGGTGGGGACCAGAGTGGGGTGGGTCTTTTATGAGGCTGACTGCCCTTTTTTGAGGCAGCTTCTCACATGGACTTCTACAATGGATGGGATGCCTTTGGTGGGCCCGGTATGTTTGCTACCTTCTTCAGCTTTCTGCCTTGCTGGGCATTCGAGTTTCCAAGCCAGGCTGTGAGTATACTTTCCAGAGCACCCCTGGCGATGTTCAATGACGTTCCAAATCTTCTCAGACCTCTTCGACTGCAGATACATTGGTGTGCCCCCTTCAGGTGATCTTGATGTGCTTGCTCCTGGAGGAGTTCCCCGATGTGTGGGTTCCCAGGAATTATCCCTCTCCACCACTGTCTAATTAATGCAGTCCTGCTCCCTCATCCTCCCCCTCCCAAAGTTCATTCTCAGATCCTTCATCCTGGTCGGCCATCCAGCCCGTCATTCAATAAGATCGCGGCTGATCTGGCCATGGACCCAGCTCCACTTGCCCGCCCGTTCCCCACAACCCTTAATTCCCCTGCTCTTCAACTTCCATTAGCTCCACAATCTCCATCGGTACCGGAGCACCACAGGGCTGTGTCCTTAGCCCGCTGCTCTACTCACGGATGTATGACTCACTACAACAATAACACCATGTACAACTTTGCAGGGTCCCTGATGGATATATTCAAAATGTCCTTAGGCACGGATGAGGTGCCAGAGGGTAGCACATGTTGTCCTGTTGTTTAAAATAGGCTCCAAAAATAAACCAGGTAATTATAGGCCAGTGAGCCTGACGTCAGTAGGAGGTAAATTATTGGAAGGAGTTCCAAGAGATAGGATATATAATTATTTGGACAGCCATTGGCTGATTAAGGCTAGTCAGCATGGCTCTTTGCACGGTAGGTCACGTTTAATGAATCTTGCAGAGTTTTTTGAGGAGGTTAACAAGAAGATAGTTGAAGAAAAAGCTGTGGATGTTGTCCACGTGGACTTTAGTAAGGCCTTTGACATAGATTGGGAGCACAGGATGCAGTAGACAACCCCTGCAGATTCACAAGTGAAATGTCACTTCACTTGGAAGGACTGTTTGGGGCCCTGAATGGTGATGAGGGAGGAAGTGTGGGCGCAGGTGGAGCATCTCCTGCGATCACAGGGATAGATGCCAAAGGGATGATTTTTGGGGAGGGAGGAATGGACGAGGGAGTCACGGAGTAAGTGGTCTCTGCAGAAGGCGGAGAAGGGAATATGTGTCTCATGGTAGGATCATGTTGTAGGTGGTGGAAATGGTGGAGGGTGATGTGGATGTGGAGACAGGTGGGGTGGTAGGTGAGGGCAAGGGGAATCCTGGTTGCATGGGCTCAAGTGCCGAATTTTCTGCCATCACAAGTTGCAACTGTCAAGATTGAGGGGTGTAGTTAAGGTAAGAATCCTCCATGTTGAGGGTGTCTAACACTAGGCAGCAGAGGTTTGATACAAGAGGTTTAGAGGGAATCTCACGGAAAATTTTTTTACACAAAATATTCAAGAGGCATTTGGGCAGGTTATGGATAGGGAAGGATTATGAAGGATACAGACTAAATGACAGTGACTGGGATACATTTAAATTTAGACATGCAGCACGGTAACTGGGCCTTCCCGTCTACAAATCATGCCCCTCAAATCATTAATTAACCTACGACCTCAGTGTGTTTTTTTTTTGAAGGGTGGGAAGGAACCGGAGCACCCCAGGTAGAAACCCGCACAGCCAGAGGGAGAGAACGTACAAACTCCTTACGGATTCAAACCCGGGTCTCTGGCGACGTAACCCTCCCTTTGGGTCCGTGTTCCTCCCCTTTCCACTTCCCCCTTCCCCCCCCAAGCCATCTTGTTCGGGCTCCTGCCTACGTCTTGCACATAACCTCGACGAAGGGCTCAAGCCCGAAACGTTGATTCTGTCTCTTTATCTTTGCTACGTGAAGTCCACTGAGTTTCTCCAGCATCGTGGTTTTACTTCAACTGTGGAGTCTGCAGATTTTTGTGTTTCATTTCTGTTACAGGATCGCGCATACCGCAGGATAGGAATTACAGGCCAACCGCGGGCAAATGGGACAACTTGGACAGCATGGGTGAGGGACCGATTCCCATGCTGTCAAACTCGACGGCTGCCAGAAACCTAGCCTCTTGTTCCCCTCCCCCTCAATGCAGCGTCACCTCCTCAATGCACCCGGGATACAATGCTTCTCTTTTCAATCAGATCGTTACTTGAAGGAGATAAATTGCAGGGATTGTGGCGGGGGGGTTGGGGGAGAAACAGGGAAGTGTAGAAGTGCGAGAGTTATGCTTAACGAAATGATGCGGGTGCCAGTGTCTTCCGACTCTAGGATGCGTACGTTCAACGTGCTTCTGGTGGAATAAGGTAATTTTTACCTTGATGCAGTGAAGTGGATCCATGATCTACATCAGCCTGGGTGGAGGGCAAGTGCGAATCCTCGATAAACGATGAAGCCCACCAATCTACAGTGAAGAAGAAAACATAAGGGCCGGTCATTGACTATTCAAGATGTTTGTTACCCAAACCAACAGATCCGTTAACAAAGAGAAATAATGAATCATACAGAGAGTGGTGGGGGTGTGGAATGAGTTTCCAGCAGAGGGGGTGAATGCAGCTCAATTTTAACATTTAGGACGAATTCGGACAGGTACGTGGTGGAGAGGGGTATGGAGGGCTACGGACTGGGTGAAGGTCAGTGGGACCAGGCAAAAAAAAATGGTTTGGCACAAACTAGAAGGCCCTCTGTGGCTGAAGACCACAGAGGCGGGGGGGGGGTGGGGGAAAGGGGCACCACGTATCGGAACCAGGGCGCGAGAGGGTGCCGAGGGTGCTGAAGGGCTTCTCAATCTGATCTGGAGCTCAGTTTAGACCAGTGGTTCTCAACCTTTCTCTTTCCACTCACATCCCACTGTAAGTATTCCCTGTGCCATCGATGCTCTGTAAGGGATTGAGGGTGGGAATGAAAAAGTTTGAAACCCACTGTTTTAATCGTCCCTCGTGGACTCATTATGTGCACGGTTTCAGAACTCCAAAGGAAATGGGCCAATGACCATTTTTCTCAAGCAAAATATTTCTGTAACAATTGGGTCTAGAGCAGTGATTCTCAACCTTCCCACTCACATCCCACCTTAAGCAATCCCTTACTAATCACAGGGCACCGATGACAGAGGGATTACTTAAAGTGGGATATGAGAGGAAAGAAAAAGGTTGAGAACCGCTGGTTTGGACTGAATTCTGTGAGGAGGCGGGAGCACTGGGGGCCAATCTACGGACACTCGGTGACTCTGAAGGAACTCTCTTTTGCTTCTCTTTCTCTGACTGTAAGGGCCCCCGGGCAATTTCTGATTGAGGCGAATCTGTCTGCCTTGCAGAAGACTAAAATAATGTTTGTGTAACATTCCACCTGTTTTATTACAAGACCACAAAGGAATCTTGAAAAGGTAGCAAACACATGCTGGGTCCATCACAGGCCCTGACCTCCCATCCACTGCAGACATCTACCTCCTCAAGGAAGCGGCCAGCATCAGAAAAAGCCCCCATCATCCCAGCCACAACCTCTCCTCACTGCTCCCTTCGGGCAGAAGGTGCAGAAGCCTGAAGTCCAGCACTTTGAGGTTCAAGAACAGTCTCTTTCCAATGGCGATCAACCTCCCCTTGTTACTCCGATCAGGGACTGCTCGGACTGTCTGCACCATTGCAACACCACCTGTTTATGGAATTCATATAACGTGAATAGTTGTCTTCCTTTTCTATTCATTGACTCGTTTTAATTAATTAATTGTGCTATGGTTAGCACCAGTGGCTCAGGTTTGACTCCCACGCTGATTGTGAGGGGTTTATACGCTCTCCCTGTGACCCATATGGGTTTTCCTCAGGAGATTCGGTTTCCTCGCATGATCCAAAGACACACAGTTTAAGTTGGTTAATTGGCGACATACGTGTATTTGGACCGCGGGGGTTCATGGGTCGGAGGGGCCTGTTACCGTGCTGTATGTCTAAATTTAAACATTTTCAATTAAAGTATAATATTGTCCTTTTATTTGTTGTTTTTGACCAATATATTGGCTCATTATTATTATAAACTTACATTAAAAGTTTTCTGCTTTTAAAGAAAGTGCAGCTTTTTAGACATGCAGCATGGTAACAGGCCCTTCCGGCCCATAAGCCTGCGCTGCCCAGTTAACCTACAAACCCTGCACGGTTTTGGAGGGTGGGTGGGAGACCAGAGTGCCCCAAGGAACCACACACTACCTCCCTTGTTGAATCCACACGCTGATTTCCTTTTACCAGCACTGCCCCTACACATCCGGGGTTCGATCCTTACCTCCGGCGCTGTCCGTGTAAAGTTTTCATGTTCCCTCCATTGGGATGGGGATCCCACGTCCCTACCCGGGCGCAGGCGGATGGGTTAGTTGTCAGCTGCCCGTGTCGCATGCAGGGAAGTTGCAGGAATGGTGGGGAGTTGATGAGGGTGATACACTCCCCAGCAGCCATTGGGAAGCACACAAACAAACGGGTGAAGTTTAACACAAAATTTATTAACGAACTAGCAATAATAGAATTAACTCGATAAACTTAACTCACAAACACCAGCCTTAATGGGAACTCTGTACGAATAACAGATTATTATAAGGTGTATGTGGAAAAATATCCAGACCATTACAGTCCAAGCTCAAATGGCTCAAATGCACCAAGAAAAATCACCAAAATTTCCAAAACAACCCCCCCCCCCAATCCCCATCAGTCACGTCAAGTTGGTCAGTCCAGAAGGAACAGCTCACAGATCTGGTCTCCAAGATTGGGATTATTTGTTTCCTTGCCCACTGGTCTTTCAGTTTGAGGCTGTATCCAGATGACCATGTCAGGGAACACGTGACTTGCTGGAGTTTTGAATGTGGCAACAGCCACCTTTACTTCCTTCACCCGAGAATTTTCACCACACAAGATTCACGCCTCAGAAGCTCTCTTCAGGGTTAACAAGTGACCTTCTGTCAAGCATGTCCTCTCCTTTGGACACCCTGGCTTGGGTGGTCACGCGACTCCTGCCACACGAAGTCCTCGTGAAAGGGGGCGGGCGAGGCACTGGTTAGTCCCACACAAACTCTGGGTATCAGAGTTCCCCAAACTGCTGTCAGGACAACAGTGCTGGCACCTGTGACAAAGTAGCTCCGTCTTCCTTTTCCCGCTGGAACTACTGGGTGACCACATTGACATACAGCTCCTGACAGCAGAGCTAGCGCCCCTGAACAAAGCAACTCAGCATGTGGCTTGTTGAAGCTGCCGTGTGACTAGGCACAGTCAGACCGACTGCCTAACTGCCCCCAGTCCAAACCACCGACTAACCTCAAAACCAGCGGGCTGGGCTTTTTAAACCACCCAGCGCGTTCCTCCATCTCTCCCCGTTGGTGGAGAGAGGTTAACAGCCACAGGCTCGCTCTCCCGCGAGCCCACAGACTTCCAGCGCGTGGTTCCCGTGCTTTGACGGCTGTCGAAGTCCCCTAGTGGTAGCCCAGTGCTATTACAGCTCCTAGCAGCTGTCAAATCCTCCGCAGTAGGTTCAGTCCAGTCAAAAGTAAAATTGTCCAGGGTCCAGAACAAGAGGGTGGAGAGAAGAAAATGCGATGAGTTTAATTGGGTGCTTGATGGTCAGCACCAAGGTGGTGGGCTGAAGGGCCTGTCTACATGAGGAGTCAGTGTAGCAGGGGCCTCAGATCCCATTGTACTGCAACACTATCACTCCGTGTCCCAAGTCATTTGCTTCCATCCAGATTCTAAAGTTAGGGGGAGCGAGCAGATGGGAGTCAGAGGTCACACTGATCTTTCAGTGGTGTCGGACGGGGGGGGGGCAGTTTTGGATGGTTGAGTTGGCGGTGGATGGGAGGGAAGCATCAGTGGCAGACAGGTGATGGGGGCGGGTGGCAGTGGATGGGGGCGCGGGCAGTGTCAGACCCGGGGTGGGGGGGGAGGCACCATTTTTGAAAAATGTGCTCAAGAGGAGCTGTCGCTCCCCTAGCTACGCTACTGCTTCCAACATGGCTGACCTCACACTCTTCCATGGTTCGTTAGATACTGTCAGAGGGTTGTATGTGGCCCTATTGGCTAAAGGCATCAAGGGGCATGGAAGGAAAGCAGGAATAGGGGACTGAGGTCACATGGTCAGCCTTGATCGTGCAGGCAACTCAAAGGGCTGAATGGCCGACCTCTGCTCCTATATCTTATGGACGATCAATGCCTCTCATTTCATACACCTCTATCAGGTCTCTCCTCAACCTCCGACACTCCAGAAAAAACAAACCATTTATCCAGCCTCTCCGCAGAACCTACCTACACCCTCGAATACAACATGGTAAAACACGATACCATGGTTGAAGTAAAAACACAATGCTGGAGAAACTCAGGCAGTGAACTTTACAAAGTTAAAGATACATAGCCTTAAGCCTGAAACGTAGGTTATGTACCTTTTGTTGTGTAAAACAACTGGTAAACCTTTTCCCGAAGCCTCCACGTCCTTCCTGTAAATAGGGCGACCGGTATTGCACACAGTGTTCCAGGTGCAGCCTAACCAAAGTTTTATACGGCTGCAGCATGGCCTTCTTACATTTATAATGGTGTAGACCTTGGTTAGACCCCACTTAGAATATTGTGGTCAGTTCTGGTCACATCACTACACGATGTGGATGTTATAGGCCAGCTGTTCTCGACGTTTTTCTTTCCACTCCACATCCCACTTTAAGTATTCCCTATGCCATCGGTGCTCTGTGATTAGTTAGGGATTGCTTAAGGTGGGATGTGGGTGGGAAGAAAAAGGTTGAAAACCACTGTTTTAATCGTCCCTCATTGACTCGTTATGTGCACGGTTTCATGACTCCAAAGGAAATGGGGCAATGAGAATTTTTCTCAAGCAAAATATTTCAATAACAATTGGGTCCAGAGCAGCGATTCTCAACCATCCCTTCCCACCACATCCCACCTTGAGCAATCCCTTACTAATCACAGAGCACCAATGGCACAGGGATTACTTAAAGTGGGGTGTGAGTGGGAAGAAAAAGGTTGAGAACCAACTGGTCTAGTACAGATGAGATTTACATTGTCTGGATTGGAGAGCATGCCTTTTGTCAGTGGTTTCAACCTTGTTTTCCCACTTCCGGTATCCCTCACTGACCACAGATAGAACGTAAAACACTACAGCACAGTTCAGGCCCATCAGCCCTTAATGTGGTGCCGACCCATATATTCCTTAAAAAAGTACTAAACCCTCTCTACCCCTGTAACCCTCAATTTTTCTTCCATCCATGTGCCTGTCTAAGAGTCTCTTAAATGGCCCTAATGTTCCAGCCTCCACCACCACTCCTGGCAAGGCATTCCAGGCACCCACAACTCTATGCACAAAAAACTTACTCCTGATATCTCCCCTAAACTACCCTCCCTTCATTCTAAGACACAAGTAAGGGATCATTTACAGCAGTATTTGAGTGGAAAAAAAGGTTGAGATCCACTGCCTTATGAGGATAGGTTGAGTGAACATGGTCCTTTCTGCTTGGAGAGAGGGAGAACTAAGGGTGGCCCTGATAGAGGAGTATGAGATGATGAGAGGCTTTTTCCCCAGGGTTGAAATGGCTAACACAAGGTTTATGGTGCTTGGGAGTAAGTACAGGGAGATGTAAGAGGTTAGTTCTTCACACAGAGAGTGGTGGGTGCATGGAATGTGCTGCCGGCAACAGTGGTGGAAAATGGGATCTTCTATTAGACTGGTATGTGGAACAGAAGAAAATAGAGGATTATGCAGTAGGGATATTCCAGACAGTTGTTAGAGTAGGTTATTGGGTCAGCATAACATGTGGGCTGAAGGCCCTGGACTGTGCTGTAGATTTCTATACACTGCACCCCTTCTACTTGTGTGGCTACCTTCCTGGAGCTGTGATGTTGGAGCAGGCATACCTGTGGGCAGCCAGGCAAGAATAACATCAGGCACGGCCTAGAAACGTCAAGTTGGACCTAAAAGGTGATAGTTCCAAGAATAAAAGGGTTATTATATGAGGAGCACTTGGCCTGTACTCATTGGAATTTTGGAGAAGTGGGGGGGGGAATCTCACCGAAACATTTTGAATATTGAAAGCCATGGAGAGAGTGTAATGGATTGGGCGACACGATTCTCCGTTGGTTGCTTGCATTATTGCTTGTTTTTGTTGATTATTGTAGTTTTAATTTCTCTTTTACGCTCATTTTGTTCTCTTATGCTTGTTAAGTCTGTGTCTGACAGCCTGTGACCAAGGGGTGGAATGTAATGGAAGATTTAAATCATGTCTTTTACTTTTGCAACCTTTGCTTCTGCAAGGCTGAGAACCTGCTTGTTTTTTAGAATCAGTAGACATAAGCTAAATTCCACCGAGGGGCCAGAGATGCTGTTATCTGACGAAAGAACATCTGTGTACCAAGAACATTTAATCTTCCTGCTTGTTTTAGTCACAGACTGTCAGAGGCCTAGCCTTGATGCAAACTAAACCATTGTATTCAAAGTGTTAAGCTGAAAATTACGTTATTCGATAGAAGCCTAGGCATGCTAGCTTGCTCGCTTATCTTTCTTGCTGCGCTGGGAATAGGTGCTTGGGTAAGCAGTTGTTGGGTAATATAAGCCATGGTCCCGCTGCTGAAGTTGGAGACTCTCCGAGAGGTGGCAACATCTCTCAGCAAGAAGAACTTCTAGAGTCCAGCTAACGTCCCGGTCGAGAGAGGTGGAGAAGCTGCTACCGGCGCCCCGACAACCTACTACAAGTATGCAGTCGTTGCCTCGCTTCGGCAGTTGGGACCAGTCCAGGCGTTGATAAGTATAGTTGGGAAGGGCTTGCATATTGTAGTTTGAAATCAGCTTTTGAATTTGTAATAAACATTTGTATAAACTGAACTGCTCTCAGTGTGTGTGTCTATTTTCTGTCGGTAGCTCAAACACTGTGACCAATCTAAAACGAACAAAGTGAGAGGTACAAGTTTACCCAGGACACAGAGTAGATGTAGAAAGGTTGTTTCCCATAGCGGGAGAGTCCAGGACAAGAGGGCCCAACTTCAGGATTGAAGGGCGTCCACTTAGAACAGAGATGCGGAGGAATTTCCTCAGCCAGTGGGCAGTGAATCTGTGGAATTTGTTGCCACAGACGGTTGTGGAGGCCAGGTCATTGAGTGTGTTTAAGGCAGAGATCGATAGGTTCTTGATGAGCTGGGGGGGGGGGGGGGGGGGGAGAAGGCCGGGCGGGCAGTGGGACTGAATGGGAAATGGATCAGTACATGATTGAATGGTGGGGTACACTCAAATGGGCTGAATGGCCTAATTCTGCTCCTATGTCTTATGGCAATTGGGAGGCACAGATCTCAATGACTGGAATTGGCTTCCCCCTTGTTCTTTTAAATTTATAAATTTAAATTAAAAATTTTAAATTTGGACATAAGCACAGTAACAGGCCATTTTGGCTCACGAGTCCATTCTGCCCAATTTACCCTCCATTAACTAACAAGTATGTTTTGAAGGGTGGGTTTCGGGGAAAACCCGCGCATATGTGAGGAGAACATAAAAACTCCTTACAGACAGCACAGGATTCGAACCCAAGTCTCAATCGCTGGCTCTGTAACAATGTTGTGCTAACCATAGCGCCAGCCATAAATGAATATGATAGGCTTGATGGTATTGAGGGAGGAACAGAATGAAGGCCTGAATGGCCTGCTCCCATTTTCTATGGAATAACATAGTGCAGGAAGCGGCTCTTTATTCCACAAATTATGCAGAGCATGGCCAACTTAAACCTGATCTTCTCTGCCATAAGTGACATGACAGGTGGACAGGGTTGTCAAGAGAACTTTTGCAATACTGGCCTTCATAAATCCAAGTACTGAGTACAGGAGTTGGGATGTTATGGTACAAGACAATGGTGAGGCCAAATTTGGAGCATTGTGGGCAGTTCTGGTCACCGAACGACAGAACATAGAAAGACGGCAGAGAAGATTTACTAGGATGTTGCCTGGACTTCAGGAACTGAGTTACAGGGAAAAGTTAAATAGGTTAGGACTTTATTCCCTGAAGTGCAGAAGAATGAGGGGAGATTTTGATAGAGGTATTTATAATTATGAGGGGGACAGATGGAGTACATGTAGATCGGCTTTTTCCACTGAGGGTGGGTGAGATACAAACCAGAGGACATGGGTTAAGGGTGAAAGGGGAAAAATTTAGAGGGAACTTTCAGGAGAACTTCTTCACCCAGGGAGTGGTGGGGGTGTGGAACGAGCTGCCAGCTGAAGTGGTGAATGCGGGCTCAATTTTAATATTTAAGGAACATTGGGGATGTGGTGTGGCTGGGTTGGCATGGGCCTTTTAATCTATTGGCTGCTTTTCCGAAGCATTAAGGATGGCATGGTTGGCATAGCAGTTAGTGTAACACCTTTAGAGCGCCAGCAATCGGGACTGGGGTTCGAATCCCACGCTGACTGTTTGTACATTCTCCCCGTATCTGTGTGGGTTTTCCCTGGGGGCTCCAGTTTCCTCCCACCATTCGATAGATACCAGGGGTTGTAGGTTAGTTGGGTGTAAATTGGGTGACACAGACTCATGTACCGTAATGGCCTGTTACTGTATGTCTAAATTTAAATTTAGCATTTAAGAATTTGGATGGGAAGGATAGGGACTAAGAGGGGGGGGGGGCACAGACTGGAAGGGCCGAAGGGCCTGTTCCTGTGCCGCCATAGTCTATATTCTTGCACATGTCGAAGTCTGGCAGCCCCAAGGCTAGAACACCCCAGTGCAAAGTGTCTGTGGAAGGGAGCCCTTGGCCGCGGGAATAGCCCCCGACTCACGCTCGTCCCGAGGCGAGGGCTCGCTGGGGCCGGCCAGGAACGACGGCCCGTCCACTGAGATGTAGTGCGGGTCGTTCTGCGCTGGGCGCCCCGGCCAGGTTCTCCTTCGGCCCCTGGCCACCAGCTCAGTGAAGTCCTTCTTCATGTCATGGTCCGAATGCATTGGCCCTTCCTCCTGCCACAAGGCTCCACTGAACGGATCTGCCTGCGGGAGAAGTGTCCCAGCCCTCACGTCCAAACCCAAAGCTCTGTGACGCGTGTCTCCATGTAACAATTGGCTCTTGTTTCATTGCCTTCACTGGCATCTCCCTCCAAGAGAAACAAAATGCATAGGTTAGACTCAATTTGTAGGTTATTTGGATGGTTCAGGTTTAGTTCACTGGACAACCCGACGAAAGGGTTGTCCAGGGACAACACGATCCACGCTCAGAACACCCATCAATGGGCCTTATCGACACATATTTGACAATAAATATTATTGAGGGTGGGTGAGATACGAACCTGAGGGCACGGGTGAAAGGGGAAAAGTTTAGGGCACTCACATCCCACTTTAAGTCATCCCTGTGCCATCGGTGCCCTGTGATCGGTAAGGTGGGATGTGGCGAGAACCCCCTGCTCCAGACCCCACTGTTAGTGAAATATTTTGCTTGAGAAAAATTGTCATTGGGCCCATGTCCTTGGTGCACAGAGCGAGTCCATCGGTGGTTTTCAAACTTTTTCTTCCCACCCTCAGCACCGATGGCAGAAGTGGGATGTGAGTGCACTGGCCTAAACTTTTCCCCCTTCACCCTCTGGTGAGGGGGAAGAAAAAGGACACTGACAATAATTTTGGGAGCCCCCCCCCCCCCCCACTTGTTTTAAAACAACGATACCGGGGGAGATCACGTCGACCTCGTCCTTAATAATTATTCAGAATCTTCCAGTCAGGGCGATCGAAAAGGAATTATCACCGTCTACTTAAAATAGCACTGACTTCGAGTGTGGGGGGGTGTGGCAGCTCTCACATCCCACTTTAAGTCATCCCTGCGCCATCGGGGCTCTTGCTTCAAGTGGGATGGGGTGGGAAGAAAAAGTTTGTTTGAATCGTCCCTCATTGACTCGTTACGTGTACAATTCCATAACCCCCAAAGGAAATGGACCAATGACAATTTTCTCAAGCAAACTATTTCAGTAACTTTCGGGTCTAGAGCAGTGATTCTCAACCTTCCCTTCCCACTCACATGCCACCTTGAGCAATCCCTTACTAATCACATTGCACCGATGGCAGAGGGATTGCTTAAAGTGGGATGCGAGTGGAAAGAAAAAGGTGGAGAACCCCTGCTCTAGATGGTGGTCAGCATGGAGATGGTGGGCCAAGAGGCCTCTTTCTCTGCTGTGGGGTAATACAATCACTTTTCATACCATTAAATGCTGTGTCTTTTCTCTCCCTATTGTTTTAAGAACTTTCCCGGGCCATCAGGAACTGTGCAGGATTCAATACCCTCCACAGCAGGACCTCGTCCATTTCCGATGCTGGGGTGTCGCAGGGCCGGAGAGGGGAGGACGAGAGGAGCCCAGGTCTCCCAGAAAGGGGGGAGTAGCTCCTCAGATGACCGTGGAGGTCTGGCCCGGACCCCTCCAATCCAAATGAAACAAGGACGGGTCCCGTTCATCTGGGCGCTGGTCACCGGACCTCGACGGGACGGGATGGCCCATCACAGACCTTGATGGCACCTCCGCTTTCAGGACTCCGCAGAAGTTGGACAGGATTTTCGGCGAGAGGTCGGAAATCCAACCGCTCTCCCTCCGGAGTCTTGCGGAGAAGGGGTCGGACCCCGGCTCCAACGCGAGGTGCCTGCGAGCCAGGCGGTCGGGCTACAGGCGCGTCCCGGCTGCGGGCTCGCTCGAGACGATCCGGCAGGTCATGGACCAGACCAAGCACATCCGAGGTGGAGTCCCATCCGACCAAGCCCGGGGCCGCCGTTGGACGCTGGCCGGTGGCTTGGCCAGGACCACCGCCCGCGGGAACCTTGCCCCCGTCCACCAGCCCCGGACAGAAAAGGGAACTCACCAATCCAAAGGCAGCGTGGGGGATTCCAGTGACTGCTGCAAACCGAGCAAGAGTTGGCTGCACCTGTCCCCCCCCACCGCCTCCATCCCTCCCACCCTCTCCCCACCCCCTCCATCCCCCCTCCCCACCCCCTCCGTCCCCACCCCACCCCCTCCGTCCCCCATCGATTCCATCCCACTCAAATCTGTAAAGGGGGCTACTTCAGGTGGCCTGTGAGGTGGGGGGAAGGTTGGAGAACCACTGCTCTAGACCCAATTGTTGGCTGAATAGCGCCGGGGATTGTCTGATCTGGTAGGTTTCTGGAGGGGAGGGAATGGGAAGAGAGGGAAGGGGCGAAGTGGCGACTCTCAAGCTCAGTGGTTCTCAACCTTTTCCTTTCCACTCACCTCTCACTTTAATCCCGATGCCATCGGTGCTCTGTGACTAGGAAGGGATTGCTTAAGGTGGGAGGTGGGTGGAAAGAAAAAGGTTGAGACCCACTGTTTGAATCGTCCCTCATTGACTTGTTATGTGCATGGTTTCAGAACGCCAAAGGAATTGGGCCAATAACCATATAACCATTTACGGAGCGGAAGCAGGCCATGATGGCCTTTCGAGTCCGCACCGGTTCACTGATTTTGTGCGCCATGACAAATTTTCTCACTATTTCAGTAACAATTAGGTCAAGAGCAGTGATTCTCAATCTTCCCTTCCCACTCACATCCTACCTTACAGAGCACAGATAGCAGAGGGATTACTTCAAGTGGGATGTGAGTGGGAAGAAAACGGTTGAGAACCATTGGTTTAGAAGATAACTTTGAGCAAATTATCTTCAGATATCTACTCCACATTTCATCATCATCCATGGTGCATTTCCCTTTGGCAACCTTTCCAATGTTTGATTAACTGAGGGGTCTTGGAGTGCAAGCCCATAGGTTCCTGAAAGGGGCAAAACACATGGTGGTAAAGAGGGCATTCAGCTTACATGTCCCCAACAGTCAGAGTATATCAGTAGGAGTTTGTACATTTTCCCCCACCCCCTCCTCTCACCAGGTTATTTTGAATGTTGAAAGGCCTGGACAGAGTAGATGTGGCAAAGTAGTTTCCCATGGTAGGGGAGTGTATGACAAGAAGGCACAAGCTCAGGATTGAAGGGTGCCCATTTCAAACAGATACAGAGGAACTTCTTGAGCCAGAGAGTGGTGCACCTCTAGAATTTGCTACCTTGGGCTGCCAAGGTATCTCTAGGTGCTCCGGTTTCCTCCCTCGTTCCAAAGACGTGCTGGGCTGATTGGCTAATCACATGGTTGCATTTGGGCGTCACGGCCTCTTGAACAGGAATGGCCTTTAACCGTGCTGTATCTCTAAATTTAAAAGTTCCAAAGTCATGTTGCACCTGTATGAAACTTTGGTTTGGCCACATTTGGAGCATTGTGTGCAGTTCTGGTTGGTTCATTAACAGTAGGTTGTGGAGGCTTTGGAGAGGGTGTGGAAGAGATTCTTCGGGCCACTGCCTGGTTTTGAGAGTTATACGCTATAAGGACAGATTGGATCAACTTGAAATGATTCCTTTGGAGATTCGGGGCGGCCTAGAACATAGAACATTACAGCACATTACAGGCCTTTCAGCCTACGATGAATATTAACCTACCCCAAAAAACTAATCCCTCTCTACCTCATAACCCTATTTTATTTCTTCCCACTAAGAGTCCTTAAGTTCCCCAGTTGTTCCAGCCTCCATCACCACTCCTGAAAAAGCACTCCAGGCACCCAAAACTCTGTGCTTAAACAAAAAGTGTATCCACGATATCTCCCCAAAACTTTCCTCCCTTCACTTTGTGCAGATGTCCTCTGGTATTTGCTACTCTTGTCCTGGGGAAAAAGGTGCTGGTGGCCCACCTTATCTTAACCTATAATCTCAGTATGTTTTGAACAGTGGGAGGAAACTGGAGCCCCCAGAGGAAACCCACACTGACACAGGGAGAACATGCAAACTCCTTGCAGACAGCACCAGATTTGGCCCTGTAACTGCATTGAACTAGTTGCTACGCTAGCTGTACACCTGTCTGAGTCTTTTGAATGACCCTATTGTACCAACCTCCATCACCATTTGCGGCAAAGCATTCCAGGCACCCCCCAATCTTACCTCTGACATCTCCTTAATCTTTCCTTCCCTCACCTTGTACAGTTGTCCTCTGGTCTTTGCTATTATTGCCCCAGGAACAAGGTGCTGCCTGTTCACCCTATCTATGCCCCTCATGATCTTTTCGGCTTCTGTGAAGTCACCTTTCATCATCCCAAAGAGAAAAGCCTTAGCTCCCTCATCCTTGATCCATATGTTCTCCAATCCAGACCACATCCTGGTAAGTCTGTCCAAAGTTTTCACATCCTTCCTAAATAATGGGGTGACTAGAATTGCACACCATCTCAATAAAAGATGCATTTTCTCCTCCAATGTGGAATTTTAATGATACAAGATTCTCATTCAGTCCCCCTACAGGTTCTGTGAAAAGTGCAAAAGTTATCACATCCCAAAACACGTCAGCCAAGAGGTGAAAGGCAAAGCGAGCAGAAACAAGTCAAAGCCAAGGCAATGCAAGTTGGAGGCAACAGCTTCACTGGAAAAGCTTGCTCCTCAGCTGAGGAAGAATGACTGGGTCAGGTTAATTGCCGAAGCGTTCGACAAAAGAGAGACAGGAAAGACTCTGAGCGCGCTTTGAAGGAGAGGGTTCAATGGCAATTGGAGGAGGAAGAATGGGAAAGGATGAAATAAGCCTGAAGACAGACACAAAACAAGCACAGGAAGAAAAGTGGAATGGAAGTTTCTGTTCAAAGTACTTGAGAAATTTAGTTTTGGTTCTTCATTTATTGGATTGATAAAGGCTTTATATAATAGCCCGAAGGCTAGAATTGCTGTTAATGGCCAAATTTCAGAATCTTTTAGTTTGACAAGATCTACTAGACAAGGATGTCCGTTGTCACCTGCTTTATTTGCTATAGTCATTGAACCTTTAGCACAATTAATATGTCAAAATGAAAATGTTAAAGGCATGAGAGTTCTGAATGAGGAATACAAGATTAATTTATTTGCAGATGATGTTTTATTATATTTGGTGGATCCGGATATTTCTTTACCTGCAATTCAAGAATGTTTAGAAATTTATGGCCAATTATCTGGTTACAAAGTAAATTGGGCTAAAAGTGAAATTTTGCCAATTTGTAAAGGTAATATAAAAATATTACAAATTTGAAGTGGACTACACAAATTAAATATTTAGGAATTAATGTTAATACGAAATTTCAATTTTCAAATTTCAATTAATTATCTTCCTTTAATAAAAAGGATTAAATTAGATTTGATTAGGTGGAGGGATCCACCTTTGGGTTTACTAGGGAGGATTAATACCATAAAAATGAATATTTTTCCTAGAATACAATATCTGTTTCAATCAATTCCTTTTTTTTTAAAGTTTTTTTAAGGACTTATAGAAAGCGATTAGAGAACTCTTATGGAAGGGAAAATTTCCGAGAGTAGCAATGAGAAAATTGATGTGGGATTTTCAATTTGGAGGTTTAGGATTACCGAATATTCAGCATTATTACGAAGCAGCTCAATTTAAATTTCTTAGTGCATTAATGAATATGGATGACCCACCTCGTTGGGTAAAGATAGAAATGGTGGTTATTTTAGAAAAATTTCCTCATGAGTTTTTGTTTCGATGGAATAAAAATTTACTACGAACTTACGATGTGCCAATATTGAAACATTTATTGAATTTATGGACAAGTAAACTTAAAAAATTGGGACTTAAAAATATATATTCTGGAAGATTGCCATTATATAATAATCAACTTGTTCCTTTTACGGTCTCCAATGCCACTTTGAAACAATTGGAAAAGAAGGGAATAAAAAATTTATCTGATTGTTTTTCTGAGGGTTGTTTTTGTTCCTTTGACGAATTACAAAGGAAATATGGTATTAGTGCAAATTCTATATATGTATATTATCAATTAAGATCTTTTGTAAAACAGATATGTGGCTGACATATGATTTTGTTGCCTGAATCTAGTTTTGAAGAATATGTACTTTCAATACCAAAAAAGGGATATATATCTGATTTGTATTGTATTTTACAAGAAATTGATAGTAAAAAAGACTGGGATAAAGATAAGTTGAAATGGGAAAAAGATTTAGGACATAAAATAGCTGAAGAAGCTTGGATGGAAATTTGTCAGAATAATATTCGGAAATTAATTAATGTTAGACTAGCGATGATTAATTATAATTTTATTCATCAGCTATATTTAACGCCGGAGAAATTTAAAAAATTTGGTCTTAGTAAGTTGGATTCTTGTTTTCGATGTGATCAGACAGCCAATACTTTTTTGCATACTGTTTGGCTTTGTGATCAATTGCAACAGTTTTGGAAAGGTATTCAATCTATTTTTAACAGTTAAAATAATATCCATCTTGTATTAGATCCCGATATATTTTTATTAGGGAACATGCAATCATTAATTGATTTAGGTTTAGAGGATTATCAGATTTCCTTTATCTATTTAGCTTTAGTTGTGGCTAAGAAATGTATAGCACTTACTTGGAAAGATAAAAATATATTAACTTTAGATAAGTGGTATTTGGAGATGAAATTTTGTTTGACTATGGAAAGGATATCTTTTTCAATTCAGGATAAGATGTCTTTTTATAAGTTAAAGTGGACTCCGTTTGCTAATTATATGCATTTAAGTTTGACCACATTGGGAGCACCAGATGCAGTAGATGAACCCTGCAGATTCACAAGTGTTGCTTCACTGAGAAGGATGGTTTGGGGCCGAGAATTGTATCCTAATTTGCTTTGTCCTCAACTTCTGTACTCAATGCATCTGTGGAGACCCTCAAGGCCTAGTACCACAGGGAAGTTAATGAAGTTTACGCCAGGCATCTCCTGGCCACCAGAAAACAGCAACTTGGTGAGTCGCGCGCAGAGTACCTGCGGGCCCTCCAAATCCTGTGTAGGGCGTGCAACTGTAAGGCCGTATCACCTGCCCAGAATGCAGAAGACCTCATCAGACACGTACGTAGCTGGTATCCACTCCGGGTACCTATGGCAATGGCTATTGGCACAAAACGTTCTTGTTCTGCGAAGGGCAGTTGAACTTACAGAGACACTGGAGGTGGCCCTCCAGGACTCAGATGACTACTCTCCCTTATGGTCGCCATGGGGGCTGCTATCCAGGGATGGGGCATTGTCTCGCCCTGTCAGTGACTGGTCCCCTACACCGTCCCATTACTCTAGTGATCTGACCTTGGCTGCCATTGCAGGAGGTCTCTTCTTTTTCTTTAAACTTTATTTATTAATTTTAACATATGAAGAAAGTAAGTAATTCACGTACATAAAAAATACAAAATAAAGTAATACAAGTACAAAGTAACATAGTTAATACAATACCAATCTCGGCATCTCCCCCTAACAACTAAAAATGAAGACTAAAAAAAACCTATTTTTAACCCCTAAACCCCCCCTCCCCACCCCCACGATAAAGAGTGAAGAATTAATACTATTAGTATAATAAAAAAAATAAAAAATATATATCTTAAAAAAAGATCGATATATATAAAAAACAAAAAAAAATTAATTAAGTATTAATTATTAATCCAAAAAAATTTTATTATATAAGAATATATATGAAAAAATAAAAACAAAAAGAACTCAAATGAAAAAAAAAACAACTAATAATAAAAAACTAAAAAAAAGAAAGAAAAAATAGAAAACATATATATATAGAAAAAATATATAATAAAAAAAACTTTTTTTAAAGAAAAAAAAAGATTAATTCAAACTTATTTAAATTGTATATAATCAATAAATGGGTCCCCTTTACCTCATAAAAAGACATCTTATCTTGTATAGAAAAAGATATTCTTTCCATAACCAAACAAAACTTCAGCTCTGAATACCACCTATCTAAAGACAATACATTTCTATTCTTCCAAGTAATCGCTATACATTTCTTGGCCACTGCCAGCGCTAAGTAAATAAAAGAGATCTGGTAATTATCTAATTCTAAATCAATCAACGGTTGCATATTCCCTAATAAAAATATATCAGGGTCTAATACAATATGAAGATTATAGCGGGAGGTCTCTTCAAGTGCCAAAGATGCAATGTGCTCCAGATACCGGAAAAAGGGGCATTACACCAAAGTTTGCCAGTCCAAACTGTCCACAAGATCTAGCATTGCCGCGTATGGACAGTCGCTACTCCAGGCAGTGCGTTCGGCACCATCTTCCCTGCACTCCAGCGATGCTATGTGCAAATCATCCAGGCCATCATTTTGGACTGCGCGCCAAACACCATTATGAGGGGTCAAGGCCGGCCATCTTGGGGTTGATGGCAGCCATCTTGGGTGCAGGAGTACCCATTAGACTTGGGGAGTGAATCCATACAGCAGGGGTGGGTGGGGGGGGGGGAGGATGGACATGCTAAGGAGCTGAGCAGACATGCTCTCCACATAAAGTATTAAAAGGATGGTTAGAAAGCTCAAAACCAGAATTTTAGTGTCAAAAATGGATAAAACTAGTGCCAAACGACCAGGGCAACCAAAAACTGAAGAAGCAACAGCTCAGCCAGGAACATCGAGTGGAAGACCAATGAGGAGCGACTCAGGAGGGGCCTTGGGATCGGCTGAACCCAGCAGAGCTGGGGTGTGGGTGGGGGGTCGGCCCAAGATGTAACCAATGTCCTGAACAAGATGGAAATGTTATGCGCTTGTTTCACGAGCGTGGAATCATTGATGAGAGACGTATCGGAAAAGGTCATGGAAATCAAATCAGTCGTGGAAGATTTAACGGAATGAATGACTCGTTTGGAGGCTGAGCTGGACACAATAAAAGACAGGCTGAAGGCATGGGAAGAAAAGGCAAAATTGTGGGACACAGATTAAAAAAAAGGACAGATGGACAAGATCGATCATATGGAAAATTTCAGCCGATTGCAACAAATTAAGATTCAAGAGAGAAGGAATCGAGGGAAAAGACACGGTGAGTTTCTTTGAAACATGGATCCCACAAATGCTGGACAAAATAAATTAAATACAAAGCTGCAAATTGAAAGGGTTCACCAGACCCTCGGACCCAGAAGAACCGGTGAACAGCGACCATGACCAGTTACTTTTAAGTTATTGGCAAAGAGATGTGATCTTGGGAGCAGCATATGAATATTCAAAAAATAATAATGGACCATGCAAAAGTAATGTTTTCCCAGAACTTCAGCCCTGCCTTGGTCAAACAAAGAAAGAGACAACTGTTATCTAAAAACTTTAAAAATTCAATAATTTATCCAGCAACGCTGAGGGTGGATGTTTCAGAAGGTAAGTGATGAATTTTCAAGAATAAAGAAGTGGAAGAATTTTTAAGAAAGTTATGAAAAGATTAAAGTTACCAGCTGAAATGGCTGAAAAGACCATTTCACAATGGGACAAACTGAAAGTCATATCTTTTTATTTGTCTTGTTTTCACTGTTGAAATAAAAACGATTGTGGTTTATATGGAGAGCTCTGAAAAGATGGAAAGGTGGTAAGGAAAGCAGCACAGTAGGAATGTCAACTTTGGGGGGGGGGGAGATGACGCCGGGAGGGGAGTGGTTTTAAAAGATGGCACCAAAGGGAGGGTCTCTTCTTCTTTATTGGAAGAACCCGTGGGCTTTTATCACGGGTTTCCGGGTACTATTGTCAATGTCACCATCAGAGCTAGGATGTGTGTGTGTGTGTGTGTGTGTGTGTGTGTGTGTGTGTGTGTGTGTGTGTGTGTGTGTGTGTGTGTGTGTGTGTGTGTGTGTGTGTGTTTCTTAAAGGGGAAATGTATGTGTTGCAAATGTTTTTTACTAGGGAAATGTTACAAGAGTATTTTAAAAATTGGAAAGATTTTATTGTTACACATCTGTTTGAAAACTGTATATTATTGTTTAGTAATATTAATATTAATGGAATGAACAGGCTGGTGAAGAGGAAGAGGGTCTTGGCATACTCAAAGAAATTAAAAGTGGATATAATATTTTTTGCAGGAAACACATTTTACCAAATTGGAACATGATAAATTAGAAAGAGGATGGTGGGACAAATAATATCATCTTCCTTTGGTTCAAATGCAAGAGGGGTGGTGATTCTAATTAATAAAAATATACCAGTGTTAATAGAAGATACCTCGATTGAACAAGCCGGAAGGTATGTAATGTCACACTGTAAAATTTATGGAGTACTGTGGATATTTGTGAATATTTAGGCCCCAAGTTATGACGATTAAGCCTTTATGAAGGACATTGTTATAAAAATAGCAGCAGGAAGAAAAAATATATTAGTTGGAGGAGACTTTAATTTCTGCTTGGTCCCAATACTAGATAAATTGGCAAGAACAATAACAAGGGTGAAAGCTGCAACAAAAAGACCCCACAATTTCATATATGAAAGATATATATCTTATCAATGTATGGAGGCAATTAAATTCCACAGAGAAAGACTGCTCTTTTTACTCAAGGGTGCACGACTCACATATAAGGATTGACTTATTTTTAAAGTCTGCCCAGTTAAAAAGTAGAAGCGAGGCTTCTATCAGACTGTTCTCCATTAATATTAACTATAGCAACAATGGAAAAGCAAGAGAATGTATACAGATGGCGTCTCAATACTACATTGCTTAAAAGAATAGACTTCTGTGAATTTATAAAGAGACAGAAATATTTTGTGCAACAAATCTGCCATCTACTAATAATAGTTTTCTGATACAGGACATGCTTAAAGCATATTTAAGGGGACAAATTACATCCTATATGAAGAATCTTAAGAGGGAACATAGCAGAAATAAACAGTTTGGGGAAAGATATTAAAGAATTATTAAAAAATCAAAGTACAGGACTACAAGAAGAATACAGGTTACTGGAGAATAAAAAGCTACGATATAATACAATACAAACATATAGGACAGGAAAAATATATATTAAAAACTAAATAACAATACTATGAGTAGGGTGAATGGGCACACAAAGTTTTAGCTTGGCAGATTAAAGCAGGAGTTATGAAGAATGATAAATGCTATAAAAACAGAGACAGACACTAGTATATAAGCAAAAATAAATTAATGACACTTTTAGACAATATTACACAAAATTATACAAATCAGAATTATTAGGAGATGAAAACAAAATGGAAGAATTTTTGCTAAATTTCAAACTTCCAAGGCTGGAAGAGAGAGAAAGGATAGAATTAGATACTCCCTTCACAAGAGAAGAAATCGAAAAGGCCCTGGGCACCCTACAGGCTAATAAATCACCAGGGGAGGATAGTTTTCCACCCAGGTTTTATAGACTATTAATGCCCCTTTTAATGGATGTCATGGACCAAACTGTGGAACCAGAGTCATTCTCAACCACAATTATTACAGTGTTACAAAAAAAAATAGGGACCCACTAAACATTTTGTCATTCCGTTTGGAATGGCCCTATTTAAAACACTGGCAAATGTTGGTATAGGCAGAACATCTATAAATTGGATAAAAACTTTATACCCTAAACCACAAGTTGAAATAATAACAAATAATCAGATGTTGGTGGTGTTCCCCTTGAGTAGACTGAGCAGACGAGGATACCCACTGTTCCCAGCTCTTTTTATTTTAGCGACTGAACCACTGGCGGAGATAATAAGAAGGGATCCAGATATAAAGGGCTTCAAAGTCTGGGAAGAAGAACACAAAATCTGTCTATTCGCCAATGATTGCTATTGTACTTATCGGAACAGGCTAAATCTTTGGAAAAATTACCAGGAACACTAAAAAAAATGGAAGAATATCAGGTTAGAAAATTAATATGAATAAAAGTGAGATAATACCATTAACAAATTTTGAATATTTGGAAATGTTTTTGGGAGATAAGTTGGTAAAATTAGAGTAGGTTACATACATACATACACATGCTTTAAAACAGATCTTATTTGAAATAATGAAGAATTTATATTCAGTGACTTTACAGAAACTATGGAGAATGCTATGCACATTTCACAAGTAGGTGCTAAATTGAAATGACATAATGAATGAATGGAGTGTTGTCTTTAAAGCAACAAGCAGGAGACACACTGGCAATTGATAGCTCTTTGCAAGGGTTTTGACAGAGTGCACAGAAAGGTCACTCCTGGGTTTTTGTTTATCTAAAAACAACAGATTGACCAAGAAGACTGACTCCTATTGTTTTCTGGAGAAGATGGGGGATTTTGCAAGTGAGAGAAAGAAGGACACGTAACTGGCAATTGGAATCTCAGATGGAGAGAGAGACACAGATGTAACAAGCCAGGAGAAGCTTGTTGGAACTGAAACAGAAGTTCCAGAGTGGCAGATGGCTGGAAGTGCTATCTGTCTGATATTTTTATTAGAATAAGGGAAACAGAAAGGAACTCTGTTATAGCCTGAAAGAAAGAGGTTATCATCTGGAGAACCCTGATGGAACAAGTTTCATCAGCAAGACCTTGAGGTGACTAATGGTGGTACCTCAGTTGTGGAAATCCTGGAACAACAAATCTCTCTCTGCAAACCATACGAGAACCTTCCTGAGTGGTAAACATTTACCTTTCAAGCACCAAAGCCTGGTGAACTTTATACCTGTTAAATTCTGTGCACAGTATAAGAATTGCCTGCAACCAATGAACTTGGAGGAATGAGAAGTGAGATTGAACTGTGAACCAAAGAACTTTTCTTAAATTTACACACACATTACATACACATGTGCTTAGGATTAGAAGGGGATTAAGTTAGGTTAGTTAAGTTAATAGAGATAAGTTAAAGTTTATTTCTGTTTTCATGTTTCAAGATAATTAAAAACAACTTTTGTTTAAGTAATTACTTGTCGTGGTGAATATCTATTGCTGCTGGGTTTTGGGGTCCTTTGGGCTCATAACATTTTATGGGTGATCGTCTGGGATCTGATTCAGAAACCTGAAGTCTTCCTTCCTCCACCATGACTTTAGCCGCATGGTAAGCTGCATTGTCCTGCTATTCCTAACCTCACCAGCATGTGGCACGGGCAACAATCTTGAGATCACAACCCTGAAGGTCCTGTCCTTCAACCTAGCCCCTAATTCCCTAAACTGTCCTTGCAGGACCTCCTCACATTTCTTACCCACATCATGGACCACAACATCTGGCTGCTCACCATCCCTCCTGAGCATGCCATAAACTCAATCTGAAATATCTCGGTCTCTCTTCCATAGAGTTAGACACAAAAATGACAGATGGAGTTCAATCCGAATAAGTGTGAGGTGATTCATTTTGGAAGGACTAACTAGAAGGCTGACTGACTACAGGGTTAATGGTCAGTTACTTAAGAGTGTGGATGAACAAAGGGACCTTGAGGTGCAAATCCATACATTCCTCAAGGTTGCTGCACAGGTTATTAGGGTAGTTAACGTGGCTTCATTAATAGGGGAATTGAATTCAAGAGTACAGAGGTCATGTTGCAACTCTACAAATCTTCGGAAAGACCACACTTAGGGTATTGTGTTCAGTTCTGGTCACTTAATTATAGGAAGGATGTGGAAGCTATGGAGAGGATGCAGAGATTTACCAGGATGTTGCCTGGATTGGGAAAAAAGTCTTATGAGACAAGGTTAGCAGAGCTGGGACTTTTCTCTTTGGAATATAGAAGGTTGATAGAGGTCTACAAGATTATGAGAGGCAGACAGCCAGCACCTGTTTCCCAGGGCAGGATCATCAAACACAAGAGGACATGAGTAAAAAGTTAAGCGAGGGAAGTTTAGGGGAGACATCAGGGGTAGGTTTTTTTTACACAGAGTTGTGGGTGCCTGGAATGCTTTGCTGGGGATGGTGGTGGAGTCTGAAACATTGGGGCATTTAAGAGACTCTTAGACAAACACATGGATGAAGAAAAAATAAAGCATTATGGGTAGGGTGGGTTTAGCATTGTTTTAGGAAGGAATATACAGGTCAGCACAACATCAAGGGCCGAATTGCCTCTAACCTCTTATCTGTCCCCTAAATATGGAATCCCCTATCACTGCAGAATGCCATTTCTCCCTTTCCTTCTTAGCCACAGGACCACACTCTGTGCCAGAGAACTGATCACCGTGGCTTGTCCCTGGGTAGGTCTTTTCCTCCCCCCATCAACAGTATCCAAAATGGCATACTTGTTATTGAGGGGAATAGCCACAGGTGTGTCTGCACTGCCTTTCTGTCACCCTTCTACCCTCCTCCTTCCTCCTAGGTGTGATAATGTCCCCTTAAATCCAGTCTGTACACCCCCCCCCACCTCCTGAAGTATCCAGACTTCATCCAACTCCAGCTCCAATTCCTTAACTCTGCTTGACAGGAGCTGCAGTTGGATGCACTTCTCGCAGGTGAAGTCATCAAGAAGAAGAGGAGAAAGGGAGGAAGCTGAAAAGCAGACGCAGTTTGAGAGAGAACAAAAGAGGGTGGAGCTAGAATTAGAGGCATGTAGAGCTGAGGAAGCCACAAAACAATAGGAGTTTGAAAGCAAGAAAAGAGAAGAAGGGAATCATTTATTGGTTTTCATGAATGATTTCTGTCTAGTAGAAAGGTAAAGTTAGTTCTTCCATTTAATGAGGCTGATATTGATAAATATTGTCAGCATTGAGAAAGTTGATGAGAATCTGAAATGGCTAAGAAACCAATGGCCCCTCATGTTACTTTTATGAGCCCAGAGGACCCCAAAACCCAGCAGCAATAGATATTCACCATGACAAATGGTTACTTAAACAAAAGTTGCTTTTAATTATCTTTAAACATGAAAACAGAATCAAACTTTAACTTATCTCTATTGAGTTACTTAACCCCCTTCTAATTCTAAGCGCCCGTGTATGTAATGTGTGTGTAAGTTCAGAAAAATTATTTGGATCACAGTCCAATCTGACTTCTCATTCTTCCAAGTTCACTGGTTGCAGGCAATTCTTATATTGTGCACAGAATTTAACATTTATAAAGTTCACCAGGCTTTGGTGCTTGAAAGGTAAATGGTTACTGTTCAGGAAGGTTCTTGTTTTCAGAGATAGATTTGTTGTTCCTTTTTAATCAGCCACTTCAGTGTCTTGCGGATGAAACCTGCCCCTTCAGGGTTCTCTAAATAATAACCTCTTTCTTTTAGGTCACCGCAGAATTCTTTTTTGTTTCTCTTATTCCAGTCCTGTTCTCTTATTCCAGTCCTAACCTCTTGCATTAACCACAAGGGCTTTGACCAGGCCATCTTCCAAAATGGGGCTTTCCATAAACTTGCCAGCTTGTCCTTTTCCAGTCCAAGGTGCTGTCTGCTGGCTGTAACACTGTTCAAGATCTGTGAGTGTGTGTGTGTGGTCTGAGAGAAAGCCTGTTTGACTCTCTCTGCTTGCAAAACCACATGACTCTCTCAGAACAGCAAGTACTCTTCCAGACAGCAGCGGCTCTGGCATGCTCCTTCATCTGTTGCCTTTTGTAAACAACAATCCATTAATGAAGGCTCTTGAGCACTCTTCAAAAGCTCTTGCAAAAGCTCTGGAGCCGATATGTCTACCATGGAGCAGAGCTCCAGTATTTTAAATAAGATCTGTTTTAACATGTTGTATGTGACTAACTCTAACAAATCTTTCCCAATTTATCTCCCACAAACATAGCTATATATATCTATATCGATATATACCTATGTCTATAATTACAGAGCATAATTAAAGGGAAGGCTCAGCAGGCGTATTCTGCCCTTACAATTCAACAAGCCACTGATTATGATACTGTGAAGCAAGTTGTGCTTAAGGCTTATGAATCAGGTTGCAGTGACCTGCCAAAAGATTTGTCACTATCTTGAAAGGAGCTTACAGACAAAAATTCAGGATTTTTTTTCTAATTGGTGAATTAGCCTTATGTGGATTTTATCTATGATAAAGCTGTGTGTTTTAACATCAAAAGAAATGAATGGTGATGTTAGAAACAGAAGTACCTTCACAGAAATTGCTCAAGACAAAAATTGAGAACAAAGAACATTTATTATACCACAGTGCAAAGTTGGGTGCTTCCCCCTTACCCTGGGAATACACACACACACTGGGGCTCACCCAACTTTTATACAGTTCAGGATAGGAATACCCTCCCCCTTATTCTTCTGCCTCCTGGATAGGTTTGGCATTAGGCAATCCTGCCTGCCTCCATGCTGTTTCTGTGCACTTGGAAGACCAGGGGGTATCCTGTCGTTGTCTCATCATGTCATTATCCTCATTGTCCTTATTCACCAAACCTGTCTTTGTTCTAATTTACAAACTCTCAGGGCTACAGCCTCTTCATATGCAAAACTTGGCTGTCTAGGGCTAGGAGACCCTTATCTTATTCAGACTAACTACATTCTATTATCTATTGTCTATCCTTATCTCATTCATAAGGTGAACTTGCTGATTAAGGCTAGGAGATTCTTATCTTACTCAGACTGACTCTGCTTCCTACATTCTAATATTCATTTCTTATCCTGTCATACTGGCTTTATTCATTTACCCATATATCTATATTAGTTTCCTCACCTTCATATTTTTATATCAGTTTTACTCATCTCTCACAATGACTATAAAAGACTAAGAGAGTTGATGTTAGTTGAGGAAATTAAAAGGTATTTTACTAATGACATAAAAGCATATTGAGATGAAAAGAGAGTGCAACTTGGCAAGAGTCTGCTTTAACTCACAAGGTTAGATTTGTACCCAATAAAACTTTCCAAAAGAGTAATACAGAATATCCACATAGGGTTAAAAAAAAGAAATGGGAAAGTCGTGCTACAGGTAAAGAAGAAGAAGGCAAGAAATGGAAAAACCTTCAGGTCCATTTTACCACTAATTATAACAAACCTAGTCACTTGATTACAAACACATGCAAATTCTCCTCTGTTAAAGAAAAAGAAAGAAAAGGATGTCTGTATTCAAAGAGATGAAACACATGGGAAATTTTTAAAAAGGTTTGGTCTTGCTGGAAAAATTAGAAAGAAATTCAAGCCTCTTGAGTCAAAGGGACTTTCTTTGGCTTGGCTTCGCGGACGAAGATTTATGGAGGGGTATGTCCACAGTCTGCTGCAGGTTGGTGACTGACAAGTCCGATGCGGTACAGGCAGGCACGGTTGCAGCGGTTGCAAGGGAAAATTGGTGGGTTGGGGTTGGGTGTTGGGCTTTTCCTCCTTTGTCTTTTGTCAGTGAGGTGGGCTCTGCGGTCTTCTTCAAAGGAGGTTGCTGCCTGCCGAACTGTGAGGCGCCAAGATGCACGGTTGGAGGCGAGATCAGCCCACTGGTGGTGGTCAATGTGGCAGGCACCAAGAGATTTCTTTAAGCAGTCCTTGTACCTCTTCTTTGGTGCACCTCTGTCTCGGTGGCCAGTGGAGAGCTCGCCATATAACACGATCTTGGGAAGGCGATGGTCCTCCATTCTGGAGACGTGACCCATCCAGCGCAGCTGGATCTTCAGCAGCGTGGACTCGATGCTGTCGACCTCTGCCATCTCGAGTACTTCGACGTTAGGGATGAAAGCGCTCCAATGGATGTTGAGGATGGTGTGGAGACAACGCTGGTGGAAGCGTTCTAGGAGCCGTAGGTGATGCCGGTAGAGGATCCATGATTCGGAGCCGAACAGGAGTGTGGGTATGACAACGGCTCTGTATACGCTTATCTTTGTGAGGTTTTTCAGTTGGTTGTTTTTCCAGACTCTTTTGTGTAGTCTTCCAAAGGCGCTATTTGCCTTGGCGAGTCTGTTGTCTATCTCTTTGTCAATCACCATTTCATCTGATGCAAGAATCGAATCAGAGGGTAAGGTTTCGTTCAAGGAAGAGTCACCACTGGTGACAGTAAAAAAAAAAGTCCTTCAAGATACTGGGGCTGCCCAGTCAGTCATGTTAGACAGTGTTTTGAAGTTTAGTGATAACACTGTCACGGGAGGCATGAATTTGATTCAAGGTTTGGAGCGTGATTCGGGTTTATACTCCTGTACCAGAAATTATAGTGTCACAGTAGGAATCAAATCAAGTTTACCAGTGGATGGGATTTCGTGGTTACAAGGAAATGATTTGGCAGAGGGTAAAATTATCCCTGGCATGAAGTTAACAGATAAGGCAGTCACTGACGAGACAGACATGGATTTGGATATCTATCCAGCTTGTGCAGCAATGCAGGCTATGGCAAAAAGGTTTGCCATGATTTAGAAGGGACAGAAGTCTGTGATGGTGCACAGGAGCAATCAGGTTGCAGTGACCTGCCAAAAGATTTGTCACTATCTTGAAAGGAGCTTATAGAGTGGCAGGACGAAGATCATTATCTTATGGAAGTGAGAGTTAAGGCTCTCTTTGCTGAAGAAATTAAGCATGTGCCAGTTGGATATTATTTCAAGGAAGGTGTGTTTATGAGGAAGTGGATGTCCCTGCCAACCTGCAGTTGTTCACCAGGTTGTAGTTCCTAACGCCTACAGAGATGAAATTTTAATCGTGGCCCAAAGTATACCTTAGGTGGTCATCTTGGGGTAAAGAAAACGACCTGTAAAATTATGAACCAGTTTTATTGCCCTAGTCTGAGAAAAAATGTTGGGACATATTGTGAGAACTGTCACACATCTGGTTGCGGGAAAACCTAATCAAGGTTGCGTAGTGGCTCCTTTAAAACCTATTCCTTCTTTAGGAAAACCTTTTTCAAAAGTTATTGTGGATTGTATTGGCCCATTGCCCAAGACGAAAGCTGGAAATGAATATTTGTTGACTATCATGTTTACAGCTTCCAAGTTTCCCGAAGCCGTACCACTTAAAAATATGAAACATTTGTCTGTGACTAATGCTCCAGTGAAAATTTTCACTTTAATTGGTCTGCCTCGTGGTTCTTAACCTTTTACTTTTGACTCATTCCACTTTAAGAATCCCTTTTCCCTATGCTCGGTGATTAGTCAGGGATTGCTTAAGGTGGGATGTGGGTGGGAAGGGAAGGTTGAGAATCACTGCTCTAGACCCAATTGTTACTGAAATAATTTGCTTGAGAAAAATGGTCATTGGCCCATTTTCTTTGGAGTTCTGAAACCTTGCACATAACGAGTCCATGAGGGACAATTAAAACAGTGGTTTTCAAATTTCATTCCAGACTTATTGTCAAAGTATATCAAGTCAAGTCACCTTTATTTATTGTTCGTACATGCATTGCACAGTAAAGATGAGTGTTTCTCCAGGACCACGGAGCAGATTTACATAAATAGAAGTTAAAACATCAGGATGTATACAATAAAAAGTCCACGGTCCCCTATCCACATATGTTCTGTAATTCAGGTGCCTGATGGCTTGGGGAAAAAAACTTGCCCAATCTGGACATAAAGGCCCAAGTGCTATGGTACCTCCTACCAGATGGCAAAAGGGAGAACAGTTTACATGAGCAGTGTGTGGAATCCTTCACAATGTTTATTGCCATTCGCCTGCATCAAGTGTTGTAGATGTCCTTCATGGTGGAATGATCTTTTCTGCAGACTAAAGTCTGAGGTTGTACATCTTCCAAACCAGACGGTGATGCAGTTACACGGGATGCTCTCGATACATCCTCTGTAGAATGTAGTGAGGATGGGGGGTGGGGGGTGTGGAAGATGGACTTTCCTCTGCCTTTGCAGGAAGTAGAGGCACTGCTGGGCTTTCTTGTCTATGGAGCTGGTGTTAAGGGACCAGGTGAGATTCTCTGCCAAATGCAATCCAAGAAACTTGATGCTCTGGATGACCTCAATGTTAGAGCTGTCAATGGTCACCGGAGATCCCCCCCCCCCCCCCACCCCCAGACCTTCCTGAATTCGACGACTATCTCTCTTGTTTTATTAACGTTCAGATATAGGTTGTTGGCTCTGCACCAGTCCATTATCAACTGCACCTCATCTATTTCCTAACTCCAAACTCTTACTAATAAGGCCCACCACAGTCATGTCACCAGCAAACTGGATGATGTGGTTCAAGCTGTGTTTCATGTGATGACATATATGACATCACATACAACCCTGAGATTCTTTCTCCTGCAGGCGAGGCAGAAATACCATTTACTGTTAGTGGAAAAAAAACTGTACACAGGGTATACATGTAAACAGATAAAGAAATGTAAACAGAATTCACATTCAAAGACCCATTTTGCAGTTTTGCACAGCTCATTGGGCCACTGCCCAACACCCCCACAGATCCAGGATCAATCCTGACCTCGGGTGCTTTCTTTTGTGGAGCTTGCACGTTCTCGGATTGGCAGGGGAGCTGGCTGCTGTAAATTGCCTCCAGTTGAAGAGGCAGGTGAGAGGTGGAATCTGGATCATTAATGAGGATATGGGGCAGGTAATATAGGATTGGTATGAGGAAGGTTTATACAGGTGCTCCCCAACTTCCGATGGTCCAACTTACTATTTTTCAAAGTTACAATACCATGACTGTTGTTATTTACTTTCATGTAATTCGTTAAGTATCATTGATTTTTCAAATAAATGTTGATAATTCCTCTAAGATGAATTCTTTGCAGCCTCCTTGGTCAATCTCTTCAGTCAGTCCGTCAGAAAGCTTGCAAGGACTGATACAGCACTGTTGGGAGAGAGCGAGGCAGCAGGATCAGTGTGGGGACTGATACAGCACTGTCGGGAGAGAGCACGGCAGCGGGATCGGTGTGGGTACTGATACAGCGCTGTCGGGAGAGAGCAGGTTAGTGGGTTCAGTGTGGGGACTGATACGGCACTGTCGGGAGAGTGGATAGTGGGATCAGTGTGGGGATTGGTAGAGCACTGTCGGGAGAGAGCACGGCAGCGGGATGTGTGGGGACTGATACGGCACTGTGGGGAGAGAGGATAGTGCGGTCAGTGTGAGGACTGATACAGCACTGTCGGGAGAGAGCGGGGCAGCGGGATCAGTGTGGGACTGATACAGCACTGTCGGGAGAGCGGGGCAGCGGGATCAGTGTGGGGACTGATACAGCACTGTCGGGAGAGCAGGGCAGCGGGATCAGTGTGGCGACTGATACAGCACTGTCGGGAGAGCGGGGCAGCGGGATCAGTGTGGGGACTGATACAGCACTGTCGGGAGAGCGGGGCAGCGGGATCAGTGTGGGGACTGATACAGCACTGTCGGGAGAGCGGGATCAGTGTGGCGACTGATACAGCACAGTCGGGAGAGAGCGCGGCAGCGGGATGTGTGGGGACTGATGCAGCCCTGTTGGGAGAGAACAGGATAGTGGGATCAGTGCGGGGTTTGATACAGCACTGTTGGAAGAAAGCGCAGCAGTGGGATCAATGTGGCGACTGATACAGCACTGTCGGGAGAGCGGGGCAGCGGGATCAGTGTGGGGACTGATACAGCACTGTCGGGAGAGCGGGGCAGCGGGATCAGTGTGGGGACTGATACAGCACTGTCGGGAGAGCGGGGCAGCGGGATCAGTGTGGCGACTGATACAGCACTGTCGGGAGAGAGCGCGGCAGTGGGATCAGTGTGGCGACTGATACAGCACTGTCGGGAGAGCGGGGCAGCGGGATCAGTGTGGGGACTGATACAGCACTGTCGGGAGAGCGGGGCAGCTGGATCAGTGTGGGGACTGATACAGCACTGTCGGGAGAGAGCGGGGCAGTAGGATCAGTGTGGCGACTGATACAGCACTGTCGGGAGAGCGGGGCAGCGGGATCAGTGTGGGGACTGATACAGCACTGTCGGGAGAGCGGGGCAGCGGGATCAGTGTGGGGACTGATACAGCACTGTCGGGAGAGCGGGGCAGCGGGATCAGTGTGGCGACTGATACAGCACTGTCGGGAGAGAGCGCGGCAGCGGGATGTGTGGGGACTGATGCAGCCCTGTTGGGAGAGAACAGGATAGTGGGATCAGTGCGGGGTTTGATACAGCACTGTTGGAAGAAAGCGCAGCAGTGGGATCAATGTGGCGACTGATACAGCACTTTCGGGAGAGCGGGGCAGCGGGATCAGTGTGGGGACTGATACAGCACTGTCGGGAGAGCGGGGCAGCGGGATCAGTGTGGGGACTGATACAGCACTGTCGGGAGAGCGGGGCAGCGGGATCAGTGTGGGGACTGATACAGCGCTGTCAGCATTATACAAGGCATACCCGTATTCTTTTTCAATTTACGATTTTCAACTTATGATGGGATTGTTAGAATTCAACCCTATAAGTTGAGGAGCACTTATAGCCAGCAGATTTGGTCAGCCAATGTCGGAATCAGGTTCATGTCATAAACCTGTGTCATGAAATTTGTTTTCACAACAGCAGTATTGTGTAGAACAAGGTGCAAAGATTACAATTTCATAAATACGAGATTTTTAAAAATAATTAGTGCAAAAAAAAGAGAAAAATTGAGATCATGTCTGTGGTTCATTGACCATTCAGAAATCTGACAACGGAGGGAAAGAAGCTGTTTTTGCACCACTGGGTGTTCGTCTTCAGGCTCCTGTACCTCCTTCCTGATGGTAGCAGTGAGAAGAGGGCATGGCCTGGGTGGTGAGGGTCCTTGATGATTGAGGCAGCTTTTTTGAGGCGCTGCCTCTTGTAGATGTCCTCAATGAAGTGAAGACTGATGTTCATGCTGGCCCAGTTCATAACTCTCTGTAACCTTTTCCTGTCCTGTGCATTGGCACCTCCGTACCAGACAGTGATGCAACTAGTCAGAATGCTCTCCACGGTACACCTGTAGAAATTTGCAGAGCTGTTTGGTGTTGTACCGAACCCACTCAAACTGCTAAAGCACAGGCGCTGGTGTGCTTTCATCATGCTTGCATTGACATGTTGGCCCCAAGATAAGTCTTGAGAGATGTCGACCCCCCCCCCCCCCCCCACCACCACCAGGAATCTGAAGTTTCTTACCTTCTCCACTACTGACCCCTGATTTCCCCTTCCTGAAGTCCACAATCAATTCTTTTTTAAATTGATGTTGAGTGCAAGCTTTTGGGTGTGACACCACTCAACGAGCTGATCGTTCTCCCTCCTGTACACTTTTACATTGCTTTCTGTGATTCTGCCAACAACTGTGGGGTCATCAGCATATTTGTAGATGGCATTTGAATTGTGCCTGGCCACAGTCATGGGTGTGGAACAATTCGAGCAGTGGGTTACACACACACCCTTGAGATGTGCCTGTGTTGTCAGTGAGGAGGAATTGTGGTTTACGTCTCGAGACATACATTTTCTGTAATGTATCCATCGGAGTGTTAACCAGTTACCAATTTCTTGGAAGGTATCTTACAAAGGTATCTTACCTTTCATCTTCACCTCCGTGTTATTAAATGTTACAAAATATACAACCTAGAAATTATTTTTGGAATTTACGTCATTTAAAACTCCCTTGAAAGTTTTAAAAACTGTTTCAGGTTTGACAACTCCTCACAACACGAACATTTTCAAATAGCATCAAGCCCGAATTTAATTGTTCACTGTCAACATGTACTGAGACACAGAGAATACCTTTGTTTTGTATGCTATCCAGGTCAGTCAGCGAGTATTACAACAATAAAAAGTGTAGGGTGGGGTGTTACGTGAGTCACAGGTGTAGGGTGGGGTGTTACAGTGAGTCACAGAGTGTGGGGTGGGGAGTTACAGTGAGTCACAGAGTCCAGGGTGGGGTGTTACAGTGAGTCACAGAGTCCAGGGTGGGGTGTTACAGTGTTACACGGCAATGGAGCAGTGAGGTGCTAAGTGGCTGGGGTACCCACAGGCTGTTGGTCACTTGCAGTCAGGGGTCCTGCACAGACTGCAGGCTGCTGGAGACTGCCTCATGGGAACCCTGTACTGGAACGGGGATTCAAGAGGGCGCTGAGAGCAAGAAGAGTTCCCGAAGGGCCTCGAGCGCTGAAGACTTCCTGATCATGTCGGAGGTTTGGATCTGAAGCTCGGGTCGCTGATGAATCAAACAGGGGTCCGTGCAGCTACTGAGACTGCGGAAGTGCTGGAAGCGAATCCACAGACATTTAGTGACTCCCTTTTACTTTTCTTTCTGTCCTACTATACCATACCTTGACAAAGGGCTCAGGCCTGAATCGTTGGTTATATCCATTTACCTCCTATGGACGCTGCGAGGCATGCTGAGTTTTTGTGTTTTTACTACAATCACAGCATCTGCAGACTTTAATGTTCTCTGAGAATGGTGAAGTAATAGAGGTGTATAAGATTATGAGGGCCCAAGATAGGGTGGACAACCAGCTCCTTGAAACTGCGAGGACAATAACAAATATCTGAGTGGAGGAAAGTTTAGGAGAGATGTCAGAGACCGTTTTTTTTTAATTCAGAGAGTGGAGGATGCCTGGAATGCACTTCATGGAGTGGTGGTGGAAACTGAATAGCTACATTCAAAAGGCTCTGACTGGCTTATGGATGGAAGAAAAAGAGGGGTGTGAGGGAGGGAAGGGTTAGAATGTGGAGTAGGTTTACGTCGGTCAACAGAAAACAGTGTGCCGAAAGGCCTGTAATATTCTATGTATCAACCTTAGAGATAAGGATTCTTTATTACCCTACAACAGATGAAACAGTTTAGTGCATGAAAAGTTTATTCATGTAATCACTGCAACAGAACACAAGTTAGTATAGTAATACAGAAAGTCTCCGAAGTGCATTTACCTCTTCATTTGCAGATCTCCGATGGCCGCATATTCCGTTTCATCTGGGCATCTCACTTCGGGAACAGTGTACAAACATCGAGGTGTTCAGAAAACCGGATAGTTCGAGTGGCCTTGCTCTATACTTCAGCCAAGTCAAAACATGAAAGAACAATAAACTTTTCCTCTGGTACATATCTTACATCAAATGGGATACATCCGAATCTCACTCTACTGGCCACTAATCCAGAAGGGGTAGCGAGTGGAGAAAATAAAGGTGCCACACCTTCTCAACATTCAAGGATTAAGAAAAAAAAATCATCAGTTTCAATTTATTCCAGAAATAAAGCCTTTTTTTTAAAAAGTTAGTGAAACAGAGTAAAACACCTGGTATCCAGCACCTATGGGGATCGGTAGATTCCAGATAAGTGAATTTTCCAGTTGTTTGAGAATGCGTTTTGCACGATTGGTGAACTAATGGCGAGCCGAGCCAGTTTTAAACTTGTGGATTTTTTTACCTATTTATTTCCTGCGATTTTTTTGCCAGTTGCTTGAATTCTGGATAACAAGGGTTTTACTGTATTGAAATGATTTTATAATAATCTCAATGCTGCAAACAGATTTAAATACCATGCACAAAAGATATGCAATAAATAGTCTCAAAGCTTATAAATACTATACATTTAGGGCCTTCTTTAGTTGGAAACTGTACAACTGGAATATAAACAAACTCAAAATTTTCAGCAAGAGTTTCTGTGCCTTGCTTTTAAAGTCACATCAAATCATGTTCATCATTAAAAGGGACAATAATTCTACAAATAATTCCTTCAACGCACCAAGAGTGCAGAAGAACAAATTCTCAAATTAACACGTACAATCTAATTCAACAAACAAATGCAAAAATATCAGGTAAATTAAGAGGCAGACAAGAATAGTGCATCTGGGAGGTGCTGCAAGTGCCAAACACATCGGGTAAATATTGCATCATTTTGGAAAGACAGAAGTCTGATGATGTAACTTAGAATTACTCAAATTTCTGTATTGCACATTGTGGTTTTGAGATGAGTTTTGAACTTAGGTTTAATTGCTCCATTTCAAGGGACACAGGGAAACATTTCCCCATTTCGGTAGCGGCACCACAATGCAAAAAGCTCGCACTGTGAAACTCGCCCGCAAACCACCTCAATTTGCTTCACCCTGAACATTCTGGGCAACTCTTTGCAGCACCCGTTTCATTATTTTCTCTGCCTGCAGCCAAGTACGAATGCCCATTGCTGCCAAAACCATTTTAAACAACTCCATTGGAAACTGAACATTTCACCAAAGATGTTTTGTCAAAAGAGACAAGAATGCCTATTCCAGTTCATTAGGACACAAGAAGACTGAAGTGAGAGGGAAATGTGGTAATTTGCTACATGTAAAACAAAATTATATCAATGACTACAAATATATATTCCAAGATATTCCAATTTGCGGTACATTCCTGGTAAATTTACATTTTAAAAAAATATTATTTACAGCACGGTAGAAGCCGATTCAGGCCATTTAAACCCGTGCCGCCCATTTACACCCAATTAACCTACAACCCTTGTATGTCTCTGGAACATGGGTGCAAACCCATGCACTCACAGGGAGAACGTACAAACTCCTTACGGACAGCGCCAGATTTGAATCCGGGTCGCTGGCAGTGTAATAGCGCCATGCTAACTGCTACGCTACGCTGACCATGCATTCCATAACAAAAGCAAAGGCACAACTTCACTGGCAAAGGACAAGGATGAACAGAATTGCAAGTACCAAATGGGAATAAATCCCAGCAGCTGGAAATCCAAAATAAAAAAAACTGCAAGAAATACTAAGTCAGGCTGTATGTATCAGTGGAGAGAGAAGAAGCGTGGTTAATGTTTTAGGCCCATGGCTCAGAATAGGCCGCAAGGCCAAACCTGGGCTTGCTGAAATTCAGATTGAGTGGATTATCAAGTTCCTCCAGCAAATTATTTGTTATTGCCCCAGATTCCACCTTCTGCCGTCACTCGTGTCTCCTGTCTCGAGCAGACCATCTCTGCTCGTTGTTTTAAGAAAAAGTGAAATATTTGAGTAATTCCAACCTTGCGGGATTGTAGGTAAAAGGAAACATTCTCAAACCTTTAATTTTAAATTAGACACACAGCATGGTTAACAGGCCCTTCCATCCCACAAGCCCGTGTTGCCCAATTACACCCAAGTGACCTACAATTTTGGAGGGTGGGAGGAAAGCCCCGCAGACATGGGGAGAATGTACACAACACCTTACAGACAGCGCTGGATTCGGACCCCAGTTGCTGACGCCGGAGATGGATTAAATAACTTCACTCACCCTGTTCTTGCACAAAGAGCGGATCAGAAAATTTAGATAATTGAGTTTAAGTTGTCATGTACTCGACCGAATCACCCTGAATAAGCAGAATCTGTGGGGAATGAGTTCAGGTTCCAGCTCATGGAGTGGGCTCTGCTGAAGTACCAATCCTGTCAATTGCTCTCTTGAAAGGCACAAGAGAAACTGATGGGATTTTACTCTAAACAATTTTTTTTTAGGTTATGTTACAACATTTTTCATTGAAGTTCAATTCAGTACCAGCAGAAGTAATACCAAGGGACCAATCATTTGAAATTTATAAACACCAAGCCCAAATTCAAACTGTATTCCCCTTACAAAAATGAAAACACCATTTGGATTCCTTTATCATTACTTGGTTTGGGTTTATGCCATTTCTGCTGATAGGGTAACACTTGGAAAAGTCGTGAAAAAGCCAGGAGGTCAGGCAGCACCCGTTTCAAAGTGGCCATCTCGACCTCGTGTCTACAGATGCTGGAAATCAAGGATAAGGTCAGAGAACGGATCGCTTCACATTTCCAATCCTGAAATGCTGGAATGCCCAGCAGGTCAGATAACAGTTCAGGCCAACCCCCTCTAGTGAAGGCAAAGTTGTGGTAAAACGTGATAATCTGCAGATGCTGTGATGCAGGAACACAGCCGGTCTTGCAACGCCTATAGGAGGTAAAGGTACATCATCTATGTTTTAGTCCTGAGCTCCTCTGGGCCCAAAACGTCGAGAATATATCTTTATACCTCCCATGGATGCTGCGGGACCAGCTGAGTTTAGTAGATTTGGATTAGTGACCCGGAATACACCTGGAATGTAAATAACAGTATCAGTAACTATGTGAAACTCCCAGGTTAAAAGTCTTCCTTCAGAGGATCAAACCTACCACTCTTATCTGTCCTTCTCAGACTTCAGACCCCTAGTAATGAACTCTTCAAGGGCTCTACAGGTCGTTCCGTTTGACGATCAGTTATGGATGGAAATTACACAGGCCTTACTATCCACAGCTTGTGAATGAATGAAGGACCCATGCCAATTTTTTCTCCACAGATACTGCCTGGCCCGTTGAGTATTTCTAGCATTTCTTTTTACAGTAAAAACCTTGACTGCAAAGAACTCCAATTTTAAAGTCTCAATTTTTAAAAAAATTGTAGAACAAGCCATATCCAACATGCGATCCTAAAATACTAGCCAGTTCACTAGAAATTGAGATTAGCCCAAAGCTATTCGTGAGCCAAGAATTAGTCGGATTATTTTACGAGATTAAGACCATTTAAAAACCTTGCAATTGCTTTCCAATGTCCTGTGACTTCATTTGAAGAGATGATCGTGAGTGTGTTTTTTTTAAAAGTATATTTAAACAAAACAAACTCAGAGATCAGCCAATTTTGTGTCAAGATATAAAGGGATTATGCTGTACATCAGAAAAAAAATAACATCAAGAATGCTTGCTTGAAAACAATATCTAAACCTCAGCTTATTCAAGTACAATAGCAGACTTCTCCAAACACCATTATTTAAAACTAGTTTTACTCATGCATTTTTCAATAGCCGTACAAGTTCACAGTCAAAAATATTTTAGAAATTTAAGCACATTACATTCTTTTCACTTTCATTTGACAGTAACAAATTTAACTATTTTCTTAAAATGCAATTTTCTTTGGACCATTGAATTGTATTCAATTTTAAACAAATCACATTCCTTGTTCCATCGCTTTCTGACAAGATACCTGGCCACCGACATACATGCAACTCTGGATTGCTCGATTATGTCATCTACTGATGCGTGACTGTTCACACGAAAGCAGTTACGACAAATGCAAGAAAAAAAATTCTACACTGAAGTTAGTCCAACGTGATTATTTTCGTTGAAGGAGCTAGGTGCATTAAAACCTGTCGTCCAGTGCATGGCCCTCTTCTGTTTCCACCCGTACTTAATGCGTGATTAACTGTTGAATAATGAATTTGGGGTCGGGGGGGGGGGGGGGGATCCGATCATAAATACTCAATCACGAATGAAACACCTCCAGTGTACCTAGAAGATATTTGAAGTAATCTGATAAAACTCTAGAGACCCGACATTTAAATCCAGTGCCACATGGACCAAAAAGCCTGCTCCCTTTAATCTGATGAGCCTGTTAAATAACAATGGGGAATGGGGAGGATAAAGCATGGCACTAACTTCGAACTACAAATCTGAGAGGAACAAAACTCTGCTCATGCAATTCAACCATAGTCAATTGGAAAGGTAAAGAGCAACAATGCTTGGGAATACTACTTTAGAACTCAAAAATACAGTTTGCACTCCAAGAACATGTCTCTAGTTCAGTCAGCCAAAGAGAGGGCATTGTTTAATCAAACAGAAACATGCTACTGGGTACCTTCCTTCACCAACTTGAAAGCAAATGCAACACTCTTCTCATTAGTAAAAATAAACTTATTTTCAGTTGGAAAAAAAGAGAAAAATCTATTCTTTTAACACCATCTTCACTCAAGGACCAGAACCGGCCAATCGCAGCTGCATTAAATTTCCTAAGCTGACAGACACTAAAACTCAATTACGACAAACCTTGCCGATTGCCTTAAACGCTCGTACAAAACTACGCCTGGTCTCGCAAAAACCCGCCGTGCAAACTTCTCCACTTAGAGATGTCAGAAAAGATTAGCATATTAAAGCTGTGGTTTGCTTTTTACTAAATTAAACTGTCAATCATTCACAATTTTTTACAGGTTTCACATTTAGTAGGTTAATTTTCATTTATCCAACTCTAGACGTGCAGGTTGAGGTTCACTTGGGATTACACACACCCTAAACTAGAATTCAGCATGTTTACGGTCAGGTTTTGGTCTCAGGATGCCAGAATATTTCAATATATTACCATAGTATTTTGCAATGTAGCTTCCAAAAAAAACTTTTAAGTGAACTATTACCAATCTTTGATCTGGAACAAAGAATCCTTAAACTCACCGGACTCAGGATAAACCTGACCTGTCGAGCAACTGAGATTGAATAGGACAGATGGCCACAGTGAAATTCTTGATTCACATTTGCCCATCCGTGCAAACATGCTTATTCATGGGGAGTGTTCAAAAGGAAGATTTGTAACCTATACAATACAAGGAGAGATGGCTTCAGGATCATTTTATTTCCCATAACACTGGGAGCACCTCCTTCCTCATCCGTTGGGATCTCACTCTCTGCTGTGGCCGATAATGGTCATGATGAACATAAAGATATTGATGATGTCGGTATAAAGGTTGAGCGCCGCAAAAATGTACTCCTCGGGGCTGATCACCAGCTGTTTGTTCCCCAGAATCATCTGCGTGTCAATGGCCAAAAACTGCAAAGTAATAGCGAGAGTTAGATCGAGCCTAAGAAATCGGAGCAGGAGTTGGCCACCTTGCCCGTCAAAGCTGTTCTTCCCGGACAGCCTTGCACCTGGCGGCATGAACATTGATTCTGGAGAAGCTCCAACCCCCACCAGGTACCACAGAACTCTACAGCACAGAAACAGGCCCTTTGGCCCATCTAGTCTGTGCTAAACTATTATTCTGTCCAGGTTCTGTACAAGATGAGGGCAGGAAACTTTAGAAGAGATGCCAGGGATAAGATGTTTTTTTTTAAAAAAAACATAGAGGGTGGAAGTGGTGGTGGAGGCTGGTACAATAGGGACACTTAAAACTCTTAGACAGGCACATAGATGTAAGAAAAAGAGGGTTATGGGTGTGTGAAGTAGGGAAGGTTGTTTTTTGAGTGGGTTTACAGTATATAGGTTAGCACAACATCATGGGCTGAAGGCCCTGTTCTGTGCTGTAAAGTTCTATGTTCCATTGATCTGCATCTGGACCATACCCCTCCCATCCATGTACTGATACAATTTTTTCTTAACTGGCAAAAATCAATCCCATATTTACTTCAGCTGGTGGTTCATTCCACAGTCTCAACACTCTCTGTGCAAAGTTCTTCCAAATGTTTCCCCTAAATATCTCGCCTTTCTCCAATGACCCATGCCCTCTAGTTCTTGTCTCACCCAACCATAGTGGGAAAAGCCTGCTTGCATTTACTCCCTCATAATGTTATGTATCTCTATCACATCTGATTTCATTGTTCCCATTTCTTCCTACTCCTGTTCTTATTTTCCTTCTCTCCGACCGTTCTTTCCCCAGCCCCTTCCTCATGGTTTCTCCACCAGTTTCTCCACCTCTCACACCTCTTGCCCTGCACCCCATCATCTCTGGGCCCCTCCCCCAGTCTCTTTCTCCCTTTATAGATGTAATTTCACCCATTCTATCCTAGCATTGAAGAAGAGTTGTGGCTCGAAATTTCTACCCATGGATTCTGCCTGACCTGCTGAGTTCCTCCAGCAATCCTTCATCTGCATTGGAGAGATTACAGAAAGCCCCTAAGTGACATAATTTTGATGAGAAAATTAAATACTGCACCACACTTTGCTTTTGATTGGGCTTGAAGTGAACCGCTGTGCAAAAGACCACAGAACCGTGAGTCCATGAGGCTGGTGACCCTTCTTCCCGCACCTCCTCGCTCTCCCGACACAGCTGCTTCTGTGCTTCTCTCCCACACACTGGCAGCACCAGGACCTTCAAGGATTTCTTGCAACGCTCCCACCCTCACCTTTGTTTTTTTAAATAAAGACATACAGCATGGTAACTGGCCCCTCCGACCCACGGGTCTGGGCCACACAATTACACCCAGTTAACTTCCAACCCCAGGTATGTTTTGAAGGGTGGGAGGAACCTGGAGCCCCTGGGAGAAAACGCACACACAGACATGGGAAGAACATACAAACTCCTTTCAGACAGCGGCACGGGATTTGAACCCTGGTCTCAATCACTGTCGCTGTAGCAGGGTTGCGCTAACCATTATGCTGGATGATGACCCAAGCTGCTTCTCTACCATCCCAGTCACCTCCCTCCCCATTCCAGCCACCACCACCACTACGAGTGCTGGCACTCACCAATTCTCCAAAACTGATTAAATAATAATTATTTTAATAGACGTCAGCACGGTAACAGGACCTTTCGGCCCATGAGCTGCCCAATTACACCCAATTAACCCACACCCCTGGTATGTCTTTGAACGATGGGAGGAAACCACAACCCCAGAGGAAACCCACGCAGACTCGAGGAGAAGGTACAAACTCCTTACAGACAGTGCGGGATATGAAGCCCAGCTGCTGGGCGCTGTAACAACGCTACGCTAATCCTGCCACCCCAATTTTTATTTTTCATTAATCTTCCTTAAATGTCTGTATCTTTGTCTTTGGCTTGGCTTCGCGGACGAAGATTTATGGAGGGGGTAAAAGTCCACGTCAGCTGCAGGCTCGTTTGTGGCTGACAAGTCCGATGCGGGACAGGCAGACACGGTTGCAGCGGCTGCAGGGGAAAATTGGTTGGTTGGGGTTGGGTGTTGGGTTTTTCCTCCTTTGCCTTTTGTCAGTGAGGTGGGCTCTGCGGTCTTCTTCAAAGGAGGTTGCTGCCCGCCAAACTGTGAGGCGCCAAGATGCGGTTAGAGGCGATATCAGCCCACTGGCGGTGGTCAATGTGGCAGGCACCAAGAGATTTCTTTAGGCAGTCCTTGTACCTTTTCTTTGGTGCACCTCTGTCACGGTGGCCAGTGGAGAGCTCGCCATATAACACGATCTTGGGATGGCGATGGTCCTCCATTCTGGAGACGTGACCCACCCAGCGCAGCTGGATCTTCAGCAGCGTGGACTCGATGCTGTCGACCTCTGCCATCTCGAGTACTTCGACGTTAGGGATGAAAGCGCTCCAATGGATGTTGAGGATGGAGCGGAGACAACGCTGGTGGAAGCGTTCTAGGAGCCGTAGGTGATGCCGGTAGAGGACTCATGATTCGGAGCCGAACAGGAGTGTGGGTATGACAACGGCTCTGTATACGCTTATCTTTGTGAGGTTTTTCAGTTGGTTGTTTTTCCAGACTCTTTTGTGTAGTCTTCCAAAGGCGCTATTTGCCTTGGCGAGTCTGTTGTCTATCTCATTGTCGATCCTTGCATCTGATGAAATGGTGCAGCCGAGATAGGTAAACTGGTTGACCGTTTTGAGTTTTGTGTGCCCGATGGAGATGTGGGGGGGGCTGGTAGTCATGGTGGGGAGCTGGCTGATGGAGGACCTCAGTTTTCTTCAGGCTGACTTCCAGGCCAAACATTTTGGCAGTTTCCGCAAAGCAGGACGTCAAGCGCTGAAGAGCTGGCTCTGAATGGGCAACTAAAGCGGCATCGTCTGCAAAGAGTAGTTCACGGACAAGTTTCTCTTGTGTCTTGGTGTGAGCTTGCAGGCGCCTCAGATTGAAGAGACTGCCATCCGTGCGGTACCGGATGTAAACAGCGTCTTCATTGTTGGGGTCTTTCATGGCTTGGTTCAGCATCATGCTGAAGAAGATTGAAAAGAGGGTTGGTGCGAGAACACAGCCTTGCTTCACGCCATTGTTAATGGAGAAGGGTTCAGAGAGCTCATTGCTGTATCTGACCCGACCTTGTTGGTTTTCGTGCAGTTGGATAATCATGTTGAGGAACTTTGGGGGACATCCGATGCGCTCTAGTATTTGCCAAAGCCCTTTCCTGCTCACGGTGTCAAAGGCTTTGGTGAGGTCAACAAAGGTGATGTAGAGTCCTTTGTTTTGTTTCTGTATAGCACATATTTATATCAATGTTTAATATTAGAGGTGTTTTGGTTCATTATTTAGAAGTATGGTGATGTTATTGTGAGCAGAAATAATCCGTAGGAACATAAATTTTTGTTTTTATCATGGAGCCTATGGTAAAATTGGTTTCATTTAATGTCTTTTCACTTAAAGTAGCACTTTCCAAGAACATTATCAACAACGTTAAGTGAGGACCTGCTGTTCGTTTAAAGCAGAGAGCAAAGTGGAAACCCAGGTGAGTGGAAATGGGATAACTGCTCCCACGCTGTGGAAAACAAGAGGTCGGAAGATGTTGAGACACTGGAGCAAATGTACAGAGACCTGGAGGGACAGGTAGGTACAGAGAGGAAAAAAGGTGGAAGGGGCCAGAGAGATAAGGGGAAGGGGCTATTGGAAAGTAGATATTGATGCCTTCTGGTTGGAGACGGAATACCAGGTATTGTTCCTCCAATTTATGCATGGCCTCAACCTGGCCAGACACGGACCATGGGCAAACATGTCAGTGTGGCAGTATTTTTTTTACTACACAGAAGAAGCTGATTCCGGCCATTTAAACCCCTGCCACCCAATTAACTTACAAACCTGCACCCTTTGAAGGACGGGAAGACACTGGAGCACCTGGGGAATACCCACGCAGACACGGGGAGAATGTACAAACTCCTTACAAACAGCGCTGGATTCGAACCACCGTCGCTGCAGCTGTAATAGAGCTTTGCTAATTGCCACGCTGACTGTGCTGGCCACATTGGGAAGTGGAATTGAAGTGGCTGGCCCCTTTGGATTCCTTGCTGTTGCAGCAGACAGAGCTGTGCTGTTCCACGTTCCTCAAGAGCTTTGAGGTAGGTGTAAAATGACTCTTAGAATCTGTCACCACCAATCCAGTAAATTCGCAATCACAGTTCGTTACAGCAACAACAACTTTGTGACAGGAATTTTATCTGGCATCAAAAACCAATGAGAAAAGAGGCAGAAAATAAAACGAAGCTTTTCTCTGAGGGATGCATGCAGACTTACCACTGTAAAGATCAGCGCGCCAACGGATGCATACACTATCTGGAGAATCCGGTTCTGGATAAAAATGCACAAAATTCCAAAGAAGAAGAGTACAACCACAGACACCAGCATCACACCCATGCAGGAAGTAAAGTCATACTTGGTCTGTGGAATAAGAAATTGTCCGTTAGCAAGCCAGTGCAGTTTCACAAACAGTTGTCCATCTTTCCAAAAACCCTGGCCTGTCGCACCCCTCATTTATAACGCAAAAAGCGCAATTTGAGTAGCGGAGATAAAAATGAATTAAAAGTAATTTTCTTTAAATTTAAACATACAGCACGGTTAGAGGCTTTCCGGCCCACGAGCCCGTGCCACCTAACTACCCCAGTTGATCTACAACCCCTATAGGGTGGGAGAAAACTAGAGGGCCCAGGAGTAACCCACTCAGACACGGGGAGAACATACAAACTCCTTGTGGATAGAACCGGATTCGAACCCAGGTGGCTGGTACACTGTAATAGTGTTACGTTAACTGTGCTCCCCCCCCAAGATAAGTATTCCCCATTTAACTGTTCCATGGGACACTCCTTAAATCATTATCATTTATATTTAATAATGCAAATCCTGGAGAAAGAACATCACGACTTTAAAATTTCATTCAGCTGGGCCTCAGAAGGAAAGGTTGTGTGCCCAATAGTTTAATAGGGGTAAAGGCAATCATGAGGTTCAGGACATGAAGGGATCAGCTTCCATCGTTTTTGTCCAATAAATTCATCTCAGGTGCAATGGCAACGAAACAACTGGTCTCAGTGGAATGAAAGGAGGATTCTCTGCAGCACCCCCCCCCCCCCCACCAACCCTTGGCCTGGTGAGCCATAATGGAAAGATTCAAACGTGAACTAAAGACATGGGAGCAGAAAAAGGCTATTCAGCCCCATTGAGTCTGCCCCTCCATTAATCATGAGCTGATCCATTTCCCCACTCAGCCCCACTTCCCGGCCTTCTTCCCATAGCCTCTAATGCCCTGGCTAATCAAGAACCAAGGAATCTCTGTATTAAATTCACCCAATGACCTGGCTTCCAAACCACCGGTTCACCACCCTCTGGTTGAAGAAATTCCTCTGTATTTCTGTTCTAAGTGGACGCCCTTCAATCCTGAAGTTGTGCCCTCTTGTTCTAGACTCTCCCACCGAGGGAAACAGCCTTTCAACATCTACTCTGTCCACACCTTTCAACGTTTGAAATGTTTCAATGAGATCCCCCCCTCATTCTTCTAAATTCCAACGGGCAATTACAAGTAATTACCTTGGTTGGGGTTGTCCTTTCAACATTGAACAAGTACTAATCATGTTTGAACCTCAAACTCGAGTGAGATTTTTATAAAACTAAAGGCCAGCCAGCTAAAGTAACAATTTTGTTCAGAAATTAGGGAAACGTTATGAAGACTTGAAAGCATGAATGCCCAAATTTCTTTCCTGCTGTTATCAGATGCTTAGAATTTTTTTTAAAATTTAGACATACAGCACAGTAACAGGCCAATTCAGGCTTATGAGTCCGCGCCACCCAATTTACACCCCATTAACCTACACCCCGGAACGTTTTTGAAGGGTGGGAGGAATCGGGAGCCCGCGGGGAAAACCCACAAGGACGTGGGAAGAACATACAAACTCCCTGCAGACTTTGCGGGATTTCAATCCAGGTCCAGTCCTGATCGCTTGCGCTTTAAAGGCATTGCACTAACCGCTACCCTAGATGGTTCTCACGCTGGGAAAGGATGCTGACTATGGTCTGTTGTTTGTAAAGCTGTACTCTCCACCATGCTATCGGACTTTCTCTATGCCCTGTACTGTTGGCCCATGGTAACACCACTTCCTAGACTAATACTTATTATTGCACTATAAGAGCTGACTTGTCCGTATTGCAGGCAAAGTAAAGTTTACGATGAATTTCGGTACAGATGACAAACAAATTAAGAGACATATTGGAATCTGCAGAATTTCCTCAAGGCGGTTTTATAAATATTTAATTACCTGGGGTCGGCCAGGGCATCAAAAGTTACGGGGAGACGGCCAGCAGTGAAGTTGAGTGGGGAAAACGCATCAGCTCCTGATTAATTTTTAATTTACAACTCCAGATAAGCTTTTGAACAGTGGGAGGAAAGCGGAGCCCTTGGGGAAAACCCACATAGACATGGGGAGAACGTACAAGCTCCTTACAAACGGTGCGGGATTCGAACCTCGGTCCCAATCGCCGGCTCTGTAACTAACCTGGTGATTCCCAAGTGGGAGCTGCTGCCCCCTGTAGGCGATGGCAAGATCCAAGGGGGTCATGAAAAGAAGGAGGACAGGGGGCGGCGAGGAAAAAGTGGGCATTCCGAACCTTCAGTCTTGTTATTATTCTATCTCCTGCAAAGTCTAATGAAGAGGCCAGTGCGGTAATTTTCTGGCCAGACTCGGGGAGGCCATAGTGAGTAAAATAAACGATGATGAGGCCCCTGCTCAGCATCGCCGCCACTACCATCCCCCTGCTCAGGATCGCCACTAACCCTCCCATCCTGCTCACCCCCCCACCCCGCTCAGCACCACCACTAACCCCTCTCCCCACTCGAGATGTGGTCTGGAGGCCAAGGAGGAGGCAGCTGAATAAATTTGGGAACCAGTGTGCTAACCGATCTGCTAACTGTGCTACCCCAATTAAATGGCAGGGCAGACTCGATGGGCTGACTAGCTTATTTCTGTTCCTATGTCATGGTCATATCTGTGAAGCTCACCTGCATAGAGAATAGGACGACGGTAAAGCAAACCGCTGCTGTGATCCCAACAGCCATCACCACAGAATCCGTGTCGTAGAAACTGGCAATCATTCCAACCATATAAGACATACTCAGGGTCAGGATAGACTGCAGAGAGAAAGCCAACAGTCAATACACCGCGAAGGTACGGTCCTCGAACTGGATCAGCAAGATGCCTTTCAATTCAATGGAGTCAGGAAGCCAAGGAGGCAGCCCAGAATGGTTGGTAGGATCACCAGTCTGAGGAGGCACCCGACATTATAAAAGATTCCCATCACCCCAATCGTGCTCTCCTCTCATGGCTGCCTTCAGGGAAAAGATACAGCAGCCCCAAGTCTGGCATCTCCAGGTTCATGAACAGATTTTCCTCCAAACACCTCCCTGAAGCACGTCACTACTCCAGGACTACCAAGAACCTGCCTGCAGGACTGAAAAACCACTTTTTGTTTTGCGTTAACTGCAACTGTAAATATATATTTTTAAATTTTATTTACAATTCTAGCCTTTTAAACCCATGCCACCCAATTATACCATGATCCTGTAGTTTTAGAGGGTTGGAGAACACTGAAGTACCTGGGGGAAACCCATGCAGACACAGGGAGAACGTACAAACTCTGATTCGAACCCAGGTTGCTGGCACTGTAATAGCAACATGTTGACTGCGTCGTCCAATCCTTTGTATCTTTTTTTCCTTCTTATGATCATTTATATTTATTGTTAGCAAGTTTTATGTACCTGTACAGCCTCATTAAGCAGGAATTCCAGTGCGTTTGCACGTTGTACTCATGCACATGACAATAAAATCTCATCCCATCTCTAACTTGTTTCAGTCCTAGAGCTCGTTTTAAGCAAATCTGAATGATAATGATTCACTTGAAGGTTTGATTTGAAATTATAAATTGGAGAAAGGAATAATGGGATTAAATTTTTAATACCGCATTAAATTTACGTGATGAGAGGTCATTGATCTGAAATATTAGACTCCTCTCAGCAGATGCTGTCCAACTTGCTTATTCACACCAGCATCTTCTGCTTTGGTGTCAAATTTAGTCTTGATGCATTTACAACGGGCGAGATCTCATGGCAGAAACTGATGAGAAACCATCAATCCAGCTCACCTGCTCAGATAGTCATTAATTGAGAAATGGTGAACGGAAAGGGTCCATATTTTCACTCCTGTAGTTTACAATGGTATTCTAAATAGACAAACTTTGTTGAACTGGGAACAGCTGGTACATTCGTGTTTAGAAAAATATTCTGCTGTTCGACCTACCGTTTTCTCTCCACCATAATAGTTTCTTAAAAAAAATTGATCATCAGTTTGGAAATTTAGCCTCTGCACCAGAGTTGAAATTTACCGTGAGAGTACATACATGACATCACATCGAACCCCGAGATTCTTTTTCCTACTGGTCAGGCAGAATTGCAACTTAGCGGTAACTGCAAACTGCACTTAACAAAGTAAACAAACTAACTGTGCAATAAAAAAATATATATTCAGTTTTAAATAAAGTGCACAAGTCAGAGTTCTTAAATGAGTCCCTGATTGAGTTTGTTGTTGAGGATTCTGATGGAGGAGGGGGAGCAGCTGTTCCTGAACCTGGGGGTGCATGTCTTGGGGCACCTGCACCTCTTTCCTGATGGCAGCAGCGAGAATAGAGCGAGTCCTGAGTAGTGTGGATCCTTGATGATTTCTGCTGCTCTCTGACAGCAGTGTTCCACATAGATATTCCCAATGGTAGGGAGTTTTGCCTACCATCAGGAATATTTAGCAGCTTTTTCAGGGCTTTCCATTCAGAGGTATTGGTGCCCCCATACCAGACTGTGATGCAGACAGTCAGCACACTTTGCACTACACATTTGTAGAAGTTTGCAAGGGTTTACCACATACTGAACTTTTGCAAACTCCCGAGGAAGTAGAGGCACTGAAGTACTTTCTTTACGATAACATTTGTATGATGAGTCCAGGAGAGGTCCATCAAGATAGCGGTTCTCAGGAATTTAAATTTCCTCATCTTCTCCACCTCTGATTCTCCTAATGATCACTGGATGTTTACATCTCTTTATTTGTTTACATGTTCACTTTTTTTTGGTACTATTAATTAGTGGTAATTTTACCTGGCCCACAGGAAAAAGAATCTCAGGCCTGTATTTTATGTCACGTATGAACTCAAACAATAAATCAGAAATCTGAGAGGCGGATCAAACAATTCAGAAGTGCTCTCATTCCCAGCAGGGGTTAAATATTTTGCCCTATCCTGCACACAGCTAGTTTCAAAGTGAGCCAGCAAAGACAATCATGGCTGAACAAACATTTATTTATTCTGTCTCAGCAGTCCCCAACCAGGCAGCATCAACATCAACCTGAATTTTCCAAGAGACTGATAATCAATCTCTTGCTTTCTCAGCCTTCTGACGACCCAGCCCCTTCCCTTCCTTCCTCCCATCACAGAGCAGCTTTTTCAGCACTCTGCCTCCTCCCCTATCATCTCTCAGCTCCTTTCGCTTCTTCCCCCTCCCACTTGAGTCCATCGATAACCTGCCAGCTTGTGCTCCTCCCCCCTTCCCCACCCCCACCCCGATCTATCTCGTTCGTTCGGACACCTGATTTTTTTTGTCTCGTAAGAGTGAAAACCTGCACCAACACAAGACTGGTCAGGTAGAGAGTCAGTCAGTGTCACATAACTTCAACCCAACTTGCCCACGCCAACCAAAGCGTCCCACCCACACTGCTCCCACCTGCCTGTGTTTGGCCCATATCCCTCTGAACCCATCCTATCCATGTATCTGTCCAAATGTTTCTTAAACATTGCAATAGTACTTCCCTCAACCACCTCCTCCATGCACCCACCATCCTCTGTGTAAAAATGTATTCGAAGAACTTTCCCCAAGTTTTTCATTTTTAAACACCAACTAAAAGTGGGAGCTGTGGAATGTTCTTTTATAAATATTTTAAATTAGACATACAGTACTGTAACAGGCCAGTTCGGCCCTTCGAGTTCATACTGCCCAAATTGCACCCCATTAACCAACACCCAGGTATGCTTTTTTTTGAAGGGTGGGAAGAAACCAGAGCACCCCCCCCAGAGAAAACCCACGCAGACACTGAGAGGACGTACAAAGTCCTTAGAGACAACCTGGGATTTGAACCATGATCCGAGCACCCAGAGACAATGCACGCAGATGTACAAACTCCTTACAGACAGCGCAGGATTCAAACCCAGGTCCGGTCCGGTCCTGATCGCTGTTATCTAGTTCAGCCATTCTTAATGGGGGCCATACAGATTCCCTCGGGGCAATAGTACGTTTAAAGGGGCGGCACGGACTGAAATCCTTATAAGGGGGTGGTCCCTTCAAAGTTCTTTTTATTGTTTTTACATCCTCGAGTTAATGCTCAATGTTCCCTAATGACTCATTATGTACAAACCATTGTAATCTAAGAATCTTTAATTTTTTTTGTAATATGTGTAATTTTGTAATTTGTAGCTAGTGCCAAAGGCTTTCGTAGGTTACAGCAGAATATAGACAGGATGGAGAATTCGGCGGAAAAGTGGCAGATGGATTTCAATCTGGATAAGTATGAGGTGATGCATTTTGGAAGGTCAAACTTGAAGGCCGTGTGCAGGGTTAATGGTTGGTTACTTAAGAGTGTGGATGAACAGAGGGACCTTGGAGTCCAAATCCATACATCCCTCAAGGTCACCACACAAGTTATGGTTGACGGGATACTGGGCTTCATTATTTGGGGAAATGAGTTCAAGAGTCGAGAGGTCATGTCGCAACTCTACAAATCTCTGGTGAGACCACACTTGGAATATTATGTTAATTTCTAGTCACCTCATTACAGGAAGAGTTGTGGAAGCTACGGTGAGGGTGCCAAGGAGATTTGAGGCAAGATTAGCAGAGCTGGGACTTTTCTCTCTGGAGCAAAGGATGGGAGAAAAAAAATAAAGATTTTCTTGTTTAATTACTAATTCTGCATGGAACAATAAGCAGTCTGCTCCAAACTAATGGTCAATTTGTTTTCCTGCCCCCTGCTCATCCTCCCCTACGTGCTAACTCAGTAAATTATGTTGCACCTCGAGACAGATGTGACACCAGCTTGTTTTTTTCTCGAAGACTTGATGCTCTGCTCCGCTTCCCTAGTCGCGACAAGCCAAATGGCCTTCGAAGCATGTTGTAAAGCTCCTTTGTTCTCTGTAGTGGAATGTTTTCTTATCACTTGTATTTTGGATATAAATGTGTGTGTTTTTTTCTCATGTGACAGAGGGTCAGAGCTCCGCTCTTCGGAGACGAGCTTCTCCATGATATCATGCTTGCAAATAAAGGTTTTCCTTAGAAATTTTCCTCTGTGTCTGAGATTACTTTTTTTTCCCGCAACAAGACTTAATAGAGGTCTACAAGATTCTGAAAGGCATAATAAAGTAGCAAACACCAGGAACATCTCTACAAAGTGGGAAGTTTAGGGAAGACAGCAGGGGTGAGTTTTTTTAAAAAATACAGATATTGTGGGTGCCTGGAACGCCTGAAGGCTGAAACATTGGGGGCATTTAAGAGACAGGCACATGGATGGAAGAAAAATACAGGGTTATGAGGTAGGAAGGGTTTAGTTTTTTTGGGGGGTAGGGATATATAGGTCAGCACAGCATTGAAGGCTGAAAGACCTGTACTGTGCTGTAATGTTCTGTATATGTTCATGTTTTATTTTATTCTTACATATTCAATCAGAATGATTTCCTATGTGTCTGTGTGTTCTGGAATCATAAAGCCACAGTTGTTAAGCTCAGAGTATAAGTCTTGTTTTCTTTTAATTTCACGTAACAAATATGTTTGTTTTATGTAGTGGATAGAAGGGGGCCCATAAACCGTGAGCAGACACCTCAGGCAGCCATAGCCGAAAAGAGGTCGCGAATAGCTGGTCGAGCTCAAAATTAATTAGAAAAACAGAAATGCTGGAAGAACTCAGCCGGACTCGCAGTTCCCATTGGAGGTAGATATATTACCGACATTTCGGGCCTCAGCCCTTCTTCATAGCTTGAGGAAGAGTCACCTATTGCTATGGCAAGTAATATAGAAAAAAATCTAAATTCTGATATATAAATAAGCTGAGACCACCTTTATCGGGCTAGGGTTCGAATCCTGTACTGTCTGTAAGGAGTTTGTACATTCTCCATGTCTGCATGGGTTTCCCCACAGGGGCTTCGGTTTCCTCCCACCGTTCAAAAACATACTTGGGTGTAGGTCAACCGGGTGTAATTGGGCAGCACGGACTCATGGGCTGAAATGGTACCATGTTATGTGTCTAAATTTATAAATTCAGGAAAAAAATAGAAAGTATAATGAGTGAAAACATCTTTAACCAAGCGGTAATTTTTTGCAACTTGTCAAAATATAACAGAAGTCCCTACAGTGCCTTGATTAGTCAAAAGGTCAAATTAGAACATAGAACATTACAGGCCCTTCGGCTCACAATGTTGTGCCAACCTATGCATACCTTAAAAAAAATGAAACTCTCCCAACTTCTATCTTTCTTTCATCCATGTACCTGTCTAAGAATCTCTTAAATGTCCCAATTGTTCCAGCCACAAATCGGTGTAAAATTTTTTTTACCCTTGACGCATCCCCTAAACTTTCCTCCCCTCGCCTTATACAGATGGTGTTTTCGACTCCTGCCCTGGGGAAAAAATGTGCTGGCTGTCTACCTTATCTATGCCTCATCATCTTGTAGACCTTTATTAAGCCACCTCTCATCCTTCTTTGCTCCAAAGAGAAAAACCCCCAGCTCTGCTAACCTTGCATCATAAGACATATTTTCCAATCCAGGCCACAATCTGGTAAATCTCCTCTGCACCCTCTCCAGATTTTCCACATCCTTCTTGTAATGAGGTGACAAGAACTGAACAGAATATTTTAAGTGCGGTCTCAGCAGAAATTTCTAAGCTGCAACATCACCTTACGACTCCTGAACTCAATTCCATGACTAATGAATCCCAGCATACCGTATGCCTTCCTAACTATCCTATCAACCTGCGTTGCACCCTTAAGAGATCCAATATCCCAAATGAGCTGAGAACTGGTCATCTTCCCTCCCAATCTCAACTCTCTATCCAGCTCTAGCTTACTTTGGCATTAAATCACGGCAAGGCAAGAAGCTGTTCACGATGCAATGACGTACCAAAGCAATGAGATTCCAGGGGTGCTTCCGTCTGAACTCTCCACAACAGCTGAGAGCAATAAGTGAGACAAAGAACACACCGTACGACGCGTAGTACAGCCAAGGAGTGCGCCTCACAAATTTCTTGGCATCAGAAACGAACGTACATATGCAGACAAAGGCGAATGTGACCAGCAGTTGTACAGTCAAAACCATGTAGACCTATGAGAAAGAATAAAAATCATTTCTGTGAAAATCAAAGCATGAAAATCTGTCACAACCAACCTAAGTGCATTTGGTCTCTCATAAATTCCAGGGAAATAATAAAGGCCTTATTGACAGAGATTTGTTGAGGAAGAGGGAACAGCTTCCAAAGCACCGCCCTCTCCATGGCACATAGAACAACAGCACAGGAAAAGGCCCTTCAGCCACTCTAAACGATGACAAATTAAACTAAAACGTGATCCGTATCCCTCCACCCCCTTCATATTCATGTGTCTATCTAGAAGCCTCTCAACTAGCATCATATAGGCAACCCAATCTGGGCGTCGTCCTCTCAGTGTAAAAATAAAACACACACCCCCCCCCCCCCCTCCACGCATCTCCTTTAAACCCCCACCCTGGGAAAGGATTGAGTATCCACCCTATCCATGCCTCCCTCTTTTATCAACTTCCCAGTGGTCTCCCCTTAGCCTCCAACACTCCAGAGAAAACAACCCTGGTTAGGCTAAACTCTCTTTGGAGGTTCAGATAAAAAAATGCATGATTCAGCACAGTAAACATGGGTGCTACAGAACCTGCATGTTTAGCCAATAATATACTTACAAGAATAAAACTGCCCAGAATGTAAATATCTACTGAAAGAAACTTCATTTTTATATTATGTAAGTGTAACAGCAATGGATTAGGTCAGCTACAGAGCATTTAATTAAAAGCCTTCTTTTAAACCTCGCGCAATATAAATATTTTGGTCAATTTTTTTTGTGTAGTTGGTAGGAAACAAGTATGGAAGAAACCAAAAATTCACAGCTTCACTGGGAAGAGGGCCCTACAACAACCTTCTACATAATCCACAACACCTCCAACATTCGTGTTGCCTGTAAACTTACTGACCCATCCCTGTACTTCTTCGTCCAGGCAACATCTTCATAAATCTTCTCTGCTTGACCCTTCCTATCATCTGACTTTTTATTACGGATTGAGATTTGGCAAAGGATTGAAGAGTCCACAGCAAAATCCTTTGGGAACAGCAACTCTGTAACTTCAAGGACCATCACGTTGCTGTTGTACAAAACATTAGTTGCACTGCACATGGGAGTATTGTGCATAGTTCTGGTCACCACACAACTGGAAGGTAGTGGAAGCAATAGAAAGAGTGGATAAGAGATTTATTTCTGGGATGAAGGTTGAACACTGTCCTTCGAGTTTTTCAAAACTAAGAGGGCCACAGACAAGGTAGATAGACACGAGTCTTTTCTCCTGGATGGGGAAAATATACAACCGAAGTCACAGGTTTAAGGTGAAAGAGGGGAAATGTAAAGTAGACCTGAACAGCACTGGCTGGAGTGAACAAGATATTCCTGGGTAATATTCCATATTTTTTCACGCGAACAGAAAAGAGGAACAATGAGTAAACTAATAAATATTTTCTGGAGATGACGTGTAACAGCTAGTCTTAAAAGAGTTATGATCAAAGAACAGCAAACAAGGTAATTTGTAAATGAAGATTCCACACAACTGATTGCAAGATCATCACAAAGGTTCCTCACAAGAGATCCTCACCTTTCTAATAAATGCCCGGCGGATGTTCTTATCTTCGAAGTTTGCTGCACTGAATTCCCCGTTGTCATAATAAGATGGAGGGACATCGTCATGGTAGCCAGGGCTTCCCAAACCCACTGCAAGGAAGGAAACAAATTTTTTTTATCACAGGATGTCACATGATGGAGAAGGCCTTCAAACAACTGAAGGGCATTACCTCGGGGAGCAGCGAGTGACAATGCGCCATGTGCAAATCAAAAAGTGTGCTAACGCTACTTTTTTCACCCCCAAAAAATACTTTATTCACAATAAGGTAGTAAATTGGATTCGACATTGGCTATACGGGAGAAGCCAGAGAGTGGTAGCAGACGATTGCTTCCCAGACTGGAGGTAGTAAATTGGATTCGGCATTGGCTATACGGGAGAAGCCAGAGAGTGGTAGCGGACAATTGCTTCCCAGACTGGACGCCTGTAACTGGTGGAGTACCTCAGGGATCAGTGCTGGGACCACAGTTTGTTATTTATAGGAATGATTTCTTTTAAATTTAGACAGGCACGGTAATAGGCCTTTTCAGCCCACGAATCCATAGCACCCATTTTATACCACATTAACTCACACCCCCATTATGTTTTGAATGGTGGGAGGAAACCTGAGCCCCCAGAGAAAACCATACAGACACGGGGAGAACATACTGTGACAGATAATGTTATATTTTATATTGTTTATAGATATGTTTTAAAGGAGATAAATTGTGGCAGGTTTTTTAGTTTAGGACACACACAGATACAAACACTTCAAAACAGATCTCATTTAAAATGCTGGAGCTCTGCTCAAGCCAGACAGTTCAGGCTCCGTCCGGGTGCCTTTGCAAAAACTTTGAAGAATGCCTATAAGGACTTCACAAGTAGGTGTTAATTGTGGAGTAATGAATTATTGTTTTGGAAAGCAACAGATGAACAAATTCGGAAGATTAGGTCCGGAGCCACAGTCTGTCTGAGAGCAATTGGCTGTTCTAAGAGGGTCATGTGATTTTCTTTGAGTGAGAGTGTGAGGGAGGGAGAGAGAGAGAGAGAGAGAGAGAGAGAGAGAGATCAGTTCTACAGTTCAGCAGCAACGGCTGGGACTGGAACAGGACAAGCTGGCAAACTTGTGGAAAAACCCCATTTTCAAGATAGGCTGTGAGTTCTTAGTTCAGCCTGATCAAAGCCCTTGTGATCCATATAAGAGGAGAGGACTGGCTGCCTAATGCTTCACTTGAAATAAGTGAAACAGAAAGGAACTCTGTGGTGACCTGAAAGAAAGAGGTTATCATCTGGAAAACCCTGATGGAGCAAGTTTCTTCGGCAAGACACCGAAGTGGCTGATCTAAAGGAATCAGTTGTGGGTGTCCAACGAGCAACAAATCTCTCTCTGAAAACCAACAAGAACCTTCCTGATCCATGCACCTTTCAAGCACCAAAGCCTGGTGAACTTTATAAATATTAAATTCTGTGCACAGTATAACAATTGCCTGCAACCAGTGAATTTGGAGGAGTGAGAAGTGAGATTGGACTGTGAATCAAATAACTTTTATGAACTTATACACACATTACACACACATGCGCTTAGAATTAGAGGGGGGTTAAGTTAAGTTAATAGTAATAAGTAGAATTTGATCATGTTTAAAGATAATTAAAAGCAACTTTTGTTTAAGTAACCATTCATCTTGGTGAATTTCTATTGCTGCTGGGTTTTGGGGTCCTCTGGGCTCATAACAATACAAACTCCTTACAGACAGCATGGGATTCGAATCCCGGTCTGGTCCCGATCATTGGTGCTGTAAAGGCATTGCACTAACTGTTACGCCAACCATGATCTGGATGATAATGTGGTAAATTGGATCAGCAAGTTTGCAGATGACACAAAGATTGGAGGCGTTGTGGGCAGCGAGGAAGAGTTTCAAAGCTTGCAGAGGGATCTGGACCAACTCTAAGAATGGGCTGAAAAATGGCCGATAGAATTTAATGCAGATAATTGTGAGGTATTGCATTTTGGAAGGACAAACCCAAGGACACAGACAGTAAATGGTAGGGCACTGAGGAGTACAGCAGAAGAGAGGGATCTCGAAATACAATACATAATTCCCTGAAAGTGGCATCACAAGTGGATAGGGTTATAAAGGGAGCTTTTGGCATATTGGCCTTCATAAATCAAAGTATTGAGTACAGGAGCTGGGATGTTATGTTAAAGTTGTATAAGACAATGGTGAGGCCAAATTTGGAGAATTGTGTGCAGTTTTGGTCACCGAACTACAGGAAAGGTATCAATAAGATAGAAAGAGGGCAGAGAAGATTAACTAGGATATTGCTCAGACTTTAGGATCAGGGTTTCAGGAAAGGTGAAACAGATTAGGACTTTATTCCCTGGAGCAGAGAAGAATGAGGGGAAATTTGATAGAGGTATTTAAAATTATGTGGGGGATTGACAGAGTAAATACAGATAAGCATTTTCCTCCAAAGGCAAGTTAGACATAAACCAGAGGACAAAGGTTAAGGGTGAAAGGGGAAAAGTTTAGGAGAACTTCTTCACAGAGTGTGAGGTGGTGAATGTGAGGTGGTGAATGTGAGCTCAATTTTAACATTTAAGAGGAATTTTTCCAGGTACATGAATGGGAGGGTTATGGAGGTCTATGGACTGGGTGAAGGTCAGTGGGATGTGCTGTTTCTGTGCTGTAATGTTCTATGGTTCTAATAAATTATTTACGAAAAAGAAAAAGAAAACCCATATGAAGCCTCTTTGCATCCTTCATGTTATGTCCATACATTCCCATCAACGTGCATTGTTGTATGTCCTCTCTTCTTATACCAGCCATTCTCAATGGGAGCCACAGCACATTTAAGGAGGGGGCCATGGATGGAAATACTTAATGGCAGGGCAAGGTGTATAAGGGAAGTACAGAAGGAACCAATTAAATGTGACTCCTTTACAGGGAAGAGGGTCATAACTAAAATAAGATTGAGAATGGCTAATTTACATTATTGCCACCACTGTGGCACCTTGTCATTACTCCATTCCTCTGTTGTTTGAAGGACTTTCCTTCATTCTCAGCCCCTCAATGCCAGTGATGGAAGGGCTCTTGACTGTGGTCGTTCCCACAATGTCTTTGCGTTGGCTGCACCAAGTCTCAGTGAGTCCCTCAGCGCGTAGTCCTGTGGCCTGGAATTTTTTTTATATAATAACTTAAGAGAAGACGGTGGCAGGGGTATGGAGGGCTAAGGTCTGGGTGCAGGTCAATGGGATCAGGCTTAAAAATAGTTCGGCACAAACAAGACAGGCCTACAATCCCACAAGAATCTCCATTACCGACACAGCACTGACTGCTGCTCTTTCCGCTTCTCCCAATTAATCCTTTGAAGGGTGGGAGGAAACCAGAGCACCTGGAGGAAACCCCTGCAGACCTGGATTCGAACCCAGGTTGCTGGCAATGAAATAGCCATGCGCTAACCACTACGCTAACCATGCCATCCCAAGGTTAGGATGACTGTAGCCACCAGATTTAACACTTTATCCAAATTTAAACAATAATACAATCCTCCAAGTTACAGTAGAAATCCATTTCTGAGAATTTATAGACACGTTTTCTCCTCTTTTTCACACAGCAATCCAGAACATAGGAACATAGGACGTAGGAACAGGAGTAGGGCAAAAATGGCCCATCGAGCCTGCTCCGCCATTCAATACGATCATGGCTGATCTAATTTATGACCTAACTCCACCTACCTGCCTTCTCCCCATATCCCCTAATTCCTCTATCAAGTAACGCATCATACATTTACAAAATTACATCAACCATGTTTATATGGTGGTCAAGGAAGCACACCAACACGTGTAATTTCTCAGAAGACCAAGTTCAGCATGTCCTCCTTGCCCCTCAACAACTTCTACAGTGCACCATCAAGAACACACTTTCTGGATGTATCACAGCGTCGGCCGGAAGATCGGAAAAAGCTGCAGAAGGTGGTGAATGCTGCTCAGAATATCATGCAAACACAAACCTCCCTCCCCTCCATCAACAACTCCTGCTGCCTAGGAAAGGACCCATCACACCACAGGCACAATCTCTTCCCCCTCCTCCCATCAGGGAGAATGTTCAAGATGTGAAACTGCACACCAAAAGGCTTAAAGAGAGTTTCTTCTTCGCAGCCATCAGGTTCCTGAATGAACCCCATAACAGCAAGCTCAAGCTGCCCTTGCTTGGTACTAATTTATGTTTTTCACTGCAATACTCTACCTGTGATCTTACTCTTTGTACAGCCGTATGAATGTTAGAATCAACTTGTTAGTTGATGTGACAAATAAACTCAAACTGAACATCCTTTTTAAACTGTGATTCATGCATTAATTATTTCAGTGCCTCGTTTTCAATTTCATCACCACCACCTCCTCCTCCTTCACTCTAAACATTGACAGATGCTGGACTCACTGTGTTCCATTATCCAAAAATCTTCCCTCCCCTCCTGCTTTTTCACACGTAGACATTTATACTTCAAACAAAGACAGTCTGATCCATCAAAATGAGCCATGGCAGAAAACTAGAAATTGCACTCCAGAACAACGTGGATCAAGGCCCTAAATGGAAAAGGTTAGAATAGCAACAATATTTAAATCGCCTTACCGTTGGAATGCATCATTGGAGATGGAGGCATGGGTGGCTGCTGGAACGGTCCCTGTGGATACATTGGCTGTGGCGGCTCTCCAATCGACCCTTGGGGCAAGCCAGGCTGGCCGTAAGCAGCATGCGGAAAGGCCGGCTGCCCGTAACCAGCCACTGGAAACGGAGGCTGTCCGAAGTTGTCTGGAGGATACGCGGGCTGCCCGTAGTTAACCTGAGGGAAGGGTGGCTGCCCATAGGGTGGGGGCTGTGGTGGGTAATGTTCATTTCCATACGACATCTCGTTATGTGGATATGGAGGCTGCTGTAGATTCCCTGTGACGAGGTAGGCCTTCTCTTGGGACATCATCAGGAATACAATCCTTATCCTTCACCTACAAAATGAGAAGAAGAATCTAATTACCTCACAGAGTTCAAGTTTATTGTCAGAGTATACACATGACATCATATACAAATATGAATTATTTTTCTGTGAGCTAGGTAGAATTTCTAATTACTGGTAACTGTAAACTAAACTCACAGAAAGAAATAACATAAATTGCATTAAAAAGGAAGATGTTATGGGACACAACAGCACAGAGGCAGGCCCTTCAGCCCTTCTCAACTGTGCCAAACTATTCTTCTGCACACGGAATCCAAACAATGAAATGTCAAAATTGATCCTGCATTTTACCAGTTGGCAGCCCATTCCACACTCCCACCCCCTCTCTGTCCTTAATCCATGTTCCTGTCCAATATTTTCTTAATGGACTCAGTCCATTTTTAAATTTTCATCATATATTCTCCAGACTGGGTCTCGGGGTAAACCTTTATGGTATTGAAGTATAGTACATGGTTGGGTCATGGAAAACTGGGACATGGGAGGGAATGCACTTGTTGGCTGTCCCAGAAAAGTGGGACATGGAGTCCAAAGTTCAATGTCAAAACAGCCTGCATTTACCAGTTCAGCAGGCAGCTCATTCCACACTCCCACCACTCTCTGCCCTTAACCCATGACCTCCAGTTTTTAAAAATCACACCCAACCTCAGTGGAAACATGAAGAATCTGTGGGGGAACTCAGCGGGTGAGAGCAGCATTGGTAGGATGGAAAAAAAAATGGTTAACACGGGCCTGAATCCTTCATCAGGATTGAGAGGACAGCATTCCCGCCTCCCCCCCCCCCCCACCCCCGTCTTGAGGAAGAGCTCTGACCTGAAATGCTGAACGTTCGTTTTCTCCCACCAATGCTCCTCGACCTGCTGAATTCCTCCACAGCTGATTTTTTGCTCCAGATTCCACCCCCTGTAATCTCCTAATATTATGCTTTTTTTGGGGATGGGGGGGAAACGGAACAATCACTGGAAATTTAGATGTCAAGCAGGAACTATTGATTAAATCAACAAACTGTATCTGAATTATAGTGGTATTTTTCAACTGTGGTCCATGGACCAGTGACGGCCCCTGTATTTATTACAGGTGGTTTGCAGCGGCAATGAATGATTAATAAGAAAAATATTAATAATGTATAAAATGAATGATTAACAAGGGTTGAAAATTTGATGAAAAAAATTAAATGTAAATTCTCAAAACATTTTTCCACCAAAGCTGAACAAATCTGTTCAGTAATCTGGGAATAGGTCTGAGCTTGCTAGCACCCGGCCCCACTCCTTCCCCAGACCCCACTGAGGGTCTATAATAATAAGAAATAGGAGCAGCAGTAGACCATCCGGCCCATCAAGCCTGTCCCGCCATTCAATGAGATCATGGTTGATCTGATGATAGGCTCATCTCCATCTACCTGGGTTTCCCCCATATATTTCTCAATTCCCCTACTATGTAGAAATCTATCCAACATTCCATTTGACTTCTTCATGGCCTACTGCACTTGCAAACCAATCTTTTGTGATTCATGCACAATACTATTAAGTCCTTCTGCATGGCAATGTGCTGCAATTGCTTGCCATTCCGTGGGTTTGTGGGGGATCCCATAGTAAATGAAGGAATATTTATATTGTTAAGCACACTGTACAATGTACACATTCCTTAAATTCTTTCTTGCTGCAGTAGAGGAGTACACAAAGAAAAAAAACTATAATTGTTAACTAATCAAATTTAAAGATATAGTAAATAAATATTCACAGGAATCCTAGCGCAAAAGTGACTTGCAATGGTACTGATAATCCATGATTAGTATAACAATGGGGGTTGAAGAGTCTGATAGCTGTTGGAAAGAAACTGTTCTTGAACCCAGAGGGGCTGTACCTTCTGCCTGTTGGCAGCAGTGAGAAGAGGTTGTGATTGGGTCCTTCATGATATTGGGTGCATTCTTGAGGCAGCGCCTCACATCAATTTCTGCAATGGGTGGGAGGTCGGAGCCTCTGATGGGCCTGGCTGTGTTTGCTACCTTCTGTCGCCTTTTGTGTTGCTGGGCAGTCGAAGATCCAAACCAGGCCATGATACAACCAGTCAGTATACTTTCCACAGAAGTCCGATAGAGTATCTGACGACATGCCAAATCTCCTCGGACTAGAGGTGCTGGTGTGTCTTCTCCACGGTTGCCTCAATGTGCTGGCTCCCGGAGAGATCTTCTGTGATATGGAGTTCCAAGAACTTGAAGGTTCTGACCCTCTCCACCTCCCTCCCATCAATGCAGACAGGTGCATGGTCCCTCAGCCTTCCCTTCCTAAAGTCCACCAAAAGCTCCTTGGGCTGAATAAGGTTGAGCAATATCCCCTTCTCTCAATTTCTCCATCTTTGTGGCATCTGTTCCCAAGATGAGGTCTTCCAGTCAAGATCTTCCAAAATCCCTTCTTCCACAAAATTGGTTTCCTCTCTACCACCATCAACTCAGCTCTCACCCACATCTCCTCCATTTCCTGCTCATTTGCCCTGGCCCCCTCTGCCCCCAGACGCAACAAACATAGAATCCCCCCTCATCTTCACCTACCACCTCAGGCTCCGCATCCAACACATTACCCTCCTGAATTTCCAGCACTTACAACTGGATCCCACCACCAGACACATCTTCCCTCCCTCCAGTAGAGGGGATAGCTCTCAGAATGGAGAGGGTGGGGGTGAGAGCTGCAAGAGGTGCAACACGCGTCCTAACTTCCCCCCTCACCACGGTCTGGGGCCCCAAACAGGGCCTAACAAGGGAAGCAACACTTCACTTGTGTATCCACAGGATTGATGTACTGCATCCAGTGCTCCCTTTGTGGCCTCCTCTTCATCAGAGAGACTGGGCGCAGATTGGGAGATTGTTTCACTGAGCACCTTCACTCAGTCTGCTCCAGTGACAGAGGCGTCCCAGTAGCCAACCATTTCAGTTCTGTGTCAGGCTCACATGTTTATCCATGGCCTTAAGTACTGTCTCATAAGACCACCTGCAAATTGTATAAACAACACCTGATTTTCCATCTGGGCTCTCTCCAGACAGATGACATTAACATCGATTTTTCCAGAAGCTTGCTCTCCTTTTCCCCTCCCCACTTCTCTTCCCCTTTCCTCCCCCCCTTCATCCAGCCATTCCTACTCCACATGATCGCTGCTGACCCTCCCTCCCTTCTCCACCTATCACCTCCTGCCTTTCTGACCACACCCCCTACTCTTTTGTTCAGACGCCTACCGACATTTTTTCTACCTTGATGAAGGGCTCAAGCCTGAAATGTCGTTAATCTATTTGTACCTTTGCTATATAAAGGACACTGCTTGACCTGCTGAGTTTCTCCAACGTTGTGTTTTTACATTTACTTGAGAGCAATATTGTTGTTCCAGCATCTACATCCTTTAATCTGACTCACCATTTCCACTTATTCACCAACAATCTGTGGTGTCATCAGGGAAATCGTGGATTGATTTTGCACTGAACGTCTGCAAGAACTCCAGCCAGTTGCTTCACACGTGGTTTGACATGGCAGGATGCTATATGACGATTGACCCTACTGAGGTTCTTGTCACAGCTTCAGAGACTGGGAGCACAGTCGCCGGAGGGTCTGGGGGCTCGCGAGGATTCTTGATAGTTTTCGCTGAGCTCATCCTGAAGTGATGTATCGCAATTGATGGTTCTGCCTTGTTTCTCCTTGTAGGATGTAATGATGCACTGTCGAGCATCTGTCTGAGATGCTATCTTGGTCCGGAATTGTCTGTGCATTTGTGATGGCTTCCCAGAGGTTGTACCTGCCTGGCCCTTCTGTGTATTTCTGAATCCCCACTCCTAAACACCACAATCTGTCTTCAACAGATCGCAGATCTCTTGGTTAATCCATGGGTTCTGATTAGGATACACCCGGATAGTCTCAGTCGGAACACACTTGTCCACGCATTTCCTGATAAGACAGTGACCACTGTGGCAAATTCATTTGTCTACTGACAAGTCTTGAACATTGCCCAGCCCACCAACTCCAGACAGTCACAAAGCTGCCCCAACATTTAAAGTGTTCTGAGTGCGAAGAGACCATGAACCATTGGGGTATTGGTTATAAACAAGAGACAATGTCTTTACAAACAGGTCACTACAGTGGTTCATGATGGCAAAGCAATCAGATTTACCTCCATGCCTAGCATTTACCTTTTCAAAGATGGAAAGAGAGAAGTCAGGGCCAAGGGTTGAGGTTTTTGATTGGGGAAAAGCTAGATTTGAGGAGATGCGAAAGGACTTGCAGGGTGTGCATTGGGACAATTTGTTTTATGGGCAGGATGTAGTAGAGAGATGGAAGTCTTTTAAAGATCAGATTTTGAGAGTGCAAAAGCTTTATGTTCCTGTTAGGTTAAAAGGAGGGGCAAAAGGTTTGAGAGAGCCGTGGTTTTCAAGGAATATTGGAAACTTGGTTCGAAGAAAAAGGGAGGCCTACATTAGATATAAGAAGCATGGAGTTAAGGAGATGTTTGAAAGATACATTGAATGTAAGAGGAATCTTAAGAGAGGAATTAGGAAAGCTAAAAGAAGGTACGAGGAAACTATGGCAAGCAGGGTGAAAACTAATCCAAAAGAGTTCTACCAATATGTTAATGGTAAGAGGAAAGCTAGAGACAAAATTGGTCCCTTAGAAAATCAGAGTGGAAAACTGTGTGTGGAGCCTAGAGAAATGGGGGAGATATTGAACAGTTTCTTTTCTTCGGTATTCACTAAGGAGAAGGATATTGGGAGATGTGAGATAAAAAAAGCAAATTGGGTAAATATGGGGAATATAGAGATTACAAAAGGTGTAGTTTTAAGGCTTTTGAAGAATATAAAGGTGGATAAGTCTCCGGGACCAGGTGGGATCTTCCCCAGGACATTGAGAGAAGTGAAGGAGGAAATAGCAGAGGCTCTGGCGGTAATTTTCCAAATGTCATTAGATATGGGGATAGTGCCGGAGGATTGGCGCATTGCGCATGTGGTTCCGTTATTTAAAAAGGGTTCAAGGAGGAAGCCTGGCAACTATCGGCCTGTAAGTTTGACGTCTGTGGTAGGTAAATTAATGGAGAAAATTCTTAGAGATAGTACTTACAAACATCTGGATAGACAGGGTCTGATCAGGAGCACTCAACATGGATTTGTGGGAGGAAGGTCATGTTTGACCAATCTGATTGAATTTTTTGAAGAGGTGACTAGGAATGTGGATGAGGGTAGCGCAGTGGATGTTGTCTATATGGACTTCAGTAAGGCCTTTGATAAGGTACCACATGGAAGGTTAGTTAGGAAGATGCAGTCTTTAGGTATAAATTTTTAGATAGTCAAATGGATTGAACATTGGCTGAAAGGGAGAGGCCAGAGAGTGGTAGTGGATAATTGTCTGTCAGGTTGGAGGCCGGTGACCAGTGGTGTGCCTCAAGGATCTGTATTGGGCCCATTGTTGTTCGTTATATACATTAATGATCTAGATGATGGGGTGGTGAATTGGATTAGTAAATATGCAGACGATACTAAGATAGGTGGAATAGTGGATAATGAAGAAGGTTTTCAAGGATTGCAGAGGGATTTGGGCTGCTTAGAAAAGTGGGCTGAAAAAATGGCAGATGGAATTTAATGCTGATAAGTGTGAGGTGCTTCATTTTGGTAAGAAGAATCAGAATAGGACATATGTGGTAAATGGGAGAGCATTGAGGAATACAGAAGAGCAGAAAGATTTAGGAGTAACGGTACATCGTTCCCTGAAGGTAGAAACTCACGTAAATAGGGTGGTGAAGAAGGCTTTTAGTATGCTGGCCTTTATCAATCATTGCATGGAATATAGGAGTTGGGAGGTGATGTTGAGATTGTATAAGACGTTGGTGCGGCCTAATTTGGAGTTCTGTGTGCAGTTCTGGTCGCCTAATTATAGGAAGGATATAAACAGAGTGGAGAGAGTGCAGAGAAGGTTTACCAGAATGTTACCTGGGTTTAAGCATCTAGAGTACAGGGAGAGATTGGACAGATTAGGTCTTTATTCTTTGGAGCGTAGAAGGTTGAGAGGGGATTTGATAGAAGTATTTAAGATTATGAAAGGGATAGACAGAGTGGATGTGGATAGACTATTTCCGTTAAGAGGAGGAAAGATTAAAACAAGAGGACATGAGTTAAGAATTAAGGGGCAGAGGTTTAGAGGTAACATGAGGGGGAACTTCTTTACTCAGAGAGTGGTAGCCGTGTGGAATGAGCTTCCGGGAGAAATAGTGGCGGCGGAGTCAATTGTATTATTTAAGAAAAGGTTGGACAGGTATATGGATGAGAAGAAGATGGAGGGTTATGGGCATTGTGCAGGGAGGTGGGACTAGAGAGGGGTGTTTGGTTCGGTGCGGACTAGAAGGGCCTAATGGCCTGTTTCCGTGCTGTAATTGTTATGTTATGTTATATGTTATGTTAATAATCAAACTCACAAGACAATTTCCCATGCACAAAACTATCTCGACTCTCCTTGATCAGAAGGCAACAGTCAAATACGTACTTCCTTTGATCTTATGGCTAGCTGCCAAAGTTTCATGAAGGCAAAATCCCTGTCAAACCCTTTCCTGCACTAATATTTGTTATTCAACACACCTGATGGAGTGAACAGGTTACCACACAGATAGGTGCTTCAGAAAGTACAGTCAGAAAAACATCCTTTTCCTTGAAATTTACTTTCATTCTCACAGAATATGGAAATCAAATGAAAATGAAACCAAATAAAAGTTTGAATCTGTGGTTTATCACATCAATGAGCCATATGGATGGATTAAAGCTCTGGGGCAGAGCGTGACGTGTTAACATCGCTACTGCAGCACAAACATGTTCATTTGTTTCCCTCTAGTGAATTAGAGAAATCCAGAGACTAACAAGATGCAGCTCATGTGACCAAATCTGCAATACAAATCATTCAACGGCAAGCTCACGGTTACAGCTGTCTTAAAGTACTGGGAAAATACGAAAGGCAACAATGCATTGATTATCCACTGCCTCTACAACTGTAATGACTGGGCTTCATTTAAGAAAAATGCTGCGTCATGTTGGAGAGCCAACCAAATTGACAGACAGACAAGTAGAAGTATTAATAGCATGAAGGGATGCAGATACAGTTTCAGCCCAAAATGTAACTTTTCATTTTCCTCAACAGACAGCACCTGACGCAGAGTTCCTTCAACATCTTATATTTTGCTCCAGATTCTAGCATCTGCAGTCCCCCTGTGAGCCGGTGAAAGGGAAACTCTTTGATCTCTTCTAAGTGCCATCTCCACCCTCTACCTCCCCCATATGACTTCCATTTCTCCTCCTGATCCCCCCATCACCATTCAGAGCTATCCCCTCGACCAGAACTTCCCAGCTCTTGTGCCCTCCAACCCCTATCCACCTGACATCTTGCCTGTGTTCTTCCTCTGCCTCTCCTCCCCCCACATGCCTCTCTTCTCCCCACCTCTCCTCTCTCCGCTTCTCCCCTCTCCGCCGCACCTCTCTCCCCGCCCCTCCTATCACCCCCCCTCTCCTCTCACCCACCTCCCATTCCCCCACCTCACCCCCCACCACCACGTAGTCAAGTGTCTGCCTCCTTTTAGCTCAGGCCCGAAACGTTGGTTATGTAACCTTTATCTTTGCTACATACAGAACACTACACAACCTGCTGAGTTTCTCCAGCATTTTTATGTAAACCATCTGGCTCCTGGCAGGCTTTAACTGACAAAAGACTGATTCTGCCAAGCCCAGCCTCATCTTGCCATTCCATTTGATATTGCTAGTTAAATTGACAGGACAGACTTTTCTGTTCAGCTTGCATTACTCAATGAAACTCCAGCAGTTAAAATGCTCCTTCTTCAGCAAGTTGTGGGGAACAGCACAGAAACAGGCCCTTCAACTCTTGTCCATGACAGCCAAACTAAATCCATTTCAGGAATAAGAAAGAACTGCTTCTCCTGTGAAATTCTCTGGGCAAGGAAGGAGTAAAGACTGCCTCATGAAATTCATTTAATAGATGGATTTTTGAAGAATAGGAGAATTAAGGGTTATGGAGCACAGGTAGGTAAGGCTGGGTCCACGGCCAATTCGGCCATGATTTTAATGAATGGTGGAAATGGCCGACTCCTACTCCTAGTTCTTAAGCTTCTTTTGCATTACCCAAACCATTAAACTGCAGGACCACCAACAGTCAGTCCACCCGCATGGCCGGACCGCCAACAGTCGATATGTACTACTTACAAGACACTTTTGCAGACTAGTGGCCAACTGTAGGAATATGTATTGTTTACTTTCTTTTTGTTTTTTTTTCCTTTTTGGCGCATCTTAATTGTTGTCAGGATGTTTTGCTCAATAGGAAGCTGCCAGAAGCAAGGCTTTCATTGTGCCCTGAAGATGACAATGTACAGATGCAAACATATCCATTCATCTCCATATGCTCCAGAAACGTTTTGGCTTCGAGCTTAATGCACAAAACTGCTGGAGAAGCTCAGATGCATAACCAACGTTTCGGAACTGAGGTCTCCATCAAAGGCCAGATATCCAATACCTGAGTGTCTCTGTCAAGGGCCAGAGGACATCTGCGAGCAAGCGCCAGAGGACATCTGCAAGCAGAGCAAGGTTTTGGGGAGACGTCAGAGGGTAGAGGGGGACTGGAATGCATTGTGGCTGGTGCAATAAGGACATTTAAAAGACTCTTAGACCTGTTAGGGGTGTGAGGCAGTGTTCCGCCTCAGCTGTGCGCTTGCATATGGTCTGTTTTGTTCACGTGCGCAGCTTAGAGGGAACATTGGTGTGAGGTAGGGAAAGTTTATTCAGCCATTCGCAATCAAGTAAATGTCTAGTTTTCTTTTACCTCACGTAACATCGATAATTTTAATGTTTTTTTTAAAAGTCCGTAAGAGAGAAGCACGGAAGCATCCAAAAATTCTTCACAGCTAAGGGTCCCTTAAGCTTTGAGCAGTCCTAAAGGGGCTATAACCAAAAAAAAGGTTGAGAATGGCGAGCTTTGATTGTTAAATTGGCTTATATAGGTCGGCAAAGCATCTTGGACCAAAGGGCCTGTACTGTGCTGTAATGCTCTACAATCAAGACTACAATCTCAAGCCTTCACCATAAAGCACCTAACTGCTGCTCGGTAACATCGCTCACTTCAGTTCACGAGCTGCTGAATGGCTCATTAATGGAGCTGCCAGTTTCTGCCACTTCCTTCCTGAAACTCCCTGCTATCCATGCACTTCACCTTCAGCTCACACAAAATTCTGCTGACCTCATGTTCTCCCATATTGGACCCCATTTTATAAAGCTGATCAGAGACTTAACTACAAAACCTACAGTATGCAACAGAAGTCCAAAAACCTACAGTATGGAACAGAAATCCACTTAATAGTCTAATTCAAAGGTCAACTTAGCTGTTGGAAGTGGAGTTTTAAATATGGACATGTCAAATTGGCAGGACATGATCAGAGGTATCCCAAAAAGATCTGCAATTGTTGAAGATGTAATTGTTCACTATGTTTATTAACCAGCTGAGTGACTGGACAAAAAGCTGCTCGTTCAAGATTTCCAATAAGTGTGCTGTGTGTATGTGAGAGATGAGTAAAACAAATATGAAAATATGAGAGATGAAGAAAGCTAATATGGATATCTTCTTTGGCTTGGCTCCGCGGACGAAGATTTATGGAGGGGTAAATGTCCACGTCAGCTGCAGGCTCATTTGTGGCTGACAAGTCCGATGCGGGACAGGGAGACACGGTTGCAGTGGTTGCAGGGGAAAATTGGTTGGTTGGGGTTGGGTGTTGGGTTTTTCCTCCTTTGTCTTTTGTCAGTGAGGTGGGCTCTGCGGTCTTCTTCAAAGGAGGCTGCTGCCCGCCGAACTGTGAGGCACCAAGATGCACGTTTTGAGGCGATATCAGCCCACTGGTGGTGGTCAATGTGGCAGGCACCAAGAGATTTCTTTAGGCAGTCCTTGTACCTCTTCTTTGGTGCACCTCTGACACGATGGCCAGTGGAGAGCTCGCCATATAACACGATCTTGGGGAGGCAACGGTCCTCCATTCTGGAGACGTGACCTACCCAGCGCAGTTGGATCTTCAACAGCGTGGATTCGATGCTGTCGGCCTCTGCCATCTCGAGTACTTCGATGTTAGGGATGAAGTCGCTCCAATGAATGTTGAGGATGGAGCGGAGACAACGCTGGTGGAAGCGTTCTAGGAGCCGTAGGTGATGCCGGTAGAGGACCCATGATTCGGAGCCGAACAGGAGTGTGGGTATGACAACGGCTCTGTATACGCTTATCTTTGTGCGGTTTTTCAGTTGGTTGTTTTTCCAGACTCTTTTGTGTAGTCTTCCAAAGGCGCTATTTGCCATGGCGAGACTGTTGTCTATCTCGTTGTCGATCCTTGCATCCAATGAAATGGTGCAGCCGAGATAGGTAAACTGGTTGACCGTTTTGAGTTTTGTGTGCCCGATGGAGATGTTGGGGGGCTGGTAGTCATGGTGGGGAGCTGGCTGATGGAGGACCTCAGTTTTCTTCAGGCTGACTTCCAGGCCAAACATTTTGGCAGTTTCCGCAAAACAGGACGTCAAGCGCTGAAGAACTGGCTCTGAATGGGCAACTAAAGCGGCATCGTCTGCAAAGAGTAGTTCACGGACAAGTTTCTCTTGTGTCTTGGTGTGAGCTTTCAGGCGCCTCAGATTGAGGCGCCTGAAAGCTCACACCAAGACACAAGAGCAACTTGCCCGTGAGCTACTCAATCTGAGTCTGGATATATGTGTAATGAATAAAGCCAGTATGAATAGGATAAGGGTAGATAATAGAATGTAGGAAGTAGGAAGTAAAGTTAGTCTGAATAAGATATCTTCTAGCCTTAGTTCCCCATATGTAATTAGACAGAATTAAGCAAGTTCTGCATATAAGAATTAGTAAGTAACTGACGGTTGGGAAGGTGTGAATAAGGACAAAGGCAGGTGAATAAGGACAATGACATGATGGGACACAGACCAGGATACCCCCTGGTCCTCCAAGTTCACAGAAACAGCACATAGGCAGACAGGATTGCCTAATGCCAAACTTATCCAGGAGGCAGAAGAATGTTAGGGGGGGGGGGGGGGGGGGGGGGGTACTTCTATACTGAAATAAACTGTATAAAAGTTGGGTGAGCCCCAGTATGTGGGTATTCCCAGGGTAAGGGGAAGCACCCAACTTTGCATTGTTGTATAATAAATGTTCTTTGTTCTCAATTTTTGTTTCGAGCAATTTCTGTGAAGGTACCTCTGTTTCTCACAGTGGAGAAGCAGTTTTATGAAGTTTTTGCCAGAATTAGGGAAGTTATCATAAAGAGGCTGGTAAAACTAGGCCTGTTTTTTTTAGGAAGGGATATACGTCAGCACAAAACCGAGGGCAAGTTGAGAGAAGATCTTATTGGGGTTTATAAAACCATAAGGGATCTGGACATGGTGAATAATGAAGCGAAATACAAAAGTCTGCAGATGCTGTGCTTGCAATAAAAACAGAAATGCAGGAGGAACTCAGCTGGTCACACAGCACCCATAGAAGGTAAAGACATATTATCGATGTTTCAGGCCCAGAAGAGTTCAGGCCCGAAACGTCGGTAATAAAAAAAATACTTTCACCTCCCATGGACGCTGCAAGACCTGCTGAGTTCCTCTAGCATTTCTGTGTTTTTACCTAAAGACGAATAGTGAGGCTGTTTCCCAGACTAGGTGAATCTAATATCAACGAGCATATTTATAACTATGGGGTGGGATTGAGAAGAGATGCATTCCTCACTCAGAGGGTGGTGGGCACGTGGAAAGAGCTTCAAAAGTGGTGAAAGCAGGGACATTAGCTTCCTTTAAGAAACTCTTGGATAACTAGATGGAAGAAAGGGGATTGAAAATGTACGGGTCTAACGTTGGCAAGTGGGACTAAAGCAGGAGGGCATGTAGTTCAGCATTAACCAGCTTTGGCCTGTGGGCCTGTTTCTCTATCCCTATGATTAAAATATGATAACAGGCCCGTCCAGACCATGCTGCACAAATACACCAATGTGACCAATTATGCTATGAATCTCGTCAGTATTTGGAATGTGATGGGAAACCCGTGCAGACTGTAATGGAAGATTTAGACTAGCTTATGAAAGAAGGGATGCAGTTGGATCAGAAGACATAATCTCAATTCCACTATGCGGCCCAGGATGCAGTTGATAGGAAGACATTATCTAAATTTACACTATGGGGCCCAGGGATGCATATGAATCAGTAGACATTATCCAACTTCCACCATGAGGTCAAGAGATGCAGTTGTCTTTTGTTGGTCGCAGACTGTCAGGAGACCTTGAAGATAATTAAATCATTTATTCAAAGAGATAAGATCAGAAGTAAACAACTTTTGGGTAATATAAGCCATGGTCCCACTGCTGAAGTTGGAGACTCTCCAAGAGCTGGCAACATCTCTCAGCGAGAAGAAGAACTTCAAGATTCCAAACCGACGTCCCGGTCCAGGGAGGTGAAGAAGCCCAGACAACCTACTATAAGTGGGAAGTCGTCGCCTCGCTTTGGCAGTTGGGACCAGTCCAGGCATTGATAAGTATAATTGGGAAAGGCTTGCATATTGTAGTGTGAATTCAGCTTTAGATTTAGTAATAAAGACTTGTATAAATTGAACTGCTCTCGGTGTGTGTGTCTATTTTCTTTCGGTAGCATGAACACTGTGACCAATCTAAAACTAACAAAGTGAGAGGTACAAGTTTACCCAAGACACAGCCTCCTTACAAACTCCTTACAGCATCAGTTGGCCCTGTATTGCATTAACCACTACACTAAATGAACCTGGGCAAAACTGTGGCAAACTAAATTGCAAAGTCAACCTTGTACCCAAGATCTGGACTCAATGCAATTTGTCTACTGTCACAATCGCTTCATCAGATGCAATCTCACTGGCTCTGGATCACCTAGAAAATAGCAACCAGTACATCAGGCTACGTTTTCTTCAACTACAGCTTTCAGCTCCATCGTACCCTCGGTAATGGTAGACAAGCTCAAAAGAACTGGGCCTCTGCAACTGAATCCTTGACTTCCTCATCAGAAGACCACAGTCAGTACAAATTAGAAATAATGTCTTCTCCTCACTGAGTATCAACACAGGAGGACCTCAAGGATGCGTTCTTAGCCCACTGCTCCTCACACGACTGTGTGGCTAAGCAGAAAATCTAATGCCATCTCTTCTCTTTGGCTTGGCTTCGCGGACGAAGATTTATGGAGGGGGTAAAATGTCCACGTCAGCTGCAGGCTCGTTTGTGGCTGAAAAGTCCGATGCGGGACAGGCAGACATGGTTGCAGCGGCTGCAGGGGAAAATTGGTTGGTTGGGGTTGGGTGTTGGGTTTTTCCTCCTTTGCCTTTTGTCAGTGAGGTGGGCTCTGCGGTCTTCTTCAAAGGAGGTTGCTGCCCGCCAAACTGTGAGGCGCCAAGATGCACGGTTTGAGGCGTTATCAGCCCACTGGCGGTGGTCAATGTGGCAGGCACCAAGAGATTTCTTTAGGCAGTCCTTGTACCTTTTCTTTGGTGCACCTCTGTCACGGTGGCCAGTGGAGAGCTTGCCATATAACACGTTCTTGGGAAGGCGATGGTCCTCCATTCTGGAGACGTGACCCACCCAGCGCAGAATTTGCCAATGACACCACGATTGTCGTACAGGAATAAGGCTTGATCAGCTCGTTGAGTGCAATCAACATGAGCAAAATTAAGGAGCTGAGTGTGAACTTTAGGAGAGGTGGTGGTGGGGGGGGGGGGGGGGGGTGAAAATCAGGAGAACACAAACCAGTCCTCATTAAGGGTCAAGAGCTTCAAATTCCTGAGTGTCAACATCTCTGAATATCTACCTTGGGGCCTCCAAGTCGATGCGATCATGAAGAAGGCTCACCAGCAGCTATCTATACTTCATGAGGAGTTTGAAGACATTTGGTATGTCACCAAAGACTCCTGCTAATTTCTACACCAACCAATTTTCCCCTGCAACCGTGTCTGCTTGTCCCGCATCGGACTTGTCAGCCACAAACGAGCCTGCAGCTGACGTGGACATTTACCCCCTCCATAAATCTTCGTCCGTGAAGCCAAGCCAAAGAAGAAGACCATGGAGAGCATTCTGACTGGTTGCATCACTGTCTGCTATGGAGATGCCAATGCACTGGCCAGGAAAAGATGACAGAGAGTTGTGAACTCGGCCTGCAATATCATAGACATCAGTCTTCAGTCCACTTAGGACACCTAAAGGAGGCAATGTCTTAAGAAAGTAGCTCGGTCCTCAAGGGTCCTCAACACCCAGGCCATGCCCTCTTCTCACTGCTACCATCAGGAAGGAGGGACAGGATCCTGAAGATGAACACCCAACATTACAAAAACAGCTGCTTCCCCGCCACCATCAGATATCTGAATGAACAATGAAGTGCAAACACCACTTTCTATTCTTTTGCACTAATTTATTTAATTTGTAGCAATAATGCTGCCGCCAAACAACAGAATCTTGTGACATGGTTCACGGCAATAAATCCTGATTCGAAAAATGGGTTCACCCAGTTTGAATCCAAAAGAGAACAGGTATTTTTAAATCGTCAAAAGCCAGTAGTGGGCATGCAAAGACTTTGTGCCCATATAAATGGATAATTTCATGGAAAGGCATTAAAAAATACTTGCATCTGGAACATTAAGAACCAAGTGGGTCAAGCAAAGCTGGTGCTGTTATTATGCACCACAGCACAGGAAGAATATACTGGTTTTGAGGGAGCACCGAGTGAATGATACCTGGACTGAATTAAGTTTCGAGGAGATTAGAATGTGGAATTTAGAAGGTTAAAGGGCAAGTGATCAAAAGGGATTAAACAAAGCTTATGGGAGAGACAGAAACTGCTGGTCGGAGAGGTTGACGCTGATCAGTCTAAAAATCAGACTGAAGTAAATGGAGTGGAGATGTGGCAGAATTTTTAAATGGCAACTGCATCGTATCCCAGAATTTTTTTTTTAAATTTAATTTTAAATTTTAGATATATAGCACAGTAACAGGCCCTTTCAACCCACGAGCCGTGCTGCCCAACCACACCCAATTGACCGAAAACCCCGAGTATGTTTTCAGATGGTGGGAGTATACCAGAACCCCTGGGGAAAACATACAAACTCCTTAAAGACAGCGTCGGATTTGAACCCCAGTCGCTGGCGCTGTAACAGTGTTGTGCTAATGGCTAGCGGAAAGGTATTGTTAGAACATGGAGAAAGGAAGGCAATGGATCAAAGATCAGCCCATGCCCAAACTCCATTCCCGTTGGTCAGCCGGCACCTATGGCATGGGAAACACAGTCAGCATTTCAGATCCAGGACCCTTGTGGGAATCGATAAAGGATCTTCAACCTGAGACGTTATCAGTTTCCCTTTTCCCAGATGTTGCCAAGTGCTTCCAGCCATTTCTGGAGTCTAATTCAGATTTCAATCTGCCACATTTTTCTGATTTTCATCATCTATTCCTCTTCCTATTTCCCCTACAATTTCTATTAATTGAGAAGATTACAAGCTCAGTAGTAGAGATAGCACTTACTGCCCACCCAGTCCACTGCCGCCTTAAGCTGCTGCCATAAATATTGTCGCTGTTCAAATCCTGAAACAGCTTAGCCAACAATAATGTCAGATAACAACCCTAAAATTAACATAGAGGATACCAGAACAGCAATTCAAGCCTGGTGGTGGAAATAACAGTTTGAGGAGGTACAGCTACAGCAGCCATTCTCAACCATTTTTTTTGGCTAAGGCCCCCTTCGGGCTCTGTTCAATGTTTGTAGGACGCCTTCCCTGTGAAGCAGGCAAGTTTATCAATGTTTAAATTTAGACAAACACTGTAACAGGCCCTTTTGGCCCACAATCTCGTGCCACTCAATTAACCTACACCCCCCCAGTACATTCTTAAGGGTGAGTGGAAGCTGCAGCACCCAGAGGAAACCCAAACAGACTTGGAGAGAACGTACAAACTCCTTTCAGACAAGGGATTCAAACTCCAGTCCCGGTTGCTGGTGACATTACAGCATTGCAGCCAACCGTGCTGCCCTTCTCTCCTAATGACAACAAAGAAACAAAAAATATTTTACGATTTCAGTTAATGATTCCCCCCCCCCCTCAATGTGCTATGGCCCCCCTCATTGAGAATGGCTGAGTTAGAGTAGCCTTTACAAGTAACTGATTGCACATTCAGAAGGTGCTGTTCACAGCAGCTAAAGTCTGCCTGTGATGGAAACATATGAAGATTTAGAGCTGTGAATTATCCTCCAATCAAGAGTCACCTTGACCTGGAACGGGTCAAGCCTCGTATATTACTTTCTCCCCTCAAAGAACTCCAGTCATGCAAAATGTATCCCATCACATTCCCAATCTGTGCATTATGGATGGTGATAAAACTGTGAGAATCCAGGAAGTGGATAATTAACTAGCTTGCAGAATAACTAACTTCTGCTGTGTGGTTGGTCAGTCTGTGCTGAATAACACAAGCAAATTTTTTTTTAAATTAAAGTTTCCACCTGAAATATTTAAGTTGGGATTGTGAGAAACTTGGCGGGGAATTTGCAGATGGACGGACAAATCTTCCAAACTACGTTTGTTTCTTTGATGCCAATTCACCAACATGTTGGAGAAATTCAATATGGTGGGCGTAGCAGATAGCGCAATGCTGTTACAGCGCGAGCGACCCGGGTTCAAATCCAGTGCGGCATGTAAGGAGTTTGTACATTCTCCCCGTGTCTGCATGGGTTTTTTCCGACTGCTTCAGTTTCTTCCCACCCTTCAAAGTGTGTAGGGTTGGTGGTTAATTCGGTGTAAGTGGGAGGCATGGGTTTAAATGGCCAGAATTGGCTTCTGTGTAGTAAAAAAATTATTGCCACAGCCCATGTCCAGCTAGGTTGAGGCCACGCATAAATTTCCTCTCACTCTTGAAAAATATACAGGGGATGTAGGTTAATCGAGGGGCACAGACGTGGGCTGGAAGGGCCTGTTACCATGCTGGACGTCTAAATTTAAATTCAGGTCACGCAGCACCCATTTTGTGCCTTGGCCTTTCCAAAGGAATTTAAACAGTTCAGATGGAACCTGCTGAGTTACTCCAGTAGATTTATGTATTACATTCAGCCCCAGCCTCTGCAGTTTTTCTTGTTTAATACCTTTTTTTATCAATGAGCCTTTTCCACAGAATTAATTCCATAGCCCTAATATCCAGGTATGACGGTCAATCTTTATCTGCCATCCCAGTTAAAATGCACCAAATTTGTCGAGTGCCAGCATTCATATAGCAACCTGCACTTTATTAGAAGATAGAGGGGACAGAAGATTGACAATATTTATATACAATGTTTGCTTTAAGTAAACCGATTAAAAATTCCTTTATTGTCATGTATTTCTTTGGCTTGGCTTCGCGGACGAAGATTTATGGAGGGGGTAAATGTCCACATCAGCTGCAGGCTCGTTTGTGACTGACAAGTCCGATGCGGGACAGGCAGACACGGTTGCAGCGCCTGCAGGGGAAAATTGGTGGGTTGGGGTTGGGTGTTGGGTTTTTCCTCCTTTGCCTTTTGTCAGTGAGGTGGACTCGGCGGTCTTCTTCAAAGGAGGTTGCTGCCCGCCGAACTGTGAGGCGCCAAGATGCACGGTTTGAAGCGATATCAGCCCACTGGCGGTGGTCAATGTGGCAGGCACCAAGAGATTTCTTTACACAAAATTTGTCTTCAGTCTTCCATAAGGGGCAGACAGATTCCATCAGCAGAAATTGTCTGGTGCCTCTTACAGTTCAAAGGAAGAGAAGCAAAAGCAATTCCCCCCCCCCCACCCACCCCCGAGTCCCCCAAGTGTCCATGGATTCACTTCCAGCACTCCCACAATCTCACAGATTCCATCCACATCCTGAGCTCCAGTAAAGTACGGTTTAGAGTTAAAGCACAGGGCAGCATGGTTAGTGCAAAGCTGTTACAGCGCCAGCGATCGGGGCCACAGTTCGAATCCCACGCTGTAAGGCTCGTGCTTGCATGGGTTTTCCCCAGGGGCACTGGTTTCCTCCCACCCTTCAAAACCCTTGGGTTTAATTGGGGGGCACGGCCTCGTGTGCTGGAAGGGCCTGTTACCATGCTGTATGTCTACATTTCTTAAAAATTTTAAGAGGGAAATGTAATTTTGAACTTCAACTTTTCCCATCTCTACAGAGAAGTAAAATGCAAGGAACATACCAGGGGTCAAGGGGTCTAACATCAAGGAATTGATGGAAATCGTTAGTCATTAAATTGTGTGAGCTAATTCATGACATTGAAAGTCGATAAACCCCCAGAGGCTGGTGATCTGCTTCTCACAGAACTTAAGAAAGTGGCCCGAGACATAGCAAATGGGTTAGCGATTATTTTCCAACACACACTGCACTCTAGATCAGTTCCTTTGGATTGGAGAGTTGCCAAACTTGGCGCCACTTTAAGAAAGAAGGGGGAGGGGTAAATCAGGGAATTATAGACCAGTGCAGCCACATCCTTTTGAATGTATGCTCCAAACTGGCCTCAAAAACCTTCTGTGACTTCAGTGATGGGAAAAGTGCTGGATTTAATTATTAAGGACGTCATTGTGCATGCTTGGGGAGGAGCGACAAAATTAGTCCAAGTCGGCATGGATTTACAAAAGGGAACTCATGCTCAACTAATCTTCTGGATTTTTTTAAGGATTGTATCCAATAGTGGACAACAGTGAACCAGTTGATTATGGGGCATTTGGACTTTCTTTTGATAAAATCCTGCACAACAGATCAGAATGTGTACTTTGAGAACACGAGAAAGGGAGTAATGTACTGACCCAGAGAGAAAACTGGTTGGCAGGCAGAAAGTGGTAACATTTTTTTCGGATTGGGAAGCAGTTACGAATGGGATAATTCCCAAGAAGGATTCCTGAAATTAAGGGATTAGAATGGCTCTTGGACCGTACTCCTTGTAATGCTCATACAAGCATTTTGAACGTTAAAAAGGATGGACAGAGTAGATGTGGCAAAGTTGTTTCCCATGGTAGGGGAAATGGACTAGAGGACTGAAGGGCGCCCATTTAAAATAGAGATGCGGAGGAAGGATTTTCTTCAGCCAGAGAATTCTCTGGAATTTGCCAACCACAGGTGGCCGTGGAGGCCAAGTCGTTGGGTGTATTTAAGGCAGAGATCGATAGGCATCTGAATAGCCAGGGTATCAAAGATTATTGGGAGAAGGCAGGGGAGTAGAGTTGTACAAGAATGGATCAGCTCAGATGGAATGGCGGAGTGGACTCAGCGGGTCGATATGGAATGGTGGAGCTGAGTCGATGGGCCAAGTGGTCTACTGCTGCTCTTGTATCTTATGGGTATCACAAGGTTCAGTGCTAGGGCCTAGCCTATGAACAATATGTATTGATCTTGTCAAAGGAATTGTGTGCAATATTTCTAAATGACACCAAGCTGGACGGCAGTGTAAGCTGTGAGGAAGATTCCTTGAAGCTGCAGGGCAACTTGGACAGACAGACAAATGTATGGCAGATGTAGTACAATGTTGGCAAGTGTGAGGTAATTCACTTTGGTGGCAATAATAGGATAGCAGATCATTATCTGAAAGGTGACAAATTAAGATACGACAATGAGATGGGGGGGGGGTCACAGTGCATCAGTCAGTGAAGGTTGGTATAAAGGTAAAACAGACAGTGAAGACAACAAATGGCATGTTGGCTTTTATTGTAAGAGGTTTTGAATGTAGAAGCAGATGTCTTTCTGCAATTGTACAGGGCTTTGGTGAGGTCCCACCCTGAGTATTATGTCTTGTTTTGGTCGAGTTTGATCTGAGGAAGGATATTCTTGCCATTGAGGGGGTCACACTCAGGTTTATTGTCAGAGTACATGCATGACTTCACATTCAACCCTGGGGCCAGGCAGAATTAATACTTTATTGGTAGTGCAATTGGTGGTACACATGTAAACAAATAAATAAATGTAAACAAACTGACAGCGCAACACAGAGAGAAAGAAAAATAAAGTGCAAAAGTAGAGTCCTTAAACGAGACCCTGATTCTGTTTATTGTTGAGGAGTCTGTTGGTGATGGGGTAGCGAACCTGATGGTGCGAGTCTTGTGGCACCTATAGCTTTTTCCTAATGGGGTTGCAGCAAAGATTCATCAGACTGATCCCTGGGATGGCAGGACCAATGTATGAAGAAAGTCCGGATAGACTAGGATTTACACTCATTGGGATTTAGAAGAGAGGGGATCTCATTGAGATAAAATTCCGACTAGATAGCAAATTAAAAGTTTTTTGTTCAGGAATGGATCACATGAAGTTACATCAGTACGTGGGTGCTTCAGAAACACAGCAAAACTAACAACAAATTATGAAAAGAATGTGTGCTATTCCACATTGGAGTGAACCGGCAACATTGAGCAGTTTGCTAACCAAAACCTTGGACATTTCTTCACTTCTTTCAAATAGTATTGGGTCAATGAACTTTTTTTCTCAGATCAAAAGTCAATCTTGGTGCCACTAATGTACAATCAGAGTTGTTGCAACGTCAGGAGCCCCTGTCACACTGGCACCTTGCCCGAGTCAAGGGTCCAGTGTGAAATCTCCTTAATCGGTACGCAGGCATCAAATCACACTGGAGATGGACAGTCTAGGTAGGTTGCATCATCCCCGTGGTCATTTGATGCCTGCGCGCTGATTAGCCCAGTGTGAAAGCGTCATGGACGATCCAGGCACAAAGTAGTGACACATTGATTGTTTTTGCGTGAGTGCAGGAATATGAAGGAAACAAAAGCGATAAACTTTGCCGACCTATATAAACCTTTATAGCTGTCTAAAGGACCATGAAAAAGTCGCAGTGGGAGATGACAGACCTGCCCTCCCAGAATTCCACACAGCAGAAAAACCCCTCCATGAGTGCTCCATGCATACAGTCCTTTCTCTGCCGCACAGAATTCTGGGAGGGCAGGTCCGCCATCGCTATTTCCCATGATCTTTATAAATTGTCCATTATTACTGCTACCATTTTCCCACGGTCCTTTATAAATTTATAAAGGTTCATATAGATTGGCACAACAACAGGGGCTGAATGCTTAATTATATTATAATTAGGCATGATTAATTTTGTTTAAGTACAAGATCATAATACATTGATCAGGATTTAGGGCAGGGCCACCATCGCTCGATGCGTCACTCAGACATCATCGGTGGAGGATAGACTCCCCGATACTCAGAGATGCCTTGTGATGAGTGTGATAGGATTCAAAAAACAGTAGTCCAGTGCGAACAGCAAAAAACAGCTTCTTTAACTGGACCGATTCACTGAATGGCCAATTTACTGTTTAGCAAGTGTGAAAAGGGCTATTGATGACACAACATGTATAAACTGAGGTGTACTCACAAAGGCATTTTTAAATCTGACTAGAGAAAAATCGCAAGTTCTCTCAAGTTCGACCAACAGGATAATACTTCACTTCCATGTTAAAAACAATCAACACTCGATAAAACTAATCCAGATGAAGAAAGTCTTAATGTGTTGGGCACAGTGCTGGTAAGATTAAACAGACTTAATATCTTCCATGTTAACCTCTCTAACAGAATTTATATTCAGCTACGTGCCGACCTAATAACCTACTGCAATGTGGATTGAGAAGGGTCATGTGACCCCTCCGTTTGGTACCTGGTGGGAATGTGGATTGCAGAGGGTCATTTGACCTGTCTGCTGAAACCCAGAAGTTACTTCACCTGCCAAACACAGTCAAGCCCAGCCCACAGGTCAGCACACACCTGGTCACAGGCCCCTTTAATTGCCTTATAAATACCTGGACCGAACTCTCCAGCTGATGGTACTATAAAGCCCACCACATGTGAGCCACCTGCCTCTTTTCTTCTGAAATGAACCCTAGCTCCACTCCAGGCTCAGAGACGTGAGCAACGCTGGAAAGTTGTTGGTAAAGTGTAAGCAGACAAAGGGTGAGGAGCTGTAGTACCGTGTGTCTAGAAATGACTGACTCTCATGTAGTTTAGTTAAGAGGTGTGGCTGCCAGAGATATCAAGCAGTGGCAGGTATCGTATGTTGCAACTTAACTGTATAGCTATCAGCGAGTGTTTCCGAGCGTGTCATTTAATCCGGCGAGTGGATGTGTGTGTCTTTAACTCCTGTTGCGACTCCCCTTCAGGTGTAAATAAAAACTACTGTTCAACCAGCCTGTGCTCAGGTTTGTTGCCCTTGGAACCCCTCGAACCAGCTTCAGACACACAACACGTTCTGTACCAAATGCCCAGTATTGTCCCACTACATTACCCTCGGTTCCATGTACCTATCTAATAGCCTGTTCAAAGATCTTGCACGTGAAAATGATTTCTACGGTGAGATGATTCTTTTTCATGACCAAACATTTAAGCGGTAACAGGCCATTTTGGCCATGAGCCTGTGTTGCCCAATTTACACCCCTGGTACACTTCGAATGGTGGGAGGAAACCGGAGCCCCTGGGGAAAGCCAATGCAGCCACGGGGAGAACGTACAAATCCTTACAGACAGCACGAGATTCGAACCTTGGTCCTAATCGCCAGTACTGTAAAGGCGTTGCACTAACCACTACGCCATCCCCAAAGCTGGCAGAAATTAGCAGGCCAGCCAGCGATCCAGTCAACGTCTTGGGTTTCTCCCAACCCCAAACGTTGACCATTTCTCTCTGTGGCTGCTGCCTGGCCTGCTGAGACCCTCCATTGTTTGCTCAAGATTCTGGCATCCATAGTTAGTTGTTTTACTTTTTTAATTCGTTCTTCTCTCCATTAGATAACAATTCATGACTTTTCCACGAATCTCCTCCTCACCCCAAAACATATGACCAGATTCCTCTCCATGGATACTGCCTGAACCACTGAATCCCTCGCTGTTCACAAATGGATTATGAGGGTGCACCTAACCTAGAATGAACAGCAGAACCAATCAAGTGTTCAACAGTTTACTTTATTAAGGCTAGCGGAAGTGAGGAGTACGAAGAAAGAATTCAGTAGCTCGTTCTCTACACTGAGCCCCACTCAAAGCATATAGAGTGTCCATCCCATTTTCATACACCTTCAAGCAGGGGTCTGCGCGAGACCCTACAAGTTTCACGCAGTTGACGATTCCTGTTTTTGCCCTTGGGGTGTCTGCAGACAGTTGGCAAAAACAAGATGTCCTTACTTTTATTTATAGTCTCACTACATTCTTTATGGTGTTAGTTACTGTCACCACAGCACAGGGAAGGTCATGTTAGAAGGCAGCCACATTCTCACCTATGTTTCTTCTTCTTTGGCTTGCCTTCGTGGACGAAGATTTATGGAGGGGTAAATGTCCATGTTAGCTGCAGGCTCGTTTGTGGCTGACAAGTCCGACGCGGGACAGGCAGACACGGTTGCAGGGGAAAATTGGTGGGTTGGGGTTGGGTGTTGGGTTTTTTCTCCTTTGTCTTTTGTCAGTGAGGTGGGCTCTGCGGTCTTCTTCAAAGGAGGTTGCTGCCCGCCGAACTGTGAGGCGCCAAGATGCACGGTTTGAGGCGAGATCAGCCCACTGGCGGTGGTCAATGGGGCAGGCACCAAGAGATTTCTTTAGGCTGTCCTTGTACCTCTTCTTTGGTGCACCTCTGTCACGGTGGCCAGTGGAGAGCTCGCCATATAACACGATCTTGGGGAGGTGATGGTCCTCCATTCTGGAGACGTGACCTACCCAGCGCAGTTGGATCTTCAACAGTGTGGATTCGATGCTGTCGGCCTCTGCCATCTCGAGTACTTCGATGTTAGAGATGAAGTCGCTCCAATGAATGTTGAGGATGGAGCGGAGACAACGCTGGTGGAAGCGTTCTAGGAGCCGTAGGTGATGCCGGTAGAGGACCCATGATTCGGAGCTGAACAGGAGTGTGGGTATGACAACGGCTCTGTATACGCTTATCTTTGTGCAGTTTTTCAGTTAGTTGTTTTTCCAGACTCTTTTGTGTAGTCTTCCAAAGGCGCTATTTGCCTTGGCGAGTCTGTTTACATGGCAACTATATTCTTACCCAATTCATTATCCCTTTGATAAGTATATTTGTTCACAGTAGCTCAAAGCAAAATGACAAACTAGTTAAGAAGATCAAAATTAATTTGCTATGAGACAAAGAACAGTTTCTTTATTTTTGAGGATAGAACATTGCTTTGCCCAAAACTAAATAAGGAACGAGATTTCATGCAGAAAGGGTGATTTTCTTCCCCATTTTAAGAAGGTAAAATGAAGAAGAAAGCCCACAAATGTAACAACTCCTCTGAATAGGAAGCAACCCTCATGCCTGGTTTTAGTTCAACTTGGACTTCCTTTTATTGTCACATAACATAACATAATTTAACTTGTGTCTGCCTGTCAAGCAAACAAAGAGCCGCCAGGACTACCAAACCAAGAGCTGCCAGGACTACCCGTAAATTGGAGGGACAACACCTGATTTTCCTTCTGTGCATTTTCCACCTGGATAGCATTAACATTGACTTCTCCGGTTTCTGCTAACCTATCCTCCTTTCCCCTGTCTTCTTTCCTTCAGCTCTCCACCCTCTTCCCTCTTATATCACCTAGGCATCTCTCCTCTCCCTACTTGCTGCCACACCCTCCTTCCCTTATCCACTATTACCCCCTGTCTTTAGGGCCACACTTCTCCCCACCCCCCCCACACCTTTTTGTTCGGACACCTGCCGACATTTTTCCATATCTTGATGAAGGGCTCAAGCCCGAAACATCAGTTATGCATCTTTATTTTTAATTTAAAGTACACTTTTTGACCTGCTGAGTTTCTCCAGCATTGTGTTTTACTACAGCTCCCATCAGCATTGCCCAGCACCCCTAGCAATAGGAGAAAGTGAATCAAGAGAGTCCCTCTTTAAGTAATATTCACAACTCACAAGGGTCATGCATGAAGACGTCTGTCAAGAATCTAAGCAAAAGCCCTTGACATTCAACAGTATTATCATCACCCAGCCTTCCACCAACTCCCTCAGGACCACTGACCTTCACTGGAGCAGCTATGTGTTCCAAAGCTTCATGAGCACATGCTGCAATGAGTAACTAACCTTCTGACGCTTCATGGCCTTCCCATTGTCTACAAGGCACAAGCCAGGGGTATGATGAAATCCTCGCCATCAGCTCTAAAGAAAGCAGCTCCAACAAATCTCAGGGAGCTCAGACCATCGCATGATTTGCACCTTAAATATTCATTCACTCCACTACCAGTACACTGAAACCTACAATATGCACAGAAGTTGCCTTGGAATGCTACTCAAAAAGCATCTTTCTATGGAAACACCACCACCTGCAAGTTCCTCTCCGAGTCGCACATTTTTCCAACTTAGAACTACCAAACAGAAACAGGCCCTTCGGCCCATCTAGTCTGTGCCAAACTGCAAATCTGCCTCGACCCATAGCCCTCTATGCCTGTCCCATCCATGGACCATTCCAAATTTTTCATAAATGTCAAACTCGAGCCCACATTGAGCTGGCAGTTCATTCCACACTCTAACCACTCTCTGTGTGAAGACGTTCTCTCTAAAACAATTTACCTTTCACCCTTAACCCATGGCCTCAAGGTCTCGGAGCGGCTGGTTAGCGCAACGCTGTTACAGGACTAGCGACCGGGGTTTCAATCTAGCGCTGTAAGGAGTTTGTACATTCTCCCAGTGTCTGCATACATTTCCTCCAGTTTCCTTCCACCTTTCAAAATGTATGGGGGCTGTAGGTTAATTGGGTGTAATTGGACGGCAGGGACTCATAGTCCAGAAGGGCCTATTTCCATGCTACATGTCTACATTTTTTTAAAAATAATTTAAAAATTTGTCTCATTTAACATCAGTGGAAATAGCCTGCATTTACTCATCTATACCTCTCATAATGTTGTACACCTCTATTAAATCTCCCGTCATTCCATGCACCAGGAAATAAAGTCCTAATGTGTTTAAGTTTTCCCTGTAACTTAGTTCCTGAAGTCTTGGCAACATCCTAGTAAATCCTCTCTGCACTCTCTCTATCTTATGGGTGGCACGGTTGGCATAATGGTTGACGCACCGCCTTTACCGGTCAGGGTTCAAAACCGAACTGTCTGTAAGGAGTTTGTACGTTTTCCATGTGTCTGTGTGGGTTTCCTCCCACCATTCAAAACATACAGAGGTGTAGGTTAATTGAGAGCAAATTGGGTGGTATGGACTCACAGACCGAAATGGCCTGTAACCGTGCTACATATTCAAATTAAATTAAAACTTATAGACTTGTAAATATACCATAGGTCATTCACAGTCACAGAACGTGGAGCATAGAACATTACAGCACAGAACAAGCCCTTTTAGTCTTTGATGTGTCGACCTTTATATTCCTACCATAAAAAAGTACTAAACCTTCCAACCTCGTAAACCTCTATTTTTCTTTCGTCCATATGCCCGAGTCTCTTAAATGACCCTAATGTTTCAGCTTCCACCGCCATCCCTTGCAAGGCATTCCAGACACCCACAACAATGTGTAAAAAATTACTTACCCCTGATGTCTCCCCTAAACTTCCTTCCTTTCAATTTGTAGAGATGTCCCCTGGTGTTTTCTATTCCTGCCCTGAGAAAAAGGCCCCAGCCATCCACCCTATCTATGCCTCTTAGAATTTTGTGGACCCCTATCAAGTCTTCTCACTCCAGAGAGAATAGTCCCAGCTCTGCTCACTTGCCTCATATCTTGTTTCCCAATCCAGGCAACATCCTGGTAAATCTCCTCTGCCCCCTCTCCATGACTTCCACATCCTTCCTCTAATGAGGTGACCGGAACTGAACACAATACTCCAAGTGTGGTCTCACTTGAGATTTGTAGAGATGCAACATGACCTCTCAAATCAAGCTCAATCCCATTGGCCTTCTTAACTAACCTAATGTGGGCATTTAAGAGACCCTTCGACAGACAGATGGATGGATGAAGGGTTATGGGGAAGGGAGGGTTTAGTACTTTTTTTTAGAAGAAATATATGGATTGGTACAGCATCGAAGGCCGAAGAGCCTGTACTGTGCTACACTATTCTATGTTCTAACCTGCGCAGCAAGCTTGAGAGATGTATGGATTTGATCCACAAGTTCCCTCTGTTCCTCCACACTGTTAAATATCTGACCATTTACCCTGCACTCAGCCTTCTGGTTAGACCTTGTCACTGGGTCTACATCCAATAATACCCATCCAGCAGCTTTCTGAGACTGTAGCATGTCAAGTTGGTGAATCTCCATTACCTTCCAAAGTAGGGATAGGTAACAAACATGTGTTTATGCCACCATCCGGCAGATCACTTAAAATTAAATGTTGAAATGTAAATACGCAAAAGGCACCTTGCAAAGGAACTGCAAAGCAATGGAGGACAGGAGAGTGGAACACCTCTGTTGCATCAATCCAGCATGAACATGGCAGGCGTAAAACAAGGAAATCTGCAGATACTGGGGTCAAGTGCAATACACAAGTCCTCTGTGCTGTAAACTTTGTTCAATTATGTGTTCAAAGCTGAGGAACAACAAAACTCTGGAGCATATTTAACCCAAAAAGACAGATGGAGTCAGTAAATGCTGGTGAAACCAGGAAAATCTGCAGGCGCTGCGATTGCAGTCAAAACACAGAGATGGTGGAACCCAGCAGGTCCCACAGTGCCCATAGCAGATAAAGATATTTTGCCAATGTTTCGGGCCTGAGCCCTTCCATGAATTATGAGCAAAAAAAACCACCTGCGTTAATGGCTGAGGAAAAAAAGGGGAAGAATGAGAGAGGAAGGATACCAGACCCACAGACAACAGGGTATTGTTTAGATACAAGAACACAATAAATTGGAGCAGGAGTCAACCATCCGGCCCATCAAGCCTGCTCTGCCATTCAATAAAATCATGGATTTTATCAACTCCAACTACCTGCCTTTTCATTTTGTCCCTTAATTCCCCTACCATGTAGAAATCAATCAAACCTTGCCTTAAATACATTTACTGACTCCCCTTCACCACTTCAAAGGGCAGCAAATTTCACAGAGCACCATGCTCTGGGAAAAGCTGTTCCATCTCATCTCTGTCCTAAATCTACTACCTTGATAAGAGGACAGGAGAGAGAGGAAAGGTGAGGATTGATTTTCGTTTTGTGAAAGGAGACAGAGGGAAAAGTAGAGAGAGAGAGAGCTGGATGAAAGGAGACATGGGGAAAGATGGGGGGGGTGTGGGGGGAGGAGGGAGACTGGGTCGTTTCTAGAGGTTCTAACCATTGGCAGGAGCCAAGGAGGACAGGGTCATTTTAACAGCAACAGAAGGTTGGAATTTGTCCAGTTGCAGAATACAGTGATGGCTTTGAATACAAATGAATCTAGGACATTAGAAAAATCAAATACTTCCTCCTGTGGGATTCACGGATGATTAAACATCGAAAAAGGAAGAGCGCTTCACTAAATGAATACACAACTATGAGCAGTGCTGCAATGTTTGTCGTCAGTGTCTATTTGCAGACAGAAAAAAACCCAAAATGTTATTTACAAACTTTAGAGAAAAAAGAAAAACTGCAAATATAGGAATTTTTACAAATACACTTTACTTTCTCAGAAGCCTGAAAAATTCAGCATGTCTGCAAGGTTTCTTACTAACTTTTACAAATGCGCCATAGAAATATCTTGCCTGTCGCAGCTTGGTATAAGAATTGCTCTGTCCAAGACTACAAGAAAATGCAGAGTTGTGAAGAGAGCTCAGGCCAGGATACAAACCAATCTCCATCAACTTTGTCCACATCTCCCTGCCTCAGAAAAGCTGCCAACATAAAAGAACCCATCCAACTCTAATCACACCCTCTTCTTCCCCACCACCCAAGAGTTTTAAAACATTAATGCAATGATGACATTCATATTTAGAGGAATAGAGTATCAGAGCAGGGATGCAATGTTGAGTCTTCATAAAATGCTGGTGAGAACAGAGTACAGTTTTGACCTCCTTATTTAAGAAAGGATGTGTTGGTATTGGAGAGAATTCAGAGAAGATTCACAAGAATGCTACCTGGAAATAAGGGATTAGCATATGAGGAACATTTGACAGCTCTTGGGCTGTACTTCTTGGGCGGGGAAACCTCATAGAAGCATTTAGAATGTTGAAAGGCTGGACAGAGTTGTAGTAGCAAAGTAAGGAAGTCTATGTCAAGACACCACGACTTCAGGGTTGAAGGGTGCCCATTTAAAACAGAGATGTGAAGAATTATTTTAGCCAGGGTTTGGGGAGAAGGCAAGGGAGTGGAGCTGAGTGGGAGAATGGATCAGCTCATGATGGAATGACGGAGTGGATTCAGTGGGTCAAAAGGTCCAATTCTGCTCATAAATCTTATGATCTTAACATCCCAAGCCAAAGACAGTTTCTCCCCTGCGACATCAGATTCTTTAATAGGCTTCACATCGGTGAACGATTGTGCCTCCTGCACAGTTTTAACTGGATTCTTTTTTTTTTCTATCCAACAGTATACTCCACATTTTTATTTTATTATTGCACATGTATGGGGTTAATTTGACTGGATAGCACACAAATTGAAGCTTTTCATTGCACCTCGGTAAGCATGACAATCAACAATTCAAAAGTCCACAGCCAAAAAAAAACCCTAAAAAAATGCTGTAAAGGTGCAGAAGGAAAACGGTCTGGTGAGATGCCGGAGGCCAGAGCAACCAGCGGGGCCGTCACAACCCACCCTGGCCACCCCTGCCCCTGCTCTGATGGGGTCACAGAGGGAGAAGGGGAGTAAGTGGGAGAAAGAGAAGCGAGATGTGTCGTGGGCTGACTGCATCATTGCGATGTGAAATATAAATCACTACTCTGGATACAAAGTCTTGGAGAACAGGTTCAGCTTTATTTCGAGTCTGCAGAGTCGGGTGCCCCTGGTCTGGAGACACACCGGAGGTTCAGAATCATCACTCTTTTGTACTGTCCCGGGCTCAACATCACCCCACCTTCATTTACCTTCTTCCAATCAGAATCTGAGTACATTACAACATTCTTCTTCTCCCTTCCATCAATCCAAGTATCACTCAGTTCCTCGTTCTTCATACATCGCATGTTATGTTAATTAGTTCATTCCCTCCTTAGGGGCGTCTAAGTTAATATTCATCTCTCTATTAAGCAAGCGCAGTACTAGCTATAGACTACCTTAGGTCACTGTACCAGCCTGAACCAGATCCTTGCATCCTTGGGGCTGATAAGAAGGGGCCCACTAGTCAGTACTGTCTACTCTCAAGCTTTTATCTACATACTTTGCATTTCATTACTTTTCACAGAATGGTGCGTTTTGTCACTTTCAACCATTTTTCACAGCGACATCATCAGCTCGACCCTAACCAGCCGCTTGCAGTGGATGTACCTTTACGCAGCAAGGTGGAACGCACTACTCCACCTCCTGCTCTACCTTGGAGAGGGATTGGAGTCGCCGCCTTGCAATCGCTCGTGAACCATTTGTGAAGGTAGGTCTTCTGACGTGAAGGTAGAGATTCTCTGCCTTTACGTTCGGATTTTTTGCTTTATAAAAGGGCCTTATATCAATGATCTGGATGAAAAGGTGGTAAATTGGATCAGCAAGTTTGCAGATGACACTGAGATTGGAGGTGTTGTGGACAGAGAAGAAGGTTTTCAATGCTTACAGTGAGATCAGGACCAGTTGGTAAAGTGGGCTGAAAAATAGCAGCTGGAATTTAATGCAGACAAGAGTGAGGAGATGCATTTTGGACAAACCAAGAAAGGACATACATGGTAAATGGTGGAGCACTGAGGAGTGTAGTAGAACAGAGGGATCTGGGAATACAAATACATAATCCCCTGGAAGTGGTAGAAAGGTTTGTAAAGAGAGCTTTAGGCATATTGGCCTTTATAAATCAAAGTGTTAAGTGTAGGAGTTGGGATGATGTATAAGATATTAGTGAGGTCAAATATGGAGAACCACATGCACTTTTGGTCACCGAACTACAGGAAAGATATCAATAAGATAGAAAGAGATAAGAGAAGATTTACCAGAATGTTGCCCTGACTTCAGGAATGGAGTTACAGGGAAAGGTTAAACAGGTTAGGACTTTATTCTCTGGAGAGTAGAAGAGTAAGGGGAGATTTGATAGAGGTATTTAAAATTATGAGGGGGGGATAAACAGTAAATGTAGGCAGGCTTTTTCCATGAAGGTATGTGAGATACAAACCAGAGGACATGGGTTAAGAGTGAAAGGGGGAACTTCTTCACACAGAGAGTGGTGGAAGTGTGGAACGAGATTCCAGCTGAAGTAGTGAATGTGGGCTCAATTTTGACATTTAAGAAGAATTTGGTTAGGAACATGGATGGGAGAGGTATGGAGGGCTATGGGTGCAGGTCAGTGGGACTAGGCAAAAAAAAATGATTCGACACAGACTAGAAGGGCCGAAGTGGCTTGTTTATGTGCTGTAATGTCCTATGGTTTTATGGTTCTATCTAAAGCCAATGAAACATTTCCCGAGTGTCGTCATTGCTGACTGAGGAAATAAAGCAGGCAATTTGTGCACAGCAAGATCCCTCAAATGAAATTATTTTTGTGTTTATTTGTCACAAAATACCTAAAACAGTGAGAAGGGTTCTTCTGCAAACATACATACAGCAATGTAAAAAGCACAATTGCAGAATTTAAGCTTCCAATGAATAGGAAGATTAATTGACCCACAGCAAGACCAGCATGGTATGGGGTTCATTCAGGAGCCTGATGATTGCAGGGAGGAAAATGTCTGTGGTGCAGGCTTTCACTCTCTTCAGCCTTCTCCCCATTGGGTCCTTCAGTATGTTGGTTTCCTTGCCCAGACAGCAGGTGAGATGGAAGTCCATGTGGGTGAATGAAGTTGATGATCAACTAGATGCTGTCCAGACTTCCTGGGATAACACAACTGCTCTTCTTCAAGCAAGTCCCCTAAAATGTTTCATTGCCAGCTGACCACATAGAGTAGAAAACAAATTGTTCAAGGAACTCAGTAGATGTTGGGTAGGACATAAAACGGGCAGAACATGGTAGGGGTGCTATCGGGTTGGAGGCTGTGGAGGGGAGATCTCTTGAAGCTGAAGTAGTAAAATGAAATAATAATGTATAATAATCCTTAGAATATTCTAACCCTTAGAAACTTTCTTAGCAGCTTTTTAGAAATTTGTTTTAACTCAAGTGTATAGGGGAGATATGAAAGGCTGGGTATTGATGTTCTCACACCAGCACTGCTTGAAATAGCTTTGGATGTAGCACCATAGAGACATTGAAAAAAATAACAGATTTGTGTAGAAATGTGAGAGATAAGAATAATGGCTTTTTTGCTGAGTTTGTAGATATTCTAACAACACATTTTAACTAATCTCTAAGGCCACAGATGTGGGGCAAGAAAAAAAATGCTTGCTACATGCCAGATTGCCTACGTGCCTACTAACGTTTTACTTGGAGATCACGTGAATTTGTGACTGATATAAGATTTTTCTTATTTGCTTAAACGTGTAAATACTTGATATATCCCTTTGTTGAGCAGAGGCCCTAGGATACTGCTTTAAGTGTGATAGCAGGAGAAAGGGCTCTCTTAGTTAGCTGCTTCCTAATAAAGAGGTTTCTGTGTGCCATGACTAACTGCATCAGGAACAGATAACAAAGTGATGGTAATGCAAACAGTGGCTTGATGGTTGCACGCAGGAAAATAAGTTTTACGAAACAAGGTTAGCAGAACTGGGACTTTTCTCTTTGGAGCAAAGGAGGATAAGAGAAGACTTAATAGGGGTCTACAAGATTCTGAGAGGCAGTACCTTTTTTCCCCAAAGGGTAAGAGTTGTGGGTGCCTGAAATGCTTTGTCTAGGATAGTGGTAGAGACTGAAATATTAGGGGCATTTAAGAGACTCTTAGGCACATAGATGAAAGAAAAATAGAGGGTTACAAGGTAGGAAGGGTTTAATTTTATTTGGTAGGAATATCTAGGTTGGCACCAACATCAAGGGCAGAAGGGCCTGTTCTGTGCTCTAATGTTCTATGATCAGGGACCACAATATGGGTATCTTCCAGCCTCTGCAAGGCAGAGGCCATAAACCAAGGTGGGCTACACACTACACAAGCTCAAAACTAGATGAAATCTTGAATAAACAATGAGAAACAAGAGGAACTCAGTTCAGGAAGCATCCATGGGGTTGAAATGGTCCATGGATTGATAGGGAGTAATCAGAATGGTTTTGTCAGGGGTAGATCATGCTTGACAAACCTGATTGAGTTCTTCGAGGGGGTTACAAAAAAGGTTGATGAAGGGAAAGCTGTGGATGTTGTCTATTTGGACTTTAGTAAAGCTTTTGACAAAGTTCCCCACAGGAGGTTAGGAAAAAAGGTGGAGGCATTAGGTATAAATAAAGAGGTAGTGAAATGGATTCAGCAGTGGTTGGATGGAAGGTGTCAGAGAGTAGTGGTAGAAAATTGTTTGTCCAGTTGGAGGCCGGTGACTAGTGGAGTTCCTCAGGGTTCAGTCCTGGGTCCACTATTATTTGTTATATATATTAACGAACTGGATGTAGGGGTAGAGAATTGGATAAGCAAGTTTGCGGATGACACAAAGATTGGTGGTGTTGTGGACAGTGAGGTAGATTACCGTAGATTAAAAGGTGATTTAGGAAGGCTGGAGGTGTGGGCTGAGAAATGGCTGATGGAATTTAATACAGAGAAATGTGAGGTGCTGCATTTTGGAAAGGCAAATTTAAATAGGTCATATACTTTGAATGGTAGACAATTGGGGAGTGCAGAGCAACAAAGGGATTTAGGAGTTATGGTAAATAGTACCCTCAAGGCTGATACTCAGGTAGATGGTGTGGTGAAGAAGGCATTTGGAATGTTGGCCTTCATAAATCGGAGTATTGAATTCAAGAGTAGGGAGGTCATGATGAAATTGTACAAGGCATTGGTGAGGCCAAATTTGGAGTACTGTGTATAGTTTTGGTCACCAAATTATAGGAAAGATATAAACAAAATAGAGAGAGTGCAGAGAAGGTTCACGAAAATGTTGACAGGATTTCAGGGTCTGAGTTACAGGGAAAGGTTGTGCAGACTGGGGCTTTTTTCTCTGGAGCGTAGAAGATTGAGAGGGGACTTGATAGAGGTGTTTAAGATTTTAAAAGGGACAGACAGAGTAAATGTGGATAGGCTTTTTCAATTAAGAAAGGGGGAGATTCAAACTAGAGGACATGGTTTAAGATTGAAGGGGGAAAATGATAAGGGGAACATGAGGGGAAATTTCTTTACGCAGAGGGTGGTGGGGATGTGGAATGAGCTTCCGGCAGACGTGGTTGAGGCGGGATCATTGGTTACATTTAAGGAAAGACTAGATAGTTACATGGAGAGGAGAGGACTGGAGGGGTATGGACTGGGTGCTGGTCAGTGGGACTAGGAGGGTGGGAATTTGTTACGGCATGGACTAGTAGGGCCGAGCTGGCCTGTTCTGTGCTGTAAGTGGTTATATGGTTATATTAACATTTCGGGTCAGAACCCTTTATCAAGACCGACTCCCACTTTTCAGTTTAACAGGTCATCTGAGAGTAAGCACCCCCCCCCCCCCCCCACCCCCCCAATGGTACAGCACACCACACAAATCTGCTCCAATTGAAACTGCAAATCACAATCCACTGCGCAACACCAGACAGCCTTGAATCTGATCAACCGGAACACAATGAAAATATTTCTGTTGCCAGATACTTGGTACAGTAGGCGACAGCTATCTGAGCAAATATTGTCAGTGACCTCTTTGCAGTCGCACTGAAGAGTTGGGAATAATTTATAATGGCTTGAGGGCTCTTGTATCATGGGAGTGGCAAGTATATTTCCTCCTGTTTGACAGAGCAGTACATGACCATTCCATCTCTCCTAGCAGATCCAGGGCACACAGTCACTAATTGCTGCCCTGAGACTGACATGCAAATTATACAAATTAACCAGTCAGTAAAAATCAGAACCAACATAGAGCACTACAGCAGTACAGGCCCTTCTGACCCTCGATGATGTGCCGACCCATATATTCCTTTTTAAAAAAGTACTAAACCCTCCCTACCCCATAACCCTCTATTTTTCTTCCATTCATGTTCCTAAGAGTTTCCTAAATGCCCCCAATGTTTCAGCCTCCACCACCAACCCGAGCAAGGCATTCCAGGCACCCACAACCCTCCGTGTAAAAAAGCTTAACCCTGATGTTTCCCCTGAACTTTCCTCCCTTCACTTTGTATATATGTCCTCTGGTGTTTGGTGATCCTGTGCTGGGAAACAGATGCTGGCTGTCCATCCTCTCTATAGCTCTCATAATCTTGTAGACCTCTATCAAGTCTCCTCTCATCCATTTCTCTCCAAAGAGAAAAGTCCCAGCTCTGCTATCCTTGCCTCCTAAGGCTCGTTTCCCAATCCAGGCAACATCCTGGTAAATCTCTTCTGCCCCCTCTCCATAGCTTCCACATCCTTCCTGTAATGAGGTGACCAGAACTAAACACAATACTCTAAGTGTGGTCTCACCAAAGGTTTGTGGAGTTGCAACATGACCTCTCTACTCCTGAATTCAGTCCCCTACTAATGAAGCCCAGTGTCCCATAGGCCTTCTTAACTATCCTATCAACCTGTGTGGCGATCTTGAGGGACCCAAGGCCCCTCTGTTTATCCACTCTTAAGTAACTGACCATTAAGCCTGCACTCAGCCTTCTGGTTTCTCCTTCCCAAATGCATCACCTCACACTTGATTGAACTCCATCTGCCATTTTTCTGCCTCAATTCTGCATCCTGTCTATATCGTCTTGTAACCTTCAACTCCATCCACAACTCCTCCATCCTTTGTGTCAACTGCAAACTTACTGACCCATCCTTCTGCCTCATCATCCTGGTCTCCTCCTCACGGACACTCAACACAGTGCACCTCAAAGGATGTGTGCTGAGCCCACTGCTCGACTCGTTCTCCACCATGACTGTGGGGCCAGTACAATTTAAATGCCATCTACAAATTTGCCAATGACACCACGGTCGTCAGCAGAATCAGACAGCAATGACGAAGCATACAGGAGTGAGCTAGTTGGCAGCTGTCACCAGAACCTTGTACTCATTGTTAACAAATCTAAGGAACTGAGTGTGGTCTTCAGGAGAGGGAAATCAGGAGATCACGACCCAGTCCTCATCGAGGGGTCAGAAGCGGAAAGGTTTAAGAACATCAAATTCCTAGATGTCACCATGTCTGTAGATCTATCCTGGGGCTTCCGTGTCGATGCAGTCACGAGGAAGATTTACCAGCAGCAATTGTTCGTGAGAAGTTTGCGGAGATTTGCTACGTCACAAAAATCTCTTGCAAATTTCTAAAGGTGTACATGGAGAGCATCTGACTATTGTGAAGGTACCAATGCACAAGACTGCAAAAGGCAACAGAGTTTAGAACTCAGCCAGTGCCATCATGGGCATCAGTCTTCACACCATTAACGACATCGAGGACCCTCTGACCATGCCCTCTTCTCACTGCTACCATCAGGAACGCAAACACTTAACAGTATAAAAACAGCTTCTTTCCTGCTACCAGCAGATTTTGAACAGACAATGAACCAAAGGCACGACCTCACTTTCTTCTTCTTTTGCACTAATTTCGTTTTTTTTGGAAATGTAAGTTACAGCAATATTTGCACTTGTAATTCTGCCACAAGTCAACAAATTTCATGAGATGTTCGTGACCATAAGTTCTGGTTCTGATTCTATTATCATAGAGTCTGGGTGAAAGATCTTTAGAAAGGCTCGCGCAACGCTGTTACAGCACCATCTATCTGGATCGGGATTCAAATCCTGCTTGTATGTTGTCTACGTGCTTTTCCTCCAGGTATTCCAGTTTCTTCCTGCCCTTCAAAACGTACTGGTAAGGGGGTTGTAGGTCAATTGGGTGTAATTAGGCACCATGGGCTCCTGGACTAAAAAGGGCCTGTTACCGTACTAAATGTCTACATTATTTTTTAATTAAATTTAAAAAACAAAAAGGGAGAAACAAAGCAAAAAAAACAAGATTAAACTAAAGAAATGCACTCTACAGTCAAGACGGACAAATCCATATATAATATCAAAGACATTCTCCATCGCCACAAGACTATCTCACCTCTTGGAAATGCAATGCTGTCCTCTGTAGAGGCCTCAACTTTATCCCCCTTCACCCACACCTCAACAACTTCCATGTACTGGGAGGAGTTACGTGATGGAGTTAGTGGCCGGTAGGGGAATACCAGCCCTCTCCAGAAAAGAAGAAATAAAGAAGAAAATACAAATTTCAAGAAATACAAAATATAACAAATAAAAGATAAAGTTGTAGAGAAAAGAAAGAAAATGACACCCAAAGAGGAAAAAGTAAAAGCAACGGGAAAAAAGAAAAAACGCCGGAAAAGAAAGGAGAAGGCCTTACCTGCATGAAGAAACAGGGAGTCGTCGTGGAGAAGAGCGCCCTTTCTCCAAGGTTGGTGACGGCCCCGCAGAGTCACGACCCCCCCGACCGCTGGACTGCAAAAATGGCTCTCTGAGCCAAACAAAAGTGTGCAACTGCGCTTACTAAGGAGAAAGAGGACACCAACTAGAGGAGGGCTCAGCTGAGGAGTGGGCAACCACTGCGCGGCCAGCTGAGGGATGCCTGACACCAGGGCTCTCAGCTGGAAGAAGAGGAAAGCGACAGGAAAGGGAGTGAAATGAAAGAAGAGCAGCAGCAGGAGGCTCAACAGATGAGTAGCCCAGAAGAGGACCAACAGCAAGAAGCCAAGCAAGAAGAAGCCCAGCAAAGTGAGACAAGCAACTCATCAGGAAAGTCAGAAGAGACACAGATACAAGAAAGAGAAGAAGAAGACACAAACACAGGTGCAGACACAGAAGAAGAGGAAGAAGATCAAGATCTGCACAGAGAAATAGAAGGCAAAATAGATAAAGCTTTTTTTTCAAGAACAAATGAGAGCATTAAAAGAATGGTTGTCATTAGAATTTAGTGAAATTAAAAGAAAAATGAAAAGAACAGAAGATAAAGTGCAAAGATTAGAGCTGGTCATGACAGAAATAGGGACAAGAGTAGAGAATGTGGAAGAATGAGAAACGGCTGTAGAAATGGAAGTAAACGACTTAAGAGGAAAATTGGAAGAAAGTGATAAAAAAGTTAGACAAGAGTTGTTAGCTCAGAAAATTGGTATGTTGGAAAATTATAGTAGGCGAAACAACATAAAAATAGTGGGTCTGAAGGAGGGTGAAGAAGGCACACATTTGAAGGAATTTATAAAAGAATGGATCCCAAAGGTCCTGGGAACAACAGAAATGCAGGAAGGAATGGAAATAGAAAAGGCACACAGAACACTAGCTCCGAAACCAAGATCCATTTTAGTAAATTTTTTGAGATATACAACAAGAGAAAATATACTGGAGCGGGCAAGGAATAAAATTAAAGACAAGGGTCAAAAATATTTTTTTATCCAGATGTAAGTTTTGAACTCTTAAAGAAGAGGAAGGAGTTTAATACAGCAAAATCGATCCTATGGAAAAAAGGTTATAAATTTATGTTAAGATATCCAGCTGTGCTTAAAATATTAATCCCTGAGGAGCAAAACAGACTGTTCTCGGATCTGGAGGAAGCACAAGAATTTGCAGAATGGCTGCAGGACAGAAGGAGAGATGAAGAGATGAAGAGATGTAACAAGAATGAAGAATGGCGATAAAATATATATAAAGATGTAAAAATAATGCATATGTAAAGAACTAAAGAAGGGAAAGAGATGGGAAGAAAGGAAGTAAGGGGAAAAAAAAAGTGGGTAAACATTGTTATATGTGTAAAAGAAAGTGTTTTCTGGGGGGGTTCGGGGGAGAGAATAACAGTCACTGCGAAATCAGTTGACGCTTGTGAGCGGGTTCGCAATCCAAATGGAGAGGGGAATTGTGGTTGCCCGGCAAGGGATAAGGGCAACTCAGAGGTGGGGGGGGGGGGGGCACATTTGGGGCTAAGGGAATATTGGATGTGGGAGTTGTTGAAGTATTTTATGTTTTAAATGTATTGTCATACATTTGAGTTTAAAAAGGGAAAACTGAGAGATGAAAATGGAGAAAGGGGGGCTGGAGGTGGTGAGGAAGCGGAAATGAGGTGTAAACAGGATATGAGATGGCCATGTTGAACTATATGACTATAAATATTAATGGAATACATAACCAAATTAAATGGAAGAAGCTATTAAATTTACTGAAAAAAGAAAAAATAGACATAGCATTTGTGCAGGAAATACATCTAAATGAAGTGGAACATAATAAATTAAAGAGAGACTGGGTAGGGCACATTATGGCAGCATCATATAAATTCAAAAGCAAGAGGTGTAGCTATATTAATAAATAAAAATGTACCAATCAAAATAGAGGAGGAAATAATAGATCCAGCAGGGAGGTATGTAATGATAAAGGGTCAGATATATTCAGAATTCTGGAATTTGATCAATATATATGCACCTAATGAAGAGGATCAAAAGTTTATGCAAGATTTTTTTTTGAAGATTGTAAATACGCAGGGGAATACATTGATTAGAGGGGACTTTAACCTTAATTTGGATCCAATATAAGATAAAACTGGATAAAAGACTAGCAAAAAGGATAAAGTGGCCAAATTTATGGTTAAATCAAGGCAGGAAATGAAACTTATGGATATATGGAGGAGGCAGCACCCAAGAGAGAAGGAATACTCATATTATTCGAGTAGGCATAAAATATACTCAAGGATTGATATGTTTTTGTTTTCGGCCCATATTCAAAGGAGAGTTAGGAAAACTGAATATAAAGCTAGATTACTATCTGATCATTCACCCCTGTTATTAGCAATAGAACTGAAGGACATCCCACCAAGAACATATAGATGGAGGTTAAACTCCATGCTATTTAAAAGGCAGGAATTTAGAGAGTTTATTGAACGCCAAATTAAAACGCATTTTGAAATAAATTCGGAAGCAGAGAAAGACAAATTTATATTATAGGTAGATAGTAAGTTATGTAACTAAGATGAAAAAGGACTACAATCGGGAAATAGAACAGTTGGAAAGGGAGATAGTAAGTACAGAAAAAGAACTAGTAAAAAGGGATGATATAACAAAAAGAGAATTGGCGGACAAAAAAATAAAATGCGAAACATTACAAATGTATAAGGTGGAGAAGAACATAATGAAAATGAACCAAAAGTGCTAGGAGAAAAAACACACAAATATTATCCTGGCAACCTAAAACAGAACAAGCTAAAAGAACTGTATTGGCATCAAGGAAAAAGGACAAACAAATTACATATAATCCAATAGAGATTAATGAGAACTTTAAGGAATTTTATGAACAATTACACCAAACTGAGAACGAGGGGAAAGATGATAAAGTAGAAGAGTTTTTAGCTAAAATTGAACTGCCAAAATTGCAAGAGGAACAAAACAAACTGATAAAACCATTTCAAATAGAGGAAGTACAGGATATATTTAAAAAGCTGCCAAACAATAAAACGCCTGGAGAGGATGGATTCCCAATAGAATTCTATAAAACATTTAAAGAGTTATTAATTCCTCCTCCCCTGGAAGTAATGAACCAGATAGAAGAAACACAACACTTGCCAGATTCATGTAAGACAGCAATAATTACAATAATACCAAAGACGGGGAAGGATCCACTAACACCAGCATTATATAGACCAATATCTCTACTTAATTCAGATTATAAGATAATAGCAAAATTATTAGCAAAGAGATTAGCCAATTGTGTACCAAAAATAGTAAAACAAGATTAAACTGGATTTATTAAGAAAAGACGAACAGCGGATAATGTCTGTAAATTTATTAATTTAATTTATGCCGTTCAAGGAAATAAGATGCCAACAGTGGCAGTTGCTTCAGACGCAGAAAAAGCCTTTGAAAGAGTAGAATGGAATTATTTATTCATATTACAGAGGTTCAATCTACCAGAAAAATATATTAATTGGATTAAAGCATTATATAATGGACCATTGGCGAAGGTAACAGTAAATGGATATGTATCGAACCAATTTAAACTAAGTAGGTCAACTAGGCAGGAATGTCCATTATTCCCCTCACTGTTCGCTTTAGCAATAGAACCATTGGCAGAACTGATAAAAACAGAAAATAAAATAAAAGGGATAAAGTGAAGCGATGCCAATGAGTAATGCAGATTATAAAGAATTTAAAAAAGAATCACCATTTAAATGGCAAACACAAGCAATCCGATACCTAGGTATTAGGTTAGATAATAATTTAAGCCACCTGTACAAATTAAATTATCAGCCACTAATAAAGAAATTGCAAGAAGATTTAGAACATTGGAAAGAATTACCGCTAATGTTGATAGGGAGGGTAAATTCCATTAAAATGAATGTCTTCCCAAGGATACAATACTTATTTCAATCGTTACCAATTCCCTGAACAGAGAAATTTTTTAATGAACTCAAGAGAATAATAAGGAAATTTTCGTGGAAAGGGGGGAAACAAAAGATCTTTCTTTGGCTTGGCTTCGCGGACGAAGATTTATGGAGAGGGTAAAAAGTCCACGTCAGCTGCAGGCTCGTTTGTGGCTGACAAGTCCGATGCGGGACAGCGTTAGATAGCGTTAGATAAATTAACAGAGAGGTACCAACCAAGGTGGTTTGCAGTTACCTAACTTTAAAAATTATTATAGAGCAGCACAATTAAGGTATTTATCATATTTTTACCAGACAAGGGAAAAACCAGACTAGACTAAGACAGAGCTAGATAAAATAGGGGAAAAGGTACCGGAACATACACTTTATAAGTGGGATGAAAAGCTGGTACAATATAAAAGCTCATCAGTACTGCATCATTTACTCAATATATGGATGAAGATTCACTTAGAAAGGAAAAAAACAAATTACCAAATACCAAAATTATTATTGACGCAAAATCCGCTAATCCCTTTTACAATAGATAACCTTTCCTTTAGAGAATGGGAGAGAAAAGGAATTAAAAGAATAGAAAATTGTTTTTTGGGAAATAATTTATTTTCATTTGAACAGTTGAAGTACAAATATGGAATAACTCATGGTAGAATGTTTGCATATCATCAACTGAAAGCTTATTTAAAGGATAAATTGGGAAACAGACTGAGATTACCAAAAGGAAGCAGCTTTGAATATGTGATTACAGACACAATGATAATTAAAAGATTTCTAACGAACAAGTACATCAAGCTGCAAGATAAGGAAAATGATGAAATCAGCTATAAACCCAAACAAAAGTGGGAAAAGGATTTAAACATAAAGACAAAAAATGAAACATGGGAAAAGTTCTGGAACTATGAAGAATATAATAAACACAAGGTTACGCATGATACAGTATAATTGGTTCTTTGGCTTGGCTCCGCGGACGAAGATTTATGGAGGGTGCAAATGTCCACGTCAGCTGCAGGCTCGTTTGTGGCTGACAAGTCCGATGCGGGACAGGCAGACACAGTTGCAGCGGTTGCAGGGGAAAATTGGTTGGTTGGGGTTGGGTGTTGGGTTTTTCCTCCTTTGTCTTTTGTCAGCGAGGTGGGCTCTGCAGTCTTCTTCAAAGGAGGTTGCTGCCCGCCGAACTGTGAGGCGCCAAGATGCACGGTTTGAGGCGATATCAGCCCACTGGCGGTGGTCAATGTGGCAGGCACCAAGAGATTTCTTTAGGCAGTCCTTGTACCTCTTCTTTGGTGCACCTCTGTCTCGGTGGCCAGTGGAGAGCTCGCCATATAACACGATCTTGGGAAGGCAATGGTCCTCCATTCTGGAGATGTGACCTACCCAGCGCAGTTGGATCTTCAACAGCGTGGATTCGATGCTGTCGGCCTCTGCCACCTCGAGTACTTCGATGTTAGGGATGAAGTTGCTCCAATGAATGTTGAGGATGGAGCGGAGACAACGCTGGTGGAAGCGTTCTAGGAGCCGTAGGTGATGCCGGTAGAGGACCCATGATTCGGAGCCCAACAGGAGTGTGGGTATGACAACGGCTCTGTATACGCTTATCTTTGTGAGGTTTTTCAGTTGGTTGTTTCTCCAGACACTTTTGTGTAGTCTTCCAAAGGCGCTATTTGCCTTGGCGAGTCTGTTGTCTATCTCGTGGTTGATCCTTGCATCTGATGAAATGGTGCAGCCAAGATGGGTAAACTGGTTGACCGTTTTGAGTTTTGTGTGCCTGATGGAGATGTGGGGGGGGCTGGTAGTCATGGTGGGAAGCTGGCTGATGGAGGACCTCAGTTTTCTTCAGGCTGACTTCCAGGCCAAACATTTTGGCAGTTTCCGCAAAACAGGACGCCAAGCGCTGAAGAGCTACACAGGTTATATATCACGCACCAAAAGTTTAAAAAAATGGGATCCAATATTATCAGATAGATGTTTTCGCTGTAAAGAGGAAATGGGAACAACAGTACATCTGATTTGGGCATGTGAGAAAGTGAAAAAGTTTTGGGAAGATCTAAATCAGGTATTAAATAAAATCACAAAAAATAACATACCAAAAAATCCAGAGATCTTTCTTCTAAGTAATATAAGTAAGGAATTAGGGATCAAATTGGATAAAGCGGAAAAAATATTTATTATGATAGCCTTAGCAGTAGAAAAAAAATGTATAATCTCAACTTGTAAATCGGAAGAGAGCCTGAGAGTACAGCAATGGTACATGGAAATGAATAAATGTATTCCATTGGAAAAAATAGCATATATTATTTGAATGAATTTGGGAACCGTACATGGAACATAACAGAGAGGGCTTGCCTCGGACCTCCACCCCCTGAAATGATAAGAAGACAAAATGACAGTATGTAAAAGTAGATGACATTTTTCTTGTTTATTTTCCATTGTGTGATGACATTGTTTTATGGTTTTATTGTATTGTATATGTTGAATATTTATTGGTTTTGGAGGGGGGTGGGAAGGGGGGAGGGAAGGTAGGGGGGAAAAATAAGGGAGAAAATGCCACTGTGTATATTTAAAAGAGAAACGTTTGTATATATTTAACTTCCATGTACTCCACAAAGCCAAACTCTTTGTGTTCACTTCTCCACCCCCCATGGAATACCCCTACTCCCACCTTGAGCCTTCTTTCTCCTTTTGAACACCTTGTTCTGAATGCTCTGGATCTTTTTATTTCCAACTATCACCAAGACATCAACCATCTCAACTTCACTGCCCACTCACTTATTCTAATCTCACCCCCTCAAAACATTCTGCCCTCTGCTCTCTCCACACCAATCCTAACCTCACTATCAAACCCACTGGCAAGGATGGTATTGTGGTCTGGCGCACTGACCTCTACCTTGCCGAGCCAGACAATGGCTCTCGGACCCCTTGAACAGGACCCCACTAAAAGACCGAGCTCCTGTGTTCACGTGCCATTTCTGACCAATCACTTTTGGTTATCTCCCTCCAACAGACTCAAATCGCTTTGTTTCCCAACCTGTACTGCCCAGTTCTATCTCCTACTCAAGATCCACAAACTCAATTGTCTCAAGTCGGCTCATTGTTTCCAAATGATCTTGCCCCACAGCCTGGTCTAGTCCCTCCCTATATCTGCGATCTCACATGCCCTCCATCATCCGAAGATTTTCACTTCCCTGAACTTGACGGCCTTATTTTTACCATGGACATCCAATCTCTGTACACTTCCATCCCCCATACCGAAGGTCTCAAAGCCCTTTGATTCTTTCTCAACAACAGACCCAAGTCCCGCTCCACCACATCCTCCTCTGCCCAGAAGAACCTGTACTCACACTCAATAACTTCTTCTTAGAGGCATCCCACTTTCTCCAAGTCAAAGGGGTAGCCATGGATCCCAGCTACGCCTGCCTTTGTGTTGGCTATGTGGATCAATCCATGCTACAAGCCTACACAGGCAAGGCTCCTCAAGTCTTCCTCCACTACATTTACAATTACATTGGTGCACCTAAGATGAGCTCCACTTTGCTGTGAACTTTCACCTGGCCCATCTCTTGGCAACATTCTCTTTTTCTCAATCTCTCAGTCTCCATCTCGGGAGACAAACTCCCCACAGACATTTTCTACCAACACACCAACTCTCAGTTACCATGATTTCACACCTGTCTCCTGCAAGAATTCTCTTCCTTTTTCTCAATTCCTCCATCTCTGTCACATATGCTCCCAGGACAGGGTCTTCCATTCCAGAACATCCAAGATGAATCCCTTCTTCCTTTTTCTCAATTCCTCCATCTCTGTCACATATGCTCCCAAGACAGGGTCTTCCATTCCAGAACATCCCAGATGAATCCCTTCTTCAAAAATATGGCTTCCTCTCTACTGTCATAACTCAACCCTTACCCACAACTCCTCCATTTCCCGCACATCTGCGCTGGCCCCCTCCGCCCCTGAATGTGACAAAAACAGGAATCCCTTTGTCCTCACCTACCACCCCTCCAGCCTGGGCATCTAACACTCTATCTACCCTCCATGATTTCCGCCACCTACATGATCCCACCACCAGATACATCTTCCCCTCTCTACTCCCTCCGTGACTCTCTTGCCTACTCCTCCTTTCCCACCAATCACCCCCTCTGTACCTACCCCCGTAACTGTGGGAAGTATTACACTTGCACCCACACCTCCTCCCTCACCACCATTTTGAGGCCCCAAGCTATCCTTCCAATCACTAAGAAACCTGAAGGACTCATCTACTCCATCCGGGGCTCCCGTTGTGGCCTCCTCTACATCAGAGACTGGACGCAGCCCGGGAGATCATTTCGTTGAGCACCTTTGTTCTATCTGCTGCAATAATGGGGAACTCCCAGTGGCGAATCATTTCGATTCCACCCCCCAATCTCATGCCATCATATCTATCCGGAGTCTCATGCACTGCCAAACTGAGGCCACCCAAACATTGGAGGAACAACACTTATTAATCTGCCTAGCCACTCGATTCGCCGGTTTCCATTAGACCTCTCCCATGCCTCTCTCTTTCACTGTCTTCTGCCTCCTTTCCTCCAGCTCCCCGCCCCTTCCCTCTCCATTGAGACCCTACCCTCTTCCCATTATCACTTGTCATCTTTTCTCTCTTCTGCCATCTCACCCCCTCCTCCAGACCATTCTTCCCCCCTTTTAATTCAGACACCTGCCTGATGAAGAGCTCAGGCCCAAAACACCAGCTACATATCTTTGCTTCCTATTAATGCTACAGGGCCTACTTTTGTGTATTACATTATCACCTTCCCCCTTTTGAAGGCCATGTTCAATGGTCCAACATCATTCCAGTTCAAGTTCAAATTTATTGTTAAAGTACATATCTCATATAGAACCCTGAGATTCTTTTTCCTTTGGGTCATTCAGAATTTTTCAATCTTGGTCATACAGCATGTGCTCAAGTTAAAAATAAGTATACAAAAGAGAGAAATGTAAAAGAAAGAAATGCAAACAAACTGACTGTGCAAGTACAGGAAAAAAAATTCAGTAAGCAAGAGTCCCTTGATTGAATCTGATGGCGGAGCAGTAGCAACTCTTTCTGAACCTGACAGTACATCTTGTGGCACCTGCACCTCTTTCCTGATGGCAGCAGCAAAAATAGAGTACATCCTGGCTGTTGTGGATCCTTGATGATTACTGCTGCTCTCCCCGATGGCAGCATTCCCTGCAGATATTCTCGATGGTGGGGAGAGTTTTGCCTGTGATGTCCTCGGCTGCATTTACTTACTTACTTTTTGCAGGGCTTTCTGCTTAGATTCAACAGTGGCTGGAAGGGAGATGCCAGAGAGTTGTAGTGGATAACTGTTTGTCAGGCTGGAGGCCGGTAACAAGCAGTCTGCCTCAGGGATCTGTATTGGGCCCCTTGTTGTTTGTCATTTACATTAATGATGGGGTGGTAAATTGGATTCGTAAATATGCGGAATTATGGATAATGAAGATGGTTTTCAAAGATTGTAAAAGGATTTGGACTGCTTAGAAGAGTGGGCTGAAAGATGGCAGATGGGGTTTAATGTTGAAAAGTGTAAAGAGCTTCATTTTGGAAAGAATAATCAAAACAGGACATACCTATTAAATGGGAGGGCATTGAGGAGTGCAGTGGAGCAGAAAGATCCAGGAATAATGGTTCATCGTTCCCTGAAGATAGAATCTCGTGTGGATAGGGTGGTAAAGAAGGCTTTTAGTATGCTGGCCTTTTTAAATAGAATACAGGAGTTGGGAAGTGATGTTGAGTCTGTTCAAGGCATTGGTGAGGCTAAATTGGAATACCGTATGCAGTTCTGGTCATCAAATTATAAGAAGGATATCAACAAGGTAGAGAGAGTGCAGAGAAGATTTACAAAAATATTACCTGGGTTTCAGAATCTAGATTACAAAGAAAGATTGAGCAGATTAGGTCTTTATTCTTTGGACCGTTGAAGGGGGTTTTGATCGAGGTATTTAAGATTATGAGGGGGATAGATAGAGTTGATGTGGGTAGGCTTTTTCCCTTGAGGGTAGGAGAGATTGAAACAAGAAGTCATGAGTTAAGAGGCAAAAGTTTAGAAGGAACATGAGGGGGAACTTCTTCACTCAGAGAGTGGTGGCTGTGTGGAATAAGCTTCTGGGAGAAGTAGTGGCAGCAGGGCCAATTTTGTCATTTAAGGAAAAATTGAATAGGTATATGGATGGGAGGGGATTGGAGGGTTATGGGCAAGGTGCAGGTAGGTGGGACGAGAGGAGAGTACTTGGTTCGGTGTGGACTAGATAGGTCGAGATGGCCTTTTTCCGTGCTGTAATTGTTTTATGGTTACCCCCATACCAGGCCGTAATGCAGCCAGTCAGCACACTTTCCATGACATATCTGTAGAAGTTGCCAAGGTTTCTGAAGTCATATCAAGCTTCCGGAAACTCCTGAGGAAGAACAAGCTTGGATGGTGTCGTGAGCATGTTGGATCCAGGAAAGGTCCTCCAAGTTAGAGACACCCAGTAATTTAAATTTGCTCACCCTCTCCACCTCTGATTCCCCCAAAGATCATTGGATCGTACTCCTCTGGTTTTCCCTTCCTGAAGTCTACAGTCAGCTCCTTGGTTTTGATGGCATTGAGTGAGCGGTTGTTGTTAGCCATTCAGCCAAGTTTTCAATCTCCCTCTTATATACTGATTCATCGCCCAACAAGCCATTGACTCACAACATAGAGCAATAGATAAACACAAAAACTGGAGATGCTGGAATCTTGAACAAAAATTGAGTTGTTGGAGCAACTCAGCAGATCACGCAAAATTTATTGTTAGAAATGGACAGTCAACATTTCAGGCTGGGATCCTTTATCAAGTCTATGGATGGGGAAGTTTGGGGAGGGGTCGAGAATATAGCACAAATGAAAGTGGGAGAGGCAGCTTGGGAGACCATTGGGGAGTGGGAGAGGAGAAAAAAATTGAGTATGTGAGCAGGTAAAGGATAAAAGTGGGGGTTGCGCAAAATTGGAAAATTCAATAGATATGCTGCTTTTGAGTGTAGATACCAGCTTAACATTTTAGGAGAAAAATTTAGATATGTACATGACTGGGAGGGGTAAGGTTGGATGCAGGTCATTGGAACCTGGCACCATAATTTGGAACAGTCTAGATGGACAAAAGGTCTATTTCTGCCCTAAGTGCTGCTGGAGTTGAAAATTCCATATTGCTGAGGCGCCATTAACCTGTCTGCTGATTCAGAAAGAGAACAGATTTAAACAGCCATTCTCAACTTTTTTTTAAACTATGAGCCCACCCCCCTCCCCCCCCATTGACTCTTCTCATAGTTCATAGGCCCCCTTCCCTGTTAGCAGTCAAGTTTAGTTGGTTACTTCCGTACTTCTCTCCTTTTGGCTATCCGTCACATAGGATGGAGCACATCTCGTTTGTCTCTTCCTCGCACCAGAACGTAGTCCAGGAGGTGCCAGTGTTTGGATCAGGGATGCATCCAGGTAGTCTTCAAGCTATCTCTCTGCTGGAAAAAGGTGTTTGTAATGACAAGCCACTGTTCTGCGCAGAGTTCCAACAGGAGGTACCCGTTGTCATTGCACTTGCCGACACCATGCTTGCCAAGGATTCCTAGCCAGGTTTCTGAATCTTTGCCGACGCGAGCGTTGAAGTCGCCAAGGATGACAACCTTGTCAGCTGTAGGGGTGCGTTGGATGAGGTTGCGCAGATCAGTGTAAAACTTGTCCTTTTCTGCTGGTTCCACCTGAAGGGTTGGAGCATAGACACTGATGAGGGTGATGCATCGCTTGTTTTGAAGGGGGAGTCGCATGGACATGATCCGGTCAGAGTGGCCTGTCGGGAGGTTCTCGAGTTTGGAGGCAATGGAGTTCTTGACCATGAAGCCAACACCAGATAGGCGTCATTCAGCCTGAGGCTTGCCAGACCAGTAGTGTGTGTAGCCCGCACCGTGTTCTTGGAGGCTGCCTACACTGCAAGGCGGACTTCGCTGAGAGCGGCTAAGTCGATGTCGAGTCTGAGGAGTTCATGTGCGATGAGGGCAGACCGACGTTCAGGTCGGTGGCTGTCAGCCTTGTCTAGCATGGTTCTGATGTTCCAGCATGCTAGCTTGAGTTTGTGTGCATCTTTTGAGGGGAAGGACGTGGACATGTCCTCAGGCCTGTGCAAAGGAGCTCTTAGGTGGAATGCAGTGTGCGCAGTACTGGCCCCACCCTTTACACCCATGGTTCGTCAAGGCAAATAACGCCTTTGGAAGACTACACAAAAGAGTCTGGAAAAACAACCACCTGAAGAATCACACAAAGATCAGCGTCTACAGAGCCGTTGTCATACCCATGCTCCTGTTCGGCTCCAAATCATGGGTCCTCTACCGGCATCACCTATGGCTCCTCAAACGCTTCCATTCATCACCAACATCGAAGTACTCGAGCTGGCAGAGTCCGCAAACATCGAATCCATGCTGCTGAAGACCCAACTGAGCTGGGTGGGTCACGTCTCCAGAATGGAGGACCATCGCCTTCCCAAGATCGTGTTATATGGCGAGCTCTCCACTGGCCACCGAGACAGAGGTGCACTAAAGAAGAGGTACAAGGACTGCTTAAAGAAAGCTCTTGGTGCCTGCCACATTGACCGCCACCAGTGGGCTGATATCGCCTCCAACCGTGCATCTTGGCGCCTCACAGTTCGGCGGGCAGCAACCTCCTTTGAAGAAGACCGCAGAGCCCATCTCACTGACAAAAGACAAAAGGAGGAAAAACCCAACACCCAACCAACCAATTTTCCCTTGCAACCGTGTCTGCCTATATCGGACTTGTCAGTCACCAACGAGCCTGCAGCAGACATGGACATTCCCCTCCATAAATCTTCGTCCGCGAAGCCAAGCCAAAGAAGAAGACATAGGATGATAGTTCCTTTCAGACAGTTTATGGGGTTTGATATGAGGATACCACACTCCTCAGAAAGGACAGCGTGTGTGTGAATGTATTTGGGTGAGTAGGGGGTTGCACAGGTCCAGACCAACCCTCTCGATATTCCGTCCTGGATCCAGTAGCATGGTGAGGTCCAAGACAGCTGGAGGAAGTTCTGTTGCAGTGAATGTCCTGACCAAGCTTCGATGCCAGGGACGCCACAGCACATATTTACTAGATTCATCCGCCCTTTTACAGGTCTTGTTTTTTGTCCTGTACGGTGTCTAGCCACCCTCTGAACCAGGCAAGCCTGGTGAGGGAGCCGGAGAACTGGGTTACATGGTACCAGTAGCACTCAATTGAGTGCCCTGACACTTCTCTCCTACTGACCATATAAAACAAAAACAAAAAATTATGATTTCAGTCCTTAAATGTGCTGTGGCCCCCAGGGTGGCCGTTCAGCCCCCAATGAGCAAACATTTTTTTAAATATAAACAACCATTCTCAATGTTCTAGTATCAAAAAAAAACCACCACAGGGTTCTCAAAATCAAATTATGCTCTTCAGGACCTCTCTGCACAACTTGGTGCCACGGTGAAATCTAAAAGAGCAGAAACTATATCGATCTTGCACAAGGCCAATGGGAAAGGAGCTTAAAAAAAGTGGTGTTAAAACACCCAGTCCCCCCAAAAGCACTTATTATCTTGGGAATTTGTCATTTATGCATCCACAACAAACAGATGTAATGAATGTCGTACTTTACAACCTCACAGTTACGCAAAACACACTAACACAAGTAGAATTTAAATGCCACAAATGTCATACAACTCCGATGATCCGAAATCGGATCCTCCAAAATCCTGTTATCCAAGCTTTTTTAAAATTTTCAGATAAATGAGGGTATCCAAAAGAGAAAAAAAAATCAGAAATTCTCATTAATCCAATTTTTTTTGTAAAAAGAGCTGAACTGACTGGGGACGTCAGGCTCCCGGCGGCGGCGGCAGCAGGACCTCAGGCTCCGGGCTCGAGCGGGGGCCTCGGTGGGGAAGTGTCGGTGATCGGCAGTGGTCAGCATTTTTTTGTTGAGAATTAAACATTATTTTAAAGCTTAAAAAGCTTTCCCTTATTGTTGTTTAAGCACTGTTGCAAGTGATTTGGTGTTGCTACTGGGCTGTTTTTAAAAAATGACCAGTTCTTCGCCTAATCGGAGTTGTGCTGTAATTTTTTTTAAATTTAGACATACAGCCTGGAAACAAGGCCCTTCCGCTCCACAAGCCCACGCCACTGAAACACTGTACCCCAATTAACGTTTTGAATGGTGGGAGTGACCGGAGGAAACCCACGCACACACAGGGAGAACAGACGAACACCTTACAGGCAATGCCAGATACAAAACCGGGTTACTGGCTCCACAAGAGCATTGCGCTGAAGAAATACAAAATTTAAAAAAAGAAATATCCACATCTGGACAGTATTGTAACAGTAATGCATTGTGTCAGTAACGGTCTTGGGTTTCTTTCTTCTTCTTTGGCTTGGCTTCGCGGACGAAGATTTATGGAGGGGGTAAAAAGTCCACGTCAGCTGCAGACTCGTTTGTGGCTGACAAGTCCGATGCGGGACAGGCAGACACGATTGCAGCGGTTGCAGGGGAAAATTGGTTGGTTGGGGATGGGTGTTGGGTTCTTGGGTTTATGGTCATATATATAACATATATATATAACAATTACAGCACGGAAACAGGCCATTAGGCCCTTCTAGTCCACACCGAACCAAACACCCCTTTCTAGTCCCACCTCCCTGCACAATGCCCATAACCCTCCATCTTCTTCTCATCCATATACCTGTCCAACCTTTTCTTAAATAATACAATTGACTCCGCCGCCACTAGTTCTCCCGGAAGATGATTCCACACAGCTACCACTCTGAGTAAAGAAGTTCCCCCTCATGTTACCTCTAAACCTCTGCCCCTTAATTCTTAACTCATGTCCTCTTGTTTTAATCTTTCCTCCTCTTAACGGAAATAGTCTATCCACGTCCATTCTGTCTATCCCTTTCATAATCTTAAATACTTCTATCAAATCCCCTCTCAACCTTCTACGCTCCAAAGAATAAAGACCCAATCTGTCCAATCTCTCCCCATACTCCAGATGCTTAAACCCAGGCAACATTCTGGTAAACCTTCTCTGCACTCTCTCCACTCTGGCGAAACAAGGCGGTTCAAGAGCTTCTTTAGTTCAATATACATCCTGTGCCCACCGCTGTGACTGCAAAACTGATACAAATTCTAAGAGTGGAACATGAACAAGAAAGAACGAGTTGGAACAGAATATGGAAAAATAATTAGACCATAAGACACAGGAGGAGAAATAGGCTATTCATCCCATCTTTCAATATCAACTGATCCATTTTCCCACTCACCCCATAATTTCTGATCCCCTGGCTAATCAAAAAAGATATTAATCCCCTGCCTTATCCACACAACGACCTTGACTCCACAACTGCCTGTGGCTATAAATTCCATAGATTCACCACCCTGTGGTTAAAGAAAATCCTCTGGATCTCTGTTCTCAGTGGACACCCTTCAATCCTGAAGTTGAGCCGTCTTGTCCTAGACTCTCCCACTGTGGGAGACCTTTCCACATCAACTCTGTCCATGCCTTTTGACCCTCAATGTTTCAATGAGATCCACCTCCCCCCCCCCCCCACCTTCGTTCTCCTCTTTCTTTGGCTTGGCTTCGCGGGCGAAGATTTATGGAGGGGGTAAAAAGTCCACGTCAGCTGCAGGCTCGTTTGTGGCTGACCAGTCCGATGCGGGACAGGCAGACACGATTGCAGCGGTTGCAAGGGAAAATTGGTTGGTTGGGGTTGGGTGTTGGGTTTTTCCTCCTTTGCCTTTTGTCAGTGAGGTGGGCTCTGCGGTCTTCTTCAAAGGAGGCTGCTGCCCGCCAAACTGTGAGGCGCCAAGATGCACGGTTTGAGGCGTTATCAGCCCACTGGCGGTGGTCAATGTGGCAGGCACCAAGAGATTTCTTTAGGCAGTCCTTGTACCTTTTCTTTGGTGCACCTCTGTCACGGTGGCCAGTGGAGAGCTCGCCATATAATACGATCTTGGGAAGGCGATGGTCCTCCATTCTGGAGACGTGACCCATAATTTCAACTAAATTTCATTGCTTGAATCATCCTTGTGAACCTCCTCTGAATCATCCTTGTGAACCTCCTCTGAACCGTCTCCAAAGTCAGCACATCCTTTTTGAAATGAGGATCCAGAAACTGCTGACTTACTCCCAGTGAGGATTTATCAGTGCTAACAGCTTTTAATGATTGTAATGTTCATGACCGGCTGAAAATAAACATGAGCTGGATAAGACACAGTGATAAAGATCTCTGGTTACTTTGGCTACAAAGCGAGATGAAACAACTCAGCATACATAAGATAATCACAAGAATTAAATGCCTGGCAACAGGAACATCCCGTTTTTTTCCCCAAACTGAGAGACACATACGAACCGCTGCAATTGTAGTAAAAGCACAAAACTGCTGGAGGAACTCAGCAGGTCGCGCAATGCCCTTAGGAGGTAAAGATACATAACCGACGTTTCAGGCCCAAACCCTTCTTCAGGTTTATCCCCACTTTTAAACTGAAGTTAGCCAGTGAACCTCATCCGAGATGGATTAATTTCATCCATAAATTGAACAATAAATTCAGATGGGAAGGATGTCTAAATTAACAGGCCAACATAATGATGATCCAGGATAAAATAAAAACCTCTCGCCCTCACCAAGGACAATTGCTGCATTGCATTACATCACTTTTGCATGCAAGCCTGCAGCTTAACAATGGTTAGAATGGGTTATGACGAGCCAGACGTACAGTAACTAATGGACCTTCCCCAATTATCAAGGAGCTGCAGGAGAACATTTTTTCATCTTTTGGAAGTGCTTTGTGGAATTTTGTGCTGCACTAGACCTTAGCTTACCAAGACGCTTGCCAAGAAGCAGTGCAGAGCCTACAAGGTTACAGGCAGCTCAATACAAAGAAGTGGCTCTTTATTTTAAAATGAAGAGTTTGGGGAAAAAAAGCAGAGAGAGTCAGAATTAGTAAGTCGAAGCCACTGAGAAATTGGGAGAGGTCCTTCATTGAACTGCAGAACTAAGAATGATTTTATCACTACAAAAACTTCCCTTTACACAAAATGGGAAAATATGATTGGAGTTCAAAGATTAAGGGCAAGAAACCAAAACAAGAACTTTAAAAAGAGGAGAGAATCCTGTGGTTGAAGGAGGTTAAAAACAAGAGTAAAAAAATGGAGATGTACAACTGGAGAGGAAGGCAACAGAGGAAATGAAAACATGAATGAGATTTTAATAGGACTGCCAGTCAGAGAGTCTAATGTATTGCAATGAATGAACCAAGCTTGGTAGAAAACAAGGAGGAGCATTAGAGCTTCCGGTAGAGTGGAAGAAAGGTCAGTCAGGGGAGATATAACAAAAACATAACGCAAGTCTAGGCGGATGAAACGTGGCAGGGTACAGTTGTATCATTACAATGGCAAGAGGACAAGGATGGATATGTGATCTGAAGTTCGACCCTGATATTAAATTGCTTACTGTCACGTGCATTGAGGTACAGTGAAACTGGTTTTTTTTAAGCTATCAAGCAAAACTCATACAGCAGGTTGTGCAATTGTAAAAGAAGAAGATGCAGTGGTACAGCAAGTCAAAGGGTTCAAGGTATAATGTTAGAGACAAATTTTTAAATGTAGACATACATGAGCCCATGTCGCCCAATTACACCTGACTGACCTACATTTTGAAAAGTGGGAGGTACCAGAGCACCCGGACAAAACGCAGCAGACGCAGGGGGACGTACCAACTTCTTACAGGCAGCGCGGGATTCGAAGCCCAGTCCCGATCGCTGACGCTGTCACAGGGTTGCACTAACTGCTGCGCCAACAGTGCTACCTGAAAGTACAGGTAGAGCGAAGCACGGTGAAAAAGTGCAAGGGTTCACCAAAGAGAAGGCGGCCTCATGTTTTTCCAGCTCACCCAATACACCACGAGGGAACATTCTGGTTTA